>NW_027507764.1:473348942-473680541 GCF_037356315.1 Lithobates pipiens
CAAATTGGTCTGCATGGCTGTCATCCCAGAAGGAAGCCTCTTCTAAAGATTATGCGCAAGAATGCCTGCAAACAGTTTGCTGTAGACAAGCAGACTAAGGACAAGGATTACTGGAACCATGTCCTGTGGTCTGATGAGACCAAGATAAAATGATCTGGTTCAGATGGTGTCAAGCGTGTGTGGTGGGCAACCATGCGAGGAGTACAAAGACAAGCGTGTCTGCCTACAGTCAAGCATGGTGGTGGGAGTGTCATGGTCTTAGGCTACAGTGCTGCCGGTACTGGGGAGCTACAGTTTATTGAGGTAACTATGAATGCCAACATGTACTGTGACATACTGAAGCAGAGAATGATCCCCTCCCTTCGGAGACTGGGTCGCAGGGCAGTATTCCAACATGGTAACGGCCCCAAACACACCTCCAAGATGACCACTGCCTTGCTAAAGAAGCTGAGGGTAAAGGTGATGGACTGGCCAAGCATGTCTCCAGACCTAAACCCTATTGAGCATCTTTGGGGGCATCCTCAAACGGAAGGTGGAAGAGCGCAAGGTCTCTAACATCCACCAGCTCTGTGATGTCGTCACGGAGGAGTTGAAGAGGACTCCAGTGACAACCTGTGAAGCTCTGGTGAACTCCATGCCCAAGAAGGTTAAGGCAGTGCTGGAAAATAATGGTGGCCACACAAAATATTGACACTTTGGGCCCAATTTAGACATTTTCACTTAGAGGTGTACTCACTTTTGTTGCCAACGGTTTAGACATTAATAGCTGTGTGTTGAGTTATATTGAGGGGTCAGCAAATTTACACTGTTATACAAGCTGTACACTCACTACTTTACATTGTAGCAAAGTGTCATTTCTTCGGTGTTGTCACATGAAAAGATATAATAAAATATTTACAAAAATGTGAGGGGTGTACTTACTTTTGTGAGATACTGTATATGTGTGTTTTATATAGTTTATTGAGCGCTGAACTATGTTATATTCATATTGAAATTTATATGAGTAATGATAATAAACCAAAAATCAGAAATATAATATATTGCAGCTTACCAACCATTAGATGCGGTGGCTGCTTTAGTATTGTTTATGCTGCGTACACACAACCATACTTTTTGACGGACTAGGTCTGACGGTCTTTCCAACTGACTTTTGGCGGAATTCCGACTGACTTTCCGAACGAGCGGACTTGGCCACACACAAGCACACCAAAGTCCGATTCAAACATGATGATGTACGATCGGACTAGAATAAGGAAGTTCATAGCCAGTAGCCAATAGCTGCCCTAGCGATGGTTTTCGTCCGTCAGACCAGCATACAGACGAACAGATTTTTTGACCAGACTCGAGTCCATCGGAAAGATTTGAAACATGTTTTAAATCTAAAGTCTGTCTGATTTTTAGACAGCAAAGGTCTGATGAAGCCGACACACAATTGAATTGTCCGGCGGTTTCGTTCTGTTGGACCTAGTCCGTCGTAAAGTCCGGTCGTTTGTATGCGGCATTAGACTTTTTCCTCCCTGTTTCCATCTGGTGGTCTGGCCAGTAACACATATGTAATAGAGTGCCTTCACTCTGGATGAAGGAGCCACAGACACACTTTTGGATAGCAGCATTGCCAGTCTGGTGGGAGGGAAGTGTAAAGCCTCATACACACGATAGAACTTTGTACAAACTTTCCCTTGTATTTTTGTACAAAGGGCGTCGGCCCTGAACTTGTATTGCATACACACGGCGGGACTTTTTCAGCCAACTTTCACCAAATCACATGGTTTTTCTGCTCTTTACCGCCACCTTTGGTCAACTTCTGTATTGTTGTCTGATCTTATGCATTGGTTCTGAGCATGCCTGTTTGTACTTGGAGCAAAGTCTGATCGTGTGTACAGAAAACCATAGGACTTTTGTACAATCAGACTTATGTTGCTGGAAAGTTTGTCTGTTCGCACAGCCAACAAAAGTCAGATGAAAACCAAAAAAATGTGTCCGATGGAGCGTACACACAGTCAGATGTTGCCTCAAAACTGCTAATTTGCATGTTTGTTGTCAAAAAGTCGGATCGCGTGTATGGGCCTTTAGATGCACTAGCAGATTTAGATACACTACAAAAATTAAAGGCAAACTCCAGCTAACACTTTTTAGTGTCAATAGTAGATGGTTGGTCTCAACTCCCTAACTGCTACATCTGCAGGACCACTTATTCTGTTGAAAAACCACAGACTTACTGGCTGGATCACCAGTTGAAAATAAAGGAAAGAAAGTCTAAAATAGAAAACAAATGCAACCACGGCATTTACAAATTGGTAAGCTGTAATGTAATAAATATTTGCCTTTGGTGTTTAATACTGCTTTTTGTGTGAAGTGTACATTATCGTATAAGGTTTTTTAGGACAAGAACTCCTGTGATTAGCTTTTTGAAATGTTAAATGAGAGTGTTTCACATACAGAAAAACAAGGAAAAAGAGATAGGCACACACGGTGTACGCTCTGTCTTATTTTCCATATCCATTTTCATGTTTTATTTTATACATGCTAATTTAGGTAGTCTTTTAGTCTAAAATATATGAATAAAAATACATAATTAGAGGAACTGTGCTAAGCAAAATGATCTCTGAATTTTCCCAAACAGGTTTTGCGTATTAGCAATGTGACTGAATCATCAGGCAGGATACTGCAAGAAGTACACCAGATGTCTGCCTGTGAAGGGAACAGATGTAGAAGTCTTTCTGATATTCTTCCCTGAAGGACTTCAGCCCAGACCATATGTAGCCAACACAAGGTAGCTGCTTCTATCAGCCCTCATTTTATCAGATGAGATGACACATAATCCTCTGATGGATGTCATCCACCAAAATAATATCATACAGTATATATATATATATATATATATATATATATATATATATATATATTTATACGTTGTATGTGTGTAATCAACTAAACAACATGGATTCTTCAATCTACTGTTTCCTGTATAAATCTTCCCATTTTACTATCTACAGTAATTTATCAGACTGGCTGCTTTAACTCTTTAGATGTACAGACACTCAGGGCTTTTTTTCAGCAGAAACGCGGGGGAACGCAGCTCCGGCACCTTCGGCAATGAATGTATGTAATGGCAAGGAGTACTGGGGAGTGCTGGAGGGTCTATTGATGCTTGCTGCTGGGAGATCTATTGTCACTGGTGGGGATCTATTTTTGTGTGGAGGTCTCTTGTTGCTGGGTAGACCTAGTGTTGCTAGTGTGCTATGTTTTTAGGGGGAGCAATTCTTGCTGAGAGGGATCTACTGTTGAGGGAGAGGTCTATTGTTGCTGCCTCCTGGAGGGTCTATTGATGCAGGCTGCTAGGACATCTGTTTTTGCTGCCGGGGGTCTATTGTTGCTGGGGTGGCATTTTGTTGTGTGGGGGCTCTATTTTTGCTGGAGTGAGGTCTATCATTGCTGGGGGGGGGTCTACTGTTGCTCACTGCAGGGGATCTATTTTACTGTCTTTCTTTGCTATTATTAACAAATTCCATACAAATCACTTAGTAGCAAAAATGATACTTGGTTCTGTATTCTCTAAAACGGGCAGTACAGGGATGCTGGTAGGAGGTGGAACCAAGGAACCGTGCTCAGGGGTGGGTAGGGAGGAGAAAGAAAGGTGAAAGTCAGAGTTCCTGCACCTATCCTCTGAGAAAAAAAGCCCTGCAGACACTGATCACTTTACTTCATTCACTTAGCAAAATAAATGTTAGTAAATAAGGTGTGTGTGCACTTTGTATACACAATCATGTGCAAGTGAAAAGATAAAAACAGGATTTTTGTTGGCACATGGTTGAAGTGAACACAACTTCACCTTATTTGTTGAGCTCTGTAAATAAGCTCTTTGCCAAGTGACCATTTACTTTACTAAGTAAACAGTTTCTACTACATTAGTAAATCCACTTTATTGTGTCTTAAAGGTCCTTGAGATTGGAGCTTAATTTTCTAACATAACATTGTATGAGCTTTCTACATGGTTAAGTTGGTTAGTAAATATTTTTCTGTACGTCCTGGGAATTCGGTGCACATTGATACAGTAGATGAAAAATTGAAAAGTCATTAACCACTTCAGCCCCGAAAGGTTTCACCCCCCTTCATGACCAGGCCATTTTTTTGCATTACGGCACTTTGTTGATTTGACTGACAATTGCGTGGTCCTGCGATGCTGTATCCAAACAAAATTGATGTCCCTTTTTTCCCACAAATAGAGCTTTCTTTTGGTGGTATTTGATCACCTCTGCGGTTTTTATTTTTTGCGCTATCAACAAAAAACCCCCCACAATTTTGAAAAAAAAAATAAAATTTTTTTTTACTTTCTGCTATAAAACATATCCAATAAAATTTTTTAAAAAATCTATTTTTTTCATTAATTTAGACCAATATGTATTCTGCTACATATTTTTGGTTAAAAAAATCCCAATAAGCGTATATTGATTGGCTTGCACATAAGTTATCCCATCTAAAAAATTATGGGATATTTTTATGGCATTTTTATTTTTACTAGTAATGGTGCCAATCAGCAATTTTTAGTGGGACTGCAACATTAAGGCGGACAAATTGCACACTAAGTGACACTTTTTGGGGACCAGTGACATCAATACAGTGATCAGTGCTAAAAAAAAATGCACTTTCACTTTACTAATGACACTGGCAGGGAAGGGGTTAACATCCGGGGATATCATAGGGTTAAGTGTGGTCCTAGGGAGTGCTTTCAAACTGTGTATAGACGGACTGGAGGAAGAGAGAGATCTATGTCCCTGCTTAGCAGAAATACAAGATCTCCATCTTCCTCTCTGACAGAATGGTGATCTGCCTTGTTTATCTAGGCAGATTTTCATTCTACCTCTCCTGTCAATGATTGGCAGACACCGCGCCTGCCGGACCTGCTGATTAGAGGGGGTGGGTCGCTGGCGGGTCACGCTCCCCAGACCCCGGGGGAAACGGCTATCTACAGGTACATTGTTTCGCGCAGCTGGGCCGTCCTGCCGCAGTAAACGTGTGGTGGGCAGTCCGGAACTGGTTAAATTACAGTTTGTGTAAATATTTGAAGTAAAGTGAAGGGGTGTGGATGGACCAAGTGTCACAATCCCAAGGGGTGGACAGGACTCGGAGGAGGGGCGTCTTCCCTGGGCTCTGTGGTTTCATGTGAGGTGTGTGTGTGCATGTGTATGTGGGGGGGGGGTGCTGTGAGGAGATTGAGGAGGAGGATATTTGTGTTGGGAGGGGCAATTGGAAGGGCAGAAGGAGGTAAAAATTGCTAGGAGTGGTAATTTAGGGGGATTTGTGCTGGGGGGGGAGATGATATGTGCCAGAAGGGGGAATTTGGGGGGTTTGTGCTAGAAAAGATGATATGGTAGAGGTAGGAGGATAATTGTGCTAGGAGGGGAATATTTGTTTGGGGGCAGGGGATTTGTGCTAGGAGGGAAAATGAAGGGGTTGGATTTGTGCTAGGAGGAGTGACTTTTTGGGGGAGGGGCATTTGTGTTGGGGGCATGGGGGGCAAATATTTGTGCTGAGAGGGGGTATTTCAGCAAGGAGAGTGGATTTGTAATTGGGGAATTTATGCTTAGGGCATAAGCATTCAGAGTGGTGCTCATTTTTTTTTTAATTTGGGGGGGGGGGGGGGGTTGCTGATACATAATGCTCATACATCTTGAAGAGGAGGGGGTGAAGTTTGGGATGTTTACCCTGGGCTCTAGATGACCTTGTCCTGGCACTGATCCCAAAACCTAAGGGTGTCCATAGACATCCAGATGGTCAGAGATGCATGCAGGTGAATGTCTAGGAGAGCACCAGGTGTGTTTATATGGGGTGGGTAGAGGAGGGAATAAGACTGCAATCAGAAATTATGGGGCCACAAACAGCCCACCTGACAGGGCCTGAGCTCCATGACTCTTTACCCTAACCCACAGGCAGGGTGCGTTGTGGAGAAATGTTGGTGTGTCAGCATTGAGGCATTTAAAACTTGTAGAGAGCACAGGTGTTAAAAGTATGTAACATGCAGGATGCAGGTTTCTGGAGTATGTAACATACATAGTGTATGTGTCTGATGTATATAATGTACAACATTCAGGTGTCAGGAATATGTAATGGATAGAGTGTAGGGGTCAGGTGTATAATGTACATAGTTCAGGAGTCAGGAGTGGGTAATTCATAAAGTGAAGGGTTCAGGTATGTAATGTACAGAGTGCATGGGTCAGGAGTGGGTAATGTGCAGAGTGCAGGAGTCATGAGTGGATAATTTAGATTACATTTGGAATAATTTTGATGGTTCAACCTCAAGCAACACCTAACAAAGATGGCACCTCATCCCTGAAAGTTTGAAACATGAATCATAGGACAGGAAGGGAAATTAGGGATTTTTGCGGTGCTAATTAACAAAATACAATTAATTAAAGTACAGAGTTAGTAGTACAGAAATTTATTAAGTTTGAGCTTAAAATCAGTAGCAATATATGCTTAAAAGATTCAGAATAATGCAATACAGTGGTTGTTCTCGTCAAGCACACATAGTCCCGACATGTTTCGCATTAGATTGCTTCTTCAGGGGATGTGTGAAAGTTTGAACAAGATCTAAACCGAAAATACAAAGTACAAAGTAATAATAAGGTATGTCACAACATTCGTAAGTGCAGAAATAGAGGGGAAGGGGAAAAGGGGAGGGGAAACAACAGACACACACACATCAAACCCACCTTCAACCACTACGTTGGTGGTAAAGTAGTGGGATTGTCCACCTCGGGGGTTAGCCGCAGCAGTGCTGAATCGCAGGGGGCTAAAAAGCCAACCCAAGAAAACTGATAAAAAAGGAATATATAGTAAGACCGAATTTGAAATTTTGGGATGATTTAAAGTTCTTTGAATACCTAACTTAATTTCAAGGTTGCTAAAATAAAACAACCTTTTGGGGGTGAAGGACCCTCTAAAGTATAGAAATTGAGAAAAAATAGTACAAGGATGTAAAAGTTGGACACTAGAAAAGTAACCAGTGGCACGTTTCCTTGTGGCCATTGTGACGTTTGTTGTTATGTCAATTCACATACCAAACTTAAACTGCCAAATGGCAAATGGCACTCCATTAAACATCGAGTCACATGCCAAACACAGGGCGTTATATATCTGGCCCGTTGCCTTTGTGGCGGGTTTTATGTAGGTAAAACAAAGCGACAATTTTGTATTCGAATCAAGGACCATATCAAACCCATTATCAAGAAGAAAATGGAGACGGCCATCAGTCGACATGTTGGCCTCTTCCATGCCTTCAATCCCAAATTTATCACCTTTTCCGCACTTGAACATATCCCCCTTGATGTGAGAGGGGGCAGTGTGGATAATATCTTACTTCAACATGAAGCTGAATGGATTTTCAACCTAAGGGCTACAATTCCACCTGGCTTCAATGAAAACTTAAGCTTCAAACCTTTTTTATGATATAGAAACCTTTTCTGGCCTTTCAATCTTGCTGACCGCTCCTCTGAGAGGGAACCTGGTTGGGTTCCCATTTCCTCTTCCCCTCCTTCCCCTTTTCCCCCCCTTCCCTCCCCCTCCCTCCCCTCCCCCCCTTTTTTTTCCCCCTTTTTTTTTTTATTTTTTTTTTTTTTTTTTTTTTTTTTATTTTCATTTTTTCATTGTTTTATTGTATTATTTGAAATTTGTCTGTATTGATTTGTTTTGAGTATAAAAATACATCATGTATATGTTTATATGTTTATGATATTACTATGTTCTGTTATGTGCAGCTTTTAGAGAAATATTTTTTGTCCTTCCCTTTTACGATTTCCCACCCGAATGGTCCACCTCTACGGCTTCCCCATCAGTGCTGTTCGCACGGACACCCGGGGGCACAGGCGCCTTGTGTGCCATTGCCCCTTTTCAGCGCTGCGACGCTCCCCCTACATTGGTCGGAAGGATTGGCTATTTCTTCTGCCATTCTGTTCCGACCCTCTTTTCCATCGTTTTTTGCCTCTACGCCTGACCGGGCGGTCAGATTGATGGCCGCGTTCGTTTATGCCTTCGCTTTCTACGAAGGCATCGATCGTTCCCCCTCTTTCCTCCGCCCACATGCCTGAGGCATTATGGGATTTGTAGGCTTATTCAGTCTCGTCCCATTGGTGAGCATGCGCAATAGCGCTCCTTTTGTCCGCATCAGGCCGACTACGTCAGACGCCGGCTTGATGGCGGGGCATATAAAAAGCCTTCGTAATATCGTCATTCCGTTGCGGGTTGCAGCCAAGGGTGACGCTTGATCGTTCAGACTCTGTACTTTTCGGTAAGCTTACTGTTATATTCTTCAACATTTATTCGATCGGTCTTTTTTTCATTTGAAAACGTTCACGTATCTCTCTGCCGGTGTTTCAACCCTTTGGACCTAGGCTACTGTCTATGTCCCTTTCTATATGCCTGCATTAACTCCCTGGCTTTGAACTCTATGCCTTGGGATGCGAATGTTTAACTCTTTGGGTATATCTATATGCCCGAGGGTTTTTGTCTTTATAACATTCAGTTTATGATGTACACACCACCCTTGTGAGATACACTTTTTTATTTTTTATTTTATTATTTATTTATTTTTTAACTTTTCTCATCTTCGTTTTGTTTTCTCTTTGATTGGCCACCCAGCTGGTATTTCTATGCAGGTGTGTCTCCCTGAGTGCTCAAAAAGATTTCTTTTCAAAATGCGAGCGTCCCCACTGCTTACAATTATCCAACCTACGTAAGTAATACATTTGAAACTAAAATACATCCTTGTACTATTTTTTCTCAATTTCTATACTTTAGAGGGTCCTTCACCCCCAAAAGGTTGTTTTATTTTAGCAACCTTGAAATTAAGTTAGGTATTCAAAGAACTTTAAATCATCCCAAAATTTCAAATTCGGTCTTACTATATATTCCTTTTTTATCAGTTTTCTTGGGTTGGCTTTTTAGCCCCCTGCGATTCAGCACTGCTGCGGCTAACCCCCGAGGTGGACAATCCCACTACTTTACCACCAACGTAGTGGTTGAAGGTGGGTTTGATGTGTGTGTGTCTGTTGTTTCCCCTCCCCTTTTCCCCTTCCCCTCTATTTCTGCACTTACGAATGTTGTGACATACCTTATTATTACTTTGTACTTTGTATTTTCGGTTTAGATCTTGTTCAAACTTTCACACATCCCCTGAAGAAGCAATCTAATGCGAAACATGTCGGGACTATGTGTGCTTGACGAGAACAACCACTGTATTGCATTATTCTGAATCTTTTAAGCATATATTGCTACTGATTTTAAGCTCAAACTTAATAAATTTCTGTACTACTAACTCTGTACTTTAATTAATTGTATTTTGTTAATTAGCACCGCAAAAATCCATAATTTCCCTTCCTGTCCTATGATTCATGTTTTAGATTACATTTATATTGGATAGAGTGCAGGGGTCAGGTGTATAATATACATAGTTCAGGGGTCAGGAGTGGGTAACAAATTGAGTGCAAGGGTCAAGAGTATGTAGCATACAGAATGCAAGGATTAGGAGGCTGTAAAGTCAGTGGATGAGGATGTACACATGCCCCGGCCACAATAGTTTGCACTGTGGCATGGCAAAAATGATCCCCCTGTTGCATTTGGCTGCCGACTCATTCTACATACAATGCACTCAGTTGCAGTGCAGTGGTTCAAGTTTTAGGGGATAAATCAGGCAGTGAGGAAGCAATATTACACTGCCTCACCGCCGTGTCAAGTGCTCTCTGAAAAGCTCTTTAGAGGGCGACACAAGTGTACATCAATCCAAAGCAATGGGCCCCCTGTGCTCAACCTGCACTCACCTGCAAGCTCTGACACATGGTCTGGGGCAGAAAGGGGACTATTTCATGACTTTTGGGTCCAGGCAGAGTAATCTGCAGCGCTTTGTTCCCCGACAATTAAATTATAAAGTTCCGACCTGCTCTGGCAGATTGATAGAGAAGAGACTTTCAGGTGATATAGATAGATATAGTCTGATATAGACCAGGACTTTCCCTTTCTGCCCCTGGCTCCTGAGGCCCAGGGAAGTTTTTTTTTAAATTGCTTCAGAGCGCAGTGCCCAGTGGCTAATCACCCCCTCTCAGCCTCCAGGCCCCACTGCTGAATTGGCAGGGCTGGACCCAGTACTAGAGAGCTGGCGCCAGATTCTGTGTGCACCAGTTTTAGTAAATCTCCCCCAGTGTCACCTTAGTTAATTCACTTTCCTAAGTGAACAGCCCCTACTCCTTTAGTAAATCAACCCCTTTGAGTTGTCAGTAGGTAGAAAGAGCATAATGTTCATAAAAAGACTGAAAGAACGGGACAGATGGGTCTATGATTTATCCATAGCAGAATAATCCACAAAGGACAATAAAGCCTGATCATGGCACATTTTTAAAATAATCTGCATTTACTCAGCATTGCATTGTCTGTGTTTCATACTAAAATGCTAGAAGAGAGCAGTGGATTAAAATTCAGATCCAATGACTATTCAGTCTGGACCTTTTTAACTATACAGAAGCTTAAACATAATAAACATATATATGTATGACATATTTATTACAGAACATAGACTAACAAGGAACAAACTGTGAAGGAATACCTCATTTAACCCTGCTGCTCAGTTGTATCTGAAATGTCCTAGCTAGTAGCTAGTAACCCATATCTACAGTGTGTTGATAGCTATCATTTATACATTTCTCTGAGACTGATCGAAGCAGACACAGTACTCATCACTATGTTAGAAAAAAAATATTGTCAAGTTTCATAGTCATTTGACACGCAGAAAGGGCAGACAACCCGTTTAAAATAGTATGGGGTGATGATAAAATGAAAAGAATGAAATGGAAGCCTGTACAAATAAATTGTATTAACCCATTCTTCAAGAAAGTACCCTATAATTTCATTTTGTACCACGTTGGTACCATTGAACATGGAGCTTTCAACTTAGTGCTCCAACCATAGGCTGACAGAAAACATGACTTCACTGGCATCTGAACATTTATGACCCACAGATCTTTGTTCAGGTGCTTTAAAGTGTAACCAAAGCCAAGCCTTTTTAAAAAAAAATTGGATAGAGAAATGGGTAGTATAGGACTCTATACTCCTTGGATTGATTTGACTTTTTTTGCTTGCTTTTATCTTCTGAGATGTGAATATACTTTTAATCCTGTTTGGCAAAATAAGAGTGTTTACGGTATTACACTATGTGAATGTTTTCTTCATTTTATATCCATGATGCACATAATTTGCCCTACATCCATTGAAATATATTGGAAGCACTGCACACTGTCTGTTCCTGGAGGATATGTGATGGCTGGTTGCTGATGATACACATTATTGAGCGCATTTGACTCCGTAATAAAGTCCTGCAACATCTTACATTGGGTGCTGGAGCACGCTGGTGATTTTTGGGTCACGCACATCTTCTGCTTTTTCACTTTCTGGATTTCGTTGGTACACTTTGGATATTGTTTGTTCACCATATATGGACCTATTTATTTATTAGTTAGTGCTGCATTATTTTAGTTTTAGTATAGGACGCTGTCTTTGTCCCTGTTAGTGAGAATTGCTCTCTCCTTTTATTCTGGTGACCATAATCACCACCATCAACCATAAGGCCTGCAAGTAACAGAACAAAAACGAGAGCAGAGGGAAAATCTTTCAAAGGAAAATCCTGTTTGGTAGCAACGGTCTAAGAGAGGACTTTCCCCATTTTGGAGAGATTTCCTCTCACTTTCTGCTGTTTATGCAGACATATAGTGAAATCTCCCTAATGGAACCATTCTTTCTCAATCCAAAATAAAAAGAAAAATGTTTTGGCTTTAGATATACATTTAAAGGTTATGCCTCTACATTCTACATTATGATATTGTTCTTGTAATATTTTGCTATTTTATTATTAAATCAATTTTTGAGTTTTTACACAATAACTGAACAGACTTTCTTGGAACTTTTCTCATCAATATGAGTTATTGAATATCGATAATAATTATACAGAAATAACGATTTATAACACAGGCTTAGCCCCTGTACACACGGTCGGAGATTTCCACAACCAAATCCGTCGGATTTTGCCCGTCGGATTTTGTCCGTCGGATCTTGTCCTAAACTGTTACATACACAAAAAATCCGATCTTTCAGAATGTGATGACGTAATTTCGTTACGATGGGACTAAATTCAGGCTAATAGCCAATAGCTTTGATGTAGGAATTTGATCTGAACATGCGTGGCACTTGGTGCGATCAAAATTCTCTACACATGATCGGATTAGGTCCGACCGGCCCAGTTGGTCGGGAAATATTTCCAACATGTTGGAAAATTGGGTCCGATGCATATTCGGACGGATTCTCCGACCGTGTGTACAAGGGCTAAGAGGTGGTTGACACCATGCCAGCTTCAGCCAGGAATGGTTGTATGCAACAATGGCACTGATCTTCTCTCCCTGTCCTTCGACAGGGACACTTGACCCATGTTCTATGTTTGGCACACGTCCTAATTTTGGCGGTGAATCTGTTCAGGCTTACAGGATCTCCTGAGGCAGACCAGAAAAGTCTATACTCATTTCTGCTGGTCATACAATGCCAGGGCTTGGCTGGCTGACATTCAAAGGGAATGCAACCTGCCCACCAGGTGAAACTCAACGTTGGCAATGCTTAATTGACTGCACGCACACCAGAGGGCCATCAATGAGTGCCTCTGTGAGTATGGCACCATGACATGGTCAGGGGTGCTTAGCTTCTTTTCGCCATGCAAGTGGCTACTGATCAAGGATGCATGCACTGTCCTGTCCCCATTTGAGGTGGCCACAAGGATGGTGAGCAGCGACAATGCATGCATCAGTGACACTGTCCATCTAGTCTTCCTGCTGGAGCACATGCTTTGTGGAATCATGGACAGGGCACTTGAGGCAGAATAGCGGGAGGAAGAGGAGGATTTCCTTTCCTCTCAAGGCCCCCTTTATCCGTATAGTATTCCTGCGGGCCTGCCAAACACAGAGGAAGAAGAGGAGGAGGAGGAGGATTGTGTCAGCATGGATGTGGAGGATAACACTCAGCAGCAGACTTCAAGGGATGGTTTTCAGTCCACAGAAACCCAAGGAGTTTTACATAGCTGGGAGGAGGTAGTTATGGATCATGTGATCCTTAGTGACCCAGAGGACTCAGAATCGAATGCCCCTGCAAACTTGCACTGCATGGCCTCCCTGATTCTGCAAAGCCTCCGAAAGGACCCTAGGATTCATGGAATCAAGGAGAGGGATCATTACTGGCTGGCAACCCTTCTTGATCCACGTTACAAGGGTAAGGTTGCAGAACTCATCCTGCCTTCACAGAGGGAGCAGAGGATGAAACATCTTCAGGAGGCCTTGAGGAGAAGTTTGTGCAACACATTTCCAGACCCTGGGAGGTTACAATTTCCCAGTGCTGGACAATGTGTTGCTGAGGCTTCATTCAGTCAGAGGAAGAGCGGTGGAGAAGGTGACCAGCTGACCGATGCCTTTAATCAATTTTTCAGTCCTCAGAGCCAACGTCTGATTGGTTCAAACAACCATCGCCAGAGTCTGTATTACGTGGTGCGGGAATATCTAGGGGCAAGAGCAGACTTGGAGACCTTTCCAACAGAGCATCCACTGAGTTACTGGGTCTTGAGGATGGACCACTGGCCAGAACTTGCTCAATATGCAATTGAGCTATTGGCCTGTCCTGCATCCAGTGTGCTTTCTGAACGCACATTCAGTGCTGCTAGAGGGTTTGTAACAGAACCAAGAGTGTGCCTGTCCACAGACTCTGTTGATAGGCTCACATTCATAAAAAAGTATCAGTTTTGGATCAGCAGATATCGAGCACTTGATGCTGATGTAACTGATTGAATTTGCTATGGATGGGGGATCCTTTGAAGACTGCCTACGCTGACTATCCTATTTCTCTTCAATCTTGATGATGCTAGCTTCCAACAATATTTTTGGTTTAGGTCACCACCACCACCCGAGGCCCAATTTTTCTGCCCCTGTTTAACAGGGGCATGTAATTACGATTCTTGATATAATTTTAAACAGCAGCACCCCTTCCTGCGCCCAACAAGAGTATCTGTGAGGGGATACAGTGTTTTGCCACCACCACCAGCACTCAAGACTCAATTGTTCTGGCTCTGTTTAACAGGGGCATGTAATTACAATTTTTGATCCAATCTTTCACAGCAGGGCCCGTTCCTGCGCCCAACAGGAGTATCTGTGAGGGGTTACAGTGTTGTGGCAGCACCACCACCCAAGACCCAATTTTTCTGCCTCTGTTTAAGAGGGGCATGTAATTTCAATTTTTGATCTAATATTTCACAGCAGGCCCATTCCTGCGCCCAACAAGAGTATCTTTGAGGGGTTACGGTGTTGTGGCGCCACCACCACCCAAGGCCCAATTTTTCTGCCCCTGTTTAACAGGGGCATGTAATTACAATTCTTGATATAATGTTAAACAGCAGCGTCTGTTCCTGTGCACAACAAGAGTATCTGTGAGGGGATACAGTGTTTGGCACCCCCACCACCAACAGCACCCAAGATCCATTTTTTTGCCTCTGATTAACAGGGGCATGTAATTACAATTTTGATCCAATATTTCACAGCAGGGCCTGTTCCTGCACCCAACAAGAGTATCTGTGAGGGGTTACAGTGTTGGGGCACCACCGCCCCCACCACCCAAGGACCAATTTTTCTGCCCCTGTTTATCCGGGGCATGTAATTACAAGCTCTGGGACACCAGCAAACAGTTGGAGGGAGCAAAGGTCTGAAGACAAAAGGCCATCCCACTGAAACTAGAGTCTTCATAGTAGCTGGATATTCTGGTAAAGCTGTATGCTATTAGGCTCCAGCCTGACTGCATACACACCAGTTCATGCAGTGGAGGGCCTAGGTTTGCCACCTTTTCTGTAGCCTCCCTGGCGGTATTCCCGAGTCTTGCTCGGGGTAAGATTTAAATACCATAAGCGGTATTCCCGAGCCAGATTCGGGATCGCATCGCTGGATCCATGGAGGGGGATACTTACCTTGTCCCCTGGATCCAGCGATGTCCCCCCGCTGTGATCTGCGAGCCGTCCTCCGCTCGATCTGTGACAGTGCCGAGCTTCGTTCCCTGCGAGGGTTGCGACGCACGGGGGTGGAGTTCGACGCCAAATTCAAAAAGTTAAAAACACAGTATAGATACAGTATACTGTAATCTTACAGATTACATTACTGTATCAAATATACATCCCCTTTGCCCCTAGTGGTTTGTCCAGTGTTCTGCATACAGTTTTATATTATAAATACTGTTCTTTATGACAGGAAACTGGAGATTGTCCATAGCAACCAAAAAATGTCTGTTTACGTCAAAAGTGGTTATATACCAGCTAGAAAACAGTAATAATAAATTGAGCGTTAGTAATGTGTGGGGAAATTCATCATCAAACACTAAATTAAATGACAGTGACAATTCTGCAACTCAGCACATATCAGTGTTTTTGATTTGATTACATTATTAAATAATTTTTATTATTATTATATTATTATTTGTTATAATTATTTATAGTTATTTATTTTATTATATGAAGGACATTAAGTACTCTACCAACTACTATTAACTTGTCTCTTCTCATAGTTATCTAGTTTATAAAACCCTACAAGGCACACTGATATAAAGTTACTTATGAAAACATACACACTGCTGCTAGTAAAACACTATCTTATTTATTTCCCAAGAAATTAGGAAAGCTAACATAAAGTATTAAAAAAGACATTACAATATCACAAAGCTTACAATCAGAACATAAAATACAATAATATGAAAGATACTTATCACACGGTCCTCCGTGAGGCTTTGCTGCATCGGCTAGGCTCAGACCAGGAGAGGGCCTTCACCATGAGGTTTAAGCCGGAGCCATCACCCAGAGTAGGCCTCAAGATGGCCGAATCATCAGGTCAGCAGAAACACATCCTCATGAGAGGCTCCTTGCAGTGAACAGAGAGAGAGCCTTGTCTGTGTGTGAGCCTTTCATTCAAACATACACGCCCACTCGTAGCCACCCCCATTTGCCTTCCATCCAATAGATTTCGCCAAGAGGTAATCCTTCACATGTCTGCCCATTCTTCAGGAAGCATGCTGTATTGTCCACTATGGTCAGTGTTTCTATTAGCCCTGAGCCCTCTAGCTAGCTCTTATTCCCTTTGAAGCCTGCAATCAATCATATCACAGCAGGTGGGTCTGAGCCAAGCTATTGTTCTTCTGATTACAAAGCTTTCATGTGCTTCATTTCAACTGAGGCTTAGTCTCAATCAGGAACAAATACCAGAAGTATTATATGAATTCCAGCCAACATAGTCCACTTTGTGCCTAAAAGGCGCATACCACCCTTCTTCAGACACGGCTCCTACTGAACAGTCCATAACTGTCTTAACGTGTGTGGCTCCCCAACATGTGTTTCCGAACCAGTACCTATGGAACAATCCTTAGCTGTGTAACGTGTTGTGGTTTTCAACATGTGCTTCAGAAACAGCTCCCATGGAACAGTCTATAATGGTCTTACCGTAATGTGTTTTTCAACATGTGCAGAAACTGGTCCTATGGAGCAGTCCATAATTGTTTTACCTTGTGGTGCTTGCCAACACGTGCCGCTTTGCCACTGAGTGACACACCACCATCATTCTTCAGCGACAGCTTCCATGTCACCATTCTGGATCTTCGGTATCTTCAGGACAGCAGTACAGGCAAGGGGTGTCCATTCATTCACCATTCACCAGCACACATTCAGAGTAACATATCAACCAGCTTTTAAATACCGAGTCTTGAGGAGGGCAATTCTTGCCCATATAACTAGCCTACAATACCCATAGGTCACACTATACCACAAAATAAATCAACTTATTACCACAATATATACATATATATGTATTAAGCACCCCGCTCCCAACCTCCTATAACCCTTTACTGTAAATATGGGTCGGGATTCGGCAGGCTTGCTCACAATGGTATTGCAGGGCTCTGACTTTGCCACAAAGTCTCTAATTTGTACACAGAGACCTTACCGTCAAATCGTCCCTCAACTTGCATAGAGAAATGGGAGACCCTTCTAGATAAATATCGAGTTTAACTACACATATAAATTTACAACAATGACCGAACCCACACAATTCCACCCCTGTGCCTGGATTTCAGAGATCATGCCCATGGTATACCATGCACCTCTACCTATGGTTAGGTTCAAGGAACCCTCTAGTTCCATGACTAACACTACACCGGTAACAAACTCGCCTATGTCCCAAATAATACCAGGGTGCCTCCTTCCCAGCAATGATCTCTCCATCCAGAACATAGAGAGAAATAACTTCCCAACATTATTCGTTCATCCCCATGTATTGACCTGGCCTACAAAGGACATCATGGTCATGCTTCCGACAGAGGGAAATATCAACCTGCCTCCAGCTTCCATCTTCTCTGATCACATGTGTGATATAGCCTCAAATGCAACAAGATAGAATCCCCAGTCAGTAAGCCCATTGATGCCACCAAATATACAGACCGAGTCTGCACTTCTGTATATGGGAACATACAGCATAACACCTTTCATAATCCAAATTAGTACAGCCCATCCAGACATTCGACCACTACTTTGGATTAGTGTAAGTGATGTGTTTTGGTAAAATCTTACTGAGCGGTGATGCTAACTCATCAGGCCACTTCCCCTCATACAGAAACGGTAAAATCAGCTTGATGTTGGCTGATATTTCCGCCTGCCACGGCGTGCACGCCAGAGCCAATGACAGATTTCTGTCCTGTACCATCACACTCTCTACCAACCTCTCAACATGGTGGACAAAATCCTGTGTGCTTCTGTGACTTCGTTGAATGTTATCAAGGATGCCACCAATCTCTCTGGGTAACAAAGTCACGCTCCTTCTCTGAAGCTATGGCTGTGAGTTTGTTCCTCAGGAGGCCAATGTCCACTCCATTAACAACACCCATCCCAGCTATTATTCCCCCCCAATATAGTGCTGAATACATCCCTCCTCTTTCGGATTACTCCTCAGAAATAAGCATCCTGCATGGACCTCATTCTGTGTTCGCACATCTCTGGGAGTAAGTCACTGGAACAATGACCGCACTTGATTCAGTGTATACTCAGCACATATAGGGTGATTTATAGGGTTTTTATCAACCACCGTGAGATGTTGCAGCGCCATGTGGTGAAGGCATACGGTACCCTCCCTGGTAGCCAGCGTTAGTTCCCTTTATTTTAACGGATCATGCTCCTGTGTATATATATATATATATATATATATATATATATATATATTATAATTTATAATTTCATATTTAAAATTTTATCATACCCGGGATGTCTATTAGACTCTTGTTTGGACAGATTTAAGTGAATTATTTCTAAGAATTACAGGCCTACAATATAAAACGCCAAATTTCCATGCAAAATAATTGTACCGCTTTCAGCACCTAAAATCTGAAATAATCATACCGCCAGGGAGGCTAAGCCAAACCAGAAAACTTTAGCGGCAATTGTTTTTGTAGTTTACACTATGGGATTGTAAAAGACCTGGGAGAGCTTTGGGTGCCCCAAGGAGAGTAGTAATACAGCACGCATAGTGCGAATTGTGTTAACAGTAAGAGAGATTAGGGTGGCTGCAGGGGAGGGATAGGGGGTGGACTTCAGGGGGGAGGTTTAGTATAAATAGGGGGCTGAAAGAGAAGAAAAGGAGGGGTGAGGGGTGACCTAGGACAGGAAGGTAGGGGGGAGATGAGTGAGAGGGATGACTGGGGATGGAGGGGATGCAGCAAAGATAGGTGGTATATTGGTGAAGTTGGGGGGAAATGCAGACAAGGATGGGGGGGGGGGGGGGGAGTGAAGGAATGGAATGACTCTCGCAGAGAGAGGGGGGCTTGCTGTATAAGGCGACAGATGCAGATGGAGGTGAGCAGAGAGGTAATGATCTGGGGAGGATTGAGAAGTCAGTGGCAAAAAGAAGAAAGAGGCTGAATGAATAGGAGAGCGGCGGTATTGAAGCAGTGCTGATGGGAGTGAGAGATAAGAGCAATGCATAATGCGACTAAAAGGCACTGTCATGTTTTACATTGTAGCTGAACAAAGCATGAATTAATGAGAAGCTTGAGAGAGTTGGAGAGTGGTGCCAGTGCAGCCAGGTCAGAAAGGAAACAGTGCAGTGGGGTAGAGTGTAAGCTGTCGAGGGAGAAAAGAGTTGGTGGTGGTGAGTGGCCAAAGGTGCAGAGTGAGAGCTGGTGGTGGTGAGTGGCAAAACGTGACAAGGGAGGGGGAGAGAAGGTGGTGGAGAGCATCCGAAGGTGCAGAGGAAGGGGGAGAGCTGGTGGCGAAAAGCAGCCAAAGGTGCAGAGGAAGGGGGAGAGCTGGTGGCGAAAAGCAGCCAAAGGTGCAGAGGAAGGGGGAGAGCTGGTGGCGAAAAGCAGCCAAAGGTGCAGAGGAAGGGGGAGAGCTGGTGGCGAAAAGCAGCCAAAGGTGCAGAGGGAGGGGGAGAGCTGGTGGCATTAAACAGCTGTAAGGAAAAGAACGGTATGTGGAAAGGGGATGGCAGGTGTTGGCTGTTATAGGTGGAATCCTAATGAGATTTGATTTGAACAATGTGTGCGGGGTTTTGGGTGGACTGAAACCCGGACCGTCCAGGTGAATCCCAGACATGTGGTAACCCTAGAAGGGCCACTCACTTGTCTAGCTACCTCTGCCCCATCGGTTGTTGCCTCTCTGAGCTGCTGAGGGAGGAAAGTTGGTGAACTTCTTTTTCCTGGGTTCATCCAGAATCCCAAGAAGTTGTAGGACAGAGAGTTAAAGGGGCCTGCATCTGGGCATGGTGAGTAAATGTATACTCTGGTACAGAGTGCTTTCTTTAATTTTTCAAGTCATGCTGGTAAATTATACTTGAAATCTTTTATAAGAAACACAGACATCATTCCTTTTGTTCAGTGTTATAGAATACCAACAAGCTAGTGGCTGTGACACAAATTGAATATGTTGCATTGAAATAGGTGTGCTATGGAATGCCTTGGGCTGCTGTGATGAACAATATCTGCCTGATATAACTTGTGCTAATATGAATAGGATGAGGAAATAGAAAACAGGAACCTATTACAACATGTGCACTGATTCCAAAGATCACTTCTCACAGAGTGGCAAGCAATAAAAGACACAAGGTCATGGGAAGGAATTCCATATTAGAAAGATTTATATTTTTGTCATAAAATTTCAAACCAGTAAATTCTGCTATATCGTATATACTGTAGCTCTGAACCACAGCTAGCAACCATACACTTATTGACTTATAGTTGTACAGAAAAATTGTGCTATGTAAACTCATCTGGACCTCACCTGACCATATCTTATTATTAGCTACACTATATTGTCAAAATTATTGGGACATCTGCCTTTACATGCACATGAACGTTAATGGATTTCCAGTCTTTGTCTATAGGGTTCAATATTGTGTTGGCCCACCCTTTGCAGCTATAACAGCTTTAACTCTTCTATGAAGGCTGCCCACAAGGTTTATGAGTGTGTCTATGTGGGAATGTTTGACCATTCTTCCGGAAGTGCATTTGTGAGGTCAGGCACTGATGTTGGACAAGAAGGATTCTTTGGCAGTCTCCACTCTAATTCATCCCAAAGGTCCATAAAGACATGGATGAGCTACTTTAGGGTGGAGGAACTTGACTGGCCTGCACAGAGTCCTGAAAAAAACAAAGGAAAAATTAATTAGCTGCCCTGAAAAATTACAAAACTGTGAAAACTATCATGAAGGGAGCCTCATCGCTCTGGGAAACCAGCGATCCAGCTAGAGACAAGGACCCTCAGGGTTTCTGGTTTTTGCTTGCCTCTGTGACAAAATACTGCAGGATCCCAGACCCAGAGTCCAGTATAAAATATCCACTGCTCTCCGGTCTATGGCAGCGCCACCTCCACTGACACACCCCCTGACTGTCACTGACAGCTCCTCACCGCTCTCCCTTTGAGAGGGTCCTTGTCTCTAGCTGGATCGCTGGTTTCCCAGAGCGATGAGGCTCGCTTCATGATAGTTGTATATTCTGCCAATGGCGAAGTCTACAAATTGAAAGCTGCTGATTCCAAGAAGCTACAGATCTGGTTGATTCTGCTTCAAGCATGTGCCAAATATCATACTGAGACCAAGGGGATGAGCGTTTCCTAATACTAATTGATACCACCGGAGATGATATAGCAGGGACCACTCTCCTAGTCCTATACAGAAACCCTGGCTGGGGAAAGAGTCACAAGCCTTTGAAGATATCCTTAAAAAGAGATCTTTATGTCTGGTAAGTGGCAGTGTTATTGGTGGTGGAGGACTTTTCTATCAGAACCGGTCACCGCTTCTTGGGTGCTACTGTGTGATGTCACTAATAAATAGAGCATTAAAGATTCAGCTGCATTTGGTGGAATATTGAATTTGGACTTATTCTTGGACTTTGTCATTTATTCTTTTCAGGTTATGTCACTATATCAGTTATATTGTACAGTTCACTCGTATTTAACTATATAATAGTTTTCAGTTGTTATCACAGTTTTGTAATTTTTCAGCGCAGCTAATACATTTTTCCTTTGTTTTGTTCGATGTGTGTATCTCACATATTTTAGTTGCAGCAGATATATTTTATTTGTTTTTTGGGGTTTTTCAACTTTGTACACTTTTTTTGGGACAGCGCAGTATCACACACTTTACAAAATTGCACAGAGTCCTGACCTCAACCTGACAGAACGCCTTTAGGATGAATCAGAGCAGAGACTGCGAGCCAGGCCTTTTTGTTTAACATCAGTGCCTGACCTCACAAATGCGCTTCTGAAAGAATGGTCAAACATTCCCATAGACACACTCCTAAACCTTGTGGGCAGCCTTCCCAGAAGAGTTGAAGCTGTTACAGCTGCAAAGGGTGGGCCAACTCAATATTAAACCCTACTAAGACTGGGATGTCATTAAAGTTCATGTGTATGCAAAGACAAGTGTCCCAATACTTTTGACAACATAGTGTATGAACCATATGCACAAACCCACATATAATAGGGCCAATTTAAAAAAGAATAGTGTGTAATTTGTTTAGCAAATAAAATCTTCAATTCAATCATTCAGTCATAAGTAAGGTCAAACCCATTTTTTTTCTAATTCCGCCACACATGATTGAGTATTCAAAGCGAACGCAAGTTCACTTTATTCATTATGCTAGCTGAACATTTTCTACTCCTTTAATAAATCAAACCCATTCATTTGTAGCAAACAGAAAAATGAGTAGAATTAATCATTGCTTAATGCCTCAAAAGTAAATTGCTTATAATGCATTCAAAGATAAACTGTATCACTGCAGTGGTAATAGAGTAGATAATTATAAATACATATGTTATCCCATGATAATACATAACAGGGGAGAGAAGGAAGGGGAAAACAGATGCAGACATGGGTAAACTGTATAGAGAATCTCACATCAAAGTTCATATTTAACATGTTAACCCAAATCAGAATTAGGGGTGCTCCGCACTGTGAAAACAAGTCACTCCAGCTAGTGATATATTGCTAAACATTTCAAATTTCAAATAAATGTGTAAAGCTGGCCATAGAAAGATTTAAATTTGGCCAAGGAGTCTCTGTTTGACAGAATGGGAATGTTGGAAAACTTTTGTCAGTTAGTGGTTATATCCACTGATCAGTGTATTCTGACAGTGGAGAGTACTGTCTCAGAGGGGGAGATTCCTTCATCCACCTCACTTGTGTCTCTATCTATGGCCACCTTAAGCCTACAACCAGGATGGGATTAAGAGCATTATGGGCCCAGTGCTGAGGATTTTGGTGGACCTTAAAGGCAACGTGAAGTGAAAGTGAAAGGGTGCAGCGGCACAGGCCCAATGCTATGGAAGTCCCAAGCTTCCATAAGAGCCCTGCATCAGCGTGCGTGGTGCGCCCTGAGGTGAGGTTGAAGGGCACAGCTGTGCAGACCTAACATAACACTACAGAAGCTGAATACCTGACTTTCATTAGGACTGCTCGTGGTGCTCGTTATTAATCCCACCACCAAGCCAGGTGGCACATGCGGAATGCAGGACTGGTAAGGCCAGGGGAGAGCTCTCCCGGTTGGCCAATTTCTTTTTGTGTGCAGCCTGTTCTTTTTGGGGAGAGCATACTACACAGAGTGCTGGGTTCAGGAGAGAGTAATACACAGAGTGCTGGGTTCAGGAGAGAGTAATACCCAGAGTGCTGGGTTCAGGAGAGAGTAATACACAGAGTACTGGGTTTAGGGGAGCGTAATACACAGATCGCTGGGTTCTGGAGAGCGTAATACACAGAGTGCTGGTTTCAGGACAGCATAATACACAGAGTGCTGGGTTCAGGAGAGTGTAATACATTGAGTGCTGGGTTGAGGACATCGAATACACTGAGTGCTGGGTTCAGGAGAGTGTAAGGGCATTAGCAATGCCCTTCAATGCAACCTCACCTGGCCCATCAATGCAGCCTCATCAGTGCCCAGCCATCAGTGCCGGTCAATGCAGCCTCAACAGTGCCCAGCCATCTGTACCCATCAATGCAGCCTCAACAATACCCAGCCATCAGTGCCCATCAATGCAGCTTCAACAATACCCAGCCATCAGTGCCCATTAATGCAGCCTCATGATCAGTGCCCATCAGTGCTTGGCCCAATCCCATCAGCTCAACCTGACCTGTCTGTGCCCAGGCATCTGAAGTGGAGGGCCACCACAGTCAGTTTACACAGAGCGGGCCCCGGGGATATTCTACCTCCCAGCAAGTTGAGTCAAACTTAGTCCTACCCCCTGGACCGTGTCGGCTCCTATAATGGATGGGTCAGCCAGTCCAGGAGGTGGGACATCGTGTGTCACTAGGCTGTGCTGGGTAAGCGGGAGATGGAAATCCCTGTTAACCGGTGGTGCTTGCCACGCCCCCTTCCCTTCAGAGGCAGCAGCCCGGTGGCAGGTGACCAATAGCCCAGAGTTCCTGGCCAAACCCAGGCCTTGGGCTTTGGGGCTAATAATTGCCAGTATAAAGACTGAAACCCAGGGCTTCTTGGGGGCCCACTAAGGGCTAAAGCCCCAGTCACCCCCCCCCCCCCGATGCCACTGAGCAGCGTGCGGTCACTTGTAGCACAGAAGCTGGGCTTCTATGTTTACAAGTTACAGAAAATAGTGGTGACAGTGAATCTGGCCAGCCAGGGCCTATTTTATAGTAGGGGCCTGGTGCTCCAGCTCCAATAGCCCCTATGTTAATCCTGCACTGCCTACAATCTTCTTGCATGGACCCCAGAAGTCTCAGGGTTCTTTCTCCTCTTAACCCTGGGAAAAATTGAGGCCCCCAAAAACACCTCACTTACTAACTGTCGTATCTAGAAGAAGATGGAACTAAATGGAGAGATGTCACGTAGATTCTAACAATGTACCATATATGCTCTTCCTAGGTTGGTTTCCCCTTGTGTGTGTTTATTTGTGTTACAAATGACAACTATTTGGTGTGATTGCTACTGCTCAGTGATGTTCTACCTTGTTTGAAATCTCTGTAGGACCTGGCTGAAACGTTTGGTGTATATTGAAGCTTTGTTTATCCCCAACCCAGTGTTATTTTCACCTGTCCTCAATTTAGCAACATATCACAGATGGGACAACACAACAGCTTATAAAAATCGTTTAAAAGATATAGGACAATTTGAGCAGACTTTACTGGTGCCAGAAAATCTTATGAAATTCAATTTATTACAAATATATTACAAAGGTAAAAATTGGTACAAGATAAAAACAAACAAATTAGAGCTCTCATTGATATAACCACATAATGTATGACATATTGTCTCCCTATTACTGCTAGGTCAGAGTGGTCGAAGTTTCGCTTTATGCTTCCTCAGGACCTTAATTCCTTGACTTTAAGCAGAGGGATTCTGTGTCCTTTTTCTTTTACACAGAATCCCTCTGCTTACATCCCTCTGTTTGATTATGTAGTGTTCCTTTTCTGGTACCGGTAAAGTCCACTCAAATTTTGAGTGGCTAGATGCAGGGGAAACCTAAATATAAAGATGGGCATACACACATCAAACTTCAGCTGATTCATGGTAAATTTCTCTATATGGGTTGAGTTGGCAACACTCAGATTGACAAAAGTAGATTTTTCAGTCTTTCTTTTTTTTTGTCAAAGAGTCCAGGTTGAATATTGTCAGCTGAGGAGGACCTGCATCCAGGCCAGCCCAAAGGCAGTGTGCTTCTGACCTGCTGCTGACTTATCAGGAATCAGGAGGACCTGCAAAACTGAAGAGATTAATGCACAGCCTCACATGATGCAGAGCCTGGTTAGTTACTATTGTTTAATTGAAAAGTGTTTACATTTTCACAGGGAACACTATACACCAAACAAAGGTCATTGTAATTTATTGACCTTATGTCTAGAGAAGAACACTTGGTGTGAGTATTGTGGAACTGGGGTCTCTTTTTAGCATTTCACCTCCAATAACACAATTGCTAACATAAGCACCCTGATTACAGTGTTTACTGCATATTATCATTGGTTCTTTGATGCTCTTTTAGACCCGTTTCACACTGAACTGCCACCGGCGTCAGCGGTAAAGCGACGCTATTTTTAGCGCCACTTTACTGTTGTTTTAATCCCCCCTCGCTAATGCCCGAAAAGGTGTTAAATCCAGTATCGCAGCACTGCCTCCTTGACTTCAGTGGGGAGCAGCTGTGTGGAGGAGCGGTGAGTTCACTGCTCCTCCACCACTCTAAAGAAGCTGCTGGCAGGACTTTTTCTGATGCCCTGCCAGTGCACCGCTCCAGTGTGAAAGCCCTCTGGCTTTCTAACTGGAGTGAAAGGAGCAGCTGTTTTAGGCCGTTTTGCAGGTGCTATTTTTAATGAGATAACGCCTGCAAAATGCTCCATTGTGAAAGGGGTCTTAAATAGATGCACACCCTAACCCAGCCTTCCTCAGCTTTTTTATTATTTAGCCCCAAGGTCTGAGAGAGCCCCTTCTACAAACTGTATTTACAGCTCACGGCACAATAGTAAGAGAAAGTAGTTATGTGTGCTTAATCAGAAAAATAATGCCCACTCAGATTAGTGGTAGTTAAAACAATGCACCATTTCATTAGTGGTGAGTGGTAGAAGGACTTGTGGTTCAGTGGGAGAAGTGGTCAGTGGGAAGAGTGGTAAAGAGTGTCAGCGTCATGCTGTTGGCTTTGCCAAGGAACCCCCAGCAACCTCTGGAATCCTAAAACAATGCACCATTTCATTAGGGGTGAGTGGTAGAAGGACTTCCTTAAATTTGTGGTCAGTGGGAAGAGTGGTAAAGACTGTTAGCGTCATGCTGTTGGCTTTGCCAAGTGATTCTGGACTCAGAACCATGCCAGCACCATCACGTGGAAGGTCATGCTGCCACTGCTCAAGGAACCCCCAGCAACCTCTAGAGAACCTTGGTTTAGAATAGCTGTCCTAATGACAGAGGCAAGACTCTAGGCCATGGGTCTTCAAACTATGGCCCTCCAGTTGTTCAGGAACTACAATTCCCATCATGCCTAGTCATGGCTATGAATGTCAGAGTCTTACAATGCCTCATGGGATGTGTAGTTTCGCAACAGCTGGAGGGCCGTAGTTTGAGGATCCCTGCTCAAGGCTTTGTTAGGCCTTAGGCAAATCTGAGACATGAGGCCCCACTCACACCCATAATAGGAAAAATAATTCAAGCAATAAAAATTAACTGTATAAATTGCATATATTAAGAGTTTTAAATCCTATGAACTATGAATTCACAGTTTATATAATTTTCTCTGACCAATTCTTCTTTATTCAAATATATATATATATATATATATATATATATATATATTACATACATATTTCTCCATTCACATGAAGGTCAGGTTATTATAATCCAGCCAGCACAGAGTTCCCCCCATATATCAGAGTCTGAAGGATTCTCCCTTACAGTGCATAGGGAACTTTGCAGATCATGATCTAAGAGATCACCTTATATCAGAGTCCACTGGTTCCCCTTTACATTAGCGTTCCCCTTTATATCACTGTCCACAGAGTTCCAACCTGCATCTAAAATCGGAACTCTAATATGGAGGGGGCTCTAGAGCAACTTCCGCAGAGTGAATGCACTAAGGTAAGGGGGGGGGGGGGGGGGGGAGTTGCAGATATAAAGGGAAACCTTTATATCAGTGCCCCCTCCTCCTTACATCACTGACCCCCCCCCCCCCAAGACTGGACTTGCAGCGCTGTCACTGACCTCCTCTCAGGTGCACCATGCAGGGCTCAGTCAGACTGTCCTCTCTAGGCTCCAGCTTGGCGGCTCTGGCTTCATCCTATATTATCCTCTCCACAGTCCACACACATCTGACTCCTCTGATGACCCCGTCCTAGCAGTGCTCCTGCTCTTGATTCTTCTGTAGGCTCCCCCCCCCCCAGATACTACAGACATGATAGAGGAGATGGCAAGAGAGTGTGAGGACATGATACAGGAGATGATCAGAGACTGTGCAGACATGATATAAGAGATGGTCAGAGATGGCAGACATGATACAAAAGATGGTTAGAGACTGCCGGCATGATACAAGAGATGGTCAGAGACTGCGGGCATGATACAAGAGATGGTCAGAGGTTGCAGACATGATACAAGAGATGACCAGAGACTGTGCAGACATGATACAAGAGATAATCAGAGACTGCAGACATGATGCAAGAGATGGTCAGAGGTTGCAGGCATGATACAAGAGATAATCAGAGAATATTCAGACATGATACAGAAGATGGTCAGAGACTGCAGACATGATACAGAAGATGGTCAGAGACTGCAGACATGATACAAGAGATGATCAGAGACTGTGCAGACATGATACTAGAGATGGTCAGAGACTGTGCAGACATGATACAAGAGATGCTCAGAGATTGTACAGACATGATACAAGAGATGATCAGAGACTGTGCAGACATGATGCAAGAGATGGTCAGAGACTGTAGACAAGATACAAGAGATGGTCAGAGACTGCAGACCTGATACAAGAAATGGCCAGAGAGTGCAAACTTGACACAAGAGATATCCAGAGACTGCAGACATGATAAAAGAGACGGCCAGAGACTGCAGGCATGATACAAGAGATGGTCAGAGACTGCAGACATGATACAGGGGATGGTCAGAGGTTGTGAACATGATACAAGGGATGGCCAGGGACTGTGGACATGATACAAGATATGGTCAGAGACTGCGGACATAATACAAGAAATGGTCATAGACTGCAGACATGATAAAGGAGATGGTCAGAGTTTGCAGACATGATACAAGAGATGGTCAGAGGTTGCAGACATGATACAAGAGATGGTCAAAGACTGCCGGCATGATACAAGAGATGGTCAGAGGTTGCAGACATGATACAAGAGATGGTCAGAGACTGCCAGCATGATACAAGAGATGGTCAGAGAATGCGGGCATGATACAAGAGATGGTCAGAGGTTGCAGACATGATACAAGAGATGGTCAGAGGTTGCAGACATGATACAAAAGATGGTCAGAGACTGCCGGCATGATACAAGAGATGGTCAGAGACTGCGGGCATGATACAAGAGATGGTCAGAGGTTGTAGACATGATACAAGAGATGACCAGAGACTGTGCAGACATGATACAAGAGATAATCAGAGACTGCAGACATTATGCAAGAGATGGTCAGAGGTTGCAGGCATGATACAAGAGATGATCAGAGACTGTGCAGACATGATACTAGAGATGGTCAGAGACTGTGCAGACATGATACAAGAGATGCTCAGAGACTGCAGACACGATACAAGAGATGATCAGAGATTGTGCAGACATGATACAAGAGATGATCAGAGACTGTGCAGACATGATGCAAAAGATGGTCAGAGACTGCAGACAAGATACAAGAGATGGTCAGAGACTGCAGACCTGATACAAGAAATGGCCAGAGAGTGCAAACTTAACACAAGAGATATTCAGAGACTGCAGACATGATAAAAGAGACGGCCAGAGACTACAGGCATGATACAAGAGATGGTCAGAGACTGCAGACATGATACAGGGGATGGTTAGAGGTTGTGAACATGATACAAGGGATGGCCAGAGACTGCAGACATAATACAAGATATGGTTAGAGACTGCGGACATAATACAAGAAATGGTCATAGACTGCAGACATGATAAAGGAGATGGTCAGAGGTTGCAGACATGATACAAGAGATGGTCAGAGGTTGCAGACATGATACAAGAGATGGTCAGAGGTTGCAGACATGATACAAGAGATGGTCAGAGGTTGCAGACATGATACAAGAGATGGTCAGAGACTGTGGACATGATACAAGCGATGGTCAGAAACTGCGGACATGACACAATAGATGGTCAGAGACTGTAGAAATGATACAGGAGATGGTCAGAAGTT
The DNA here is from genome assembly GCF_037356315.1 of Lithobates pipiens. Taxonomy (NCBI): domain Eukaryota; kingdom Metazoa; phylum Chordata; class Amphibia; order Anura; family Ranidae; genus Lithobates; species Lithobates pipiens. The sequence continues at coordinate 473,378,379 of NW_027507764.1, forward strand.
GCAGACATGCTACAGGAGATGGTCAGAGGTTGCAGACATGATACAAGAGATGGTCAGAGACTGCAGACATGATACAGAAGATGATCAGAGACTGCAGACATCATACAAGAATTGACAGAGACTGCAGACATCATACAAGAATTGACAGAGACTGCAGACATGATACAAGAGATGTTCAGAGACTGTAGACATGATACAAGAGATGGTCAGAGACTGCAGACATGATACAGGAGATGATCAGAGATCACAGACATGATACAAGAGATGGCCAGAAACTGTGGACATGATACAAAAGATATTCAGAGACTGCGGACATGATACAAGAGATGGTCACAGACTGCGGACATGATACAGGAGATGATCATAGATTGAAGACATGATACAAGAGATGGACAGAAACTGCAGACATGATACAGGAGATGGTCAGAGGCTGCGAACATGATACAAGAGATGATCGGGGACTGCGGACATGATACAGGAGATGGCATAGGTTGCAGACATGATACAGGAGATGGTCATAGGTTGCAGACATGATACAAGACATGGTCAGAGACTGCGGAAATGTTACAGGAGATGGTCAGAGACTGCAGACGTACTACAGGAGATGGTCAGAGACTGCAGACATGAATGGGCTGAAATTGCACTGCACCCGGGCCACATGTGAATCGCACAGAATGCACAGTGCGTTCCTGTGCGATTCATGGTGAGAACCTGCCCTGTGTCTTGGGACCCACGCTTTGCTCCACTAATTTGCCTGGAAGGGGGACACTAGTCACTAGTGAACTGGATGGACTTGTATCTTTTTTCAACCTGACTAACTATGTAACGATGTAGTTTGGGTAATGGGAGCATTTGTCCACATCTGTTGTTGGGTACCTAGAGCCACCAACTTTATGGCAGACAACATATGTTTGAGTGGGAGGATGGGAGGATATGTGCTAGGGGGTGCTTTGGGAGAGGAGAAGACATGTGCTGGGGGATAGATTTCATATCCAAGCCCCCTTGTAGTACAAGTCCTAAAGTGCCCCCCAGCACATATCCTCTACCCCACATCATGCCAAGTGAACTGTTTGGTTGTCCCCCCTCCCCCATGCCCCCCTCTTCTGCAAGACTCAAGATAACACAGATCACAGACCTCAGACCAGTGCGCTCTCAGTACAATGGTGAGCCTTCGCCCCCCTCCCCCTCCATGTACAGGAAAACATCACAGCAGCAGGAGGAGGGGCAGGTTCAGTTCACTCCGCCTTGCACTGTGTGTGTCAGACAGCTGGGTAGAGATGCGCCAGCTGCTACACATAGTGGAGCTCACGGTGTGCAGGAAAGGAGACACCCGCTCAAGCTGTTGGCATTGTGGGACTCTGATTTGTCTGGACTCCGGGTCAGGAATGGATCATATTGCAGAATGATCTCAGTGAATCATTGAGGTTGAGGTATGGCAAATTAGGCAGCCGTGAGGCCCCTGGGAACAAGAGGCCTAGGCGACCACCTAATTTTCCTAATTAGAGAGCCTCCTCTGACATTCAATTTGCTAAAAGAGCAGTTTGCCAATCAGCTTCAGGCTCTTTGTAGCCAAGGTTTCTCTACAGGCATACATTCGACTGGTGGTTGCATGGCAGGTCTCCTGATGGTGACTACAGTGTACCATGCCTACATAATGTAAGTTGAAATGGCCACTTGTAGTCACCATTGGAAGCTCTTGTGATAGGGTGGCAATGCATTTCTTTAAAACAAATTCGTATCACCACAGAGTGGTACTGTGGATATGACAGGGTGGCAATGCAGAAGCACAACTGGGAGAGGGGATGGAGCATTGTCATCCCATGCCAGCAAGTGCCTGAACATGGCCAGGATTCACCAGGTATTCTGCAGATTCAAAAATAGACCTTTTAAAATCAACATATGAAAGCTTATATGAGATTTAAGTAGATATTCTTTAACTTGTCCTTTACATTTACTGGTCATTGAGTAGTGACCAATGTGTTACATGTTGCACTGGCAGTAAATACTAAATAGGGACTACACTGGAAACCAAATCTAATCTTTATAACCGACTTAAATAGCATAAAACGCAATATTATCTCCAAGAGAGATGTATTCACTTGATTAGTAACTGTGCCATAGTAAATAGCTCAATGACATTTTAAAAAAGAATTCTCACTAGAGGCAGAAGTAAATATTATGTTACAAGCATAGCTATATATAGTATTAATTTTGATGCCAGGAAGAGGTTTAAACAGCTTTTGAAAATGAATGAGCTCAGGCAGGTTTATGTGCGCTGGGCTTGCTCTCTTGCTTACAAGGCTTTAATTCCCTTTGACAAATAGGGTCATTTCGTGGAGTGTTGTAATCTTTCTCATTTTAAATGATACCTTTGTATACTGGCAGAGAGCCGAAGTTAATTATGTACTGTGTGTGGAACTGTGTTTCATAGAACAGAAATGCTATATGTAAATATATAATAAAAAAAAAAATTAAAAAAAAAAGGAAAAAAAAAAGAGAAATGCTATCATTTTATGGGTGTAGAGAAGAAGTGTTAAGCACAACAATATCTTATTTTTCCATCTTGTAGGCAGATTGTTCAGCAAGGGGAGTTTTGGCACAGGCGTTTATGGGCTTAGCTGTACAGGCTTTTTATAGTAGGAACTATGTCTGACAGCTTGTACAAGAGGACCTTTCAGGGGAATCAACATGAATGAAAAAATAAAGATCTTAACGATATACTTGAGTCAAAAATTGAAAATGAAAGCTTGCCATACAAAAAGGGAGAGTATCCTACATGTGCAGTAGCTCAATCTTTCACCCAGCTGTCACTTTTCTGTACCAGTCTACCCACCTCTCCTTTGTCTGTAATTGGGTGATCCTAGAACACATCTGCTGCTGATCCTTGAACACACATGCTGGTGATCCTTGAACACACCTGCTGGTGATGCTGGAATATTGTTTTAAGGCTGGGTTCACACTGCTGCGGGGGGAGATCCGGATGTGATTCGCACCGCAAATCACATCCGATCTCCGTAGCGATGCGAGTTCAGCCATACAGATAGTATGGCTGAATTCGCATCGCTCCCGCAGCAAACTCGCACGGGACCCTTTTTTTGGTCCGCAACAGAATTGGATCGCATGGGTGTTCACACCATGCGATCCGATTCCTGTGCGAGTCGGCAGATCGCACTGCGATATGCGGACGGATCTGGGGGTGTCATTAACATTTCATTGACACTCCCAGCCGTCCGCATAGGGCAGTGTGAACTGCCGGCGGGAGGTGTGCGATGCGGGAAAACGCAGCGGATTCGCGGCGTTCCCGCATCGCAGCGGTGTGAACCCGGCCTTAGTGCCTCTCACACACAGGGGGGTTGATTTACTAAAATTGGAGAGTGCCAAATCTGGTGCAGCTGTGCATAGTAACCAATCAGCTTCTAGGTTTTAATGTCAAAGCTTAAAGTGGTACTAAACCCACAACCGTAAAATCGGTCTATATGCAGTAAAGCATGCTTGTTATACTCAGTGTGGAACCTAAGGGGTTAATCGTCTGCATTGTGTAAAAAGGCTATTTGTCCTGTCTTCTCTGATTCTCCCCTTCTTCCACAGTCACCAATTTATCTCCTGATAGTACAGAAGCTAGGGGACAAGCTGAACATGCTCAGTTTGATGTGTATTGCTTGAGAGGTTTTTTTGGGGGGGAGGGGGGGGGAGAGTGCAATCAGCACAGGGTCAATCAGCACTGTCCAGACAGAGGGTCAGAGGTCCTGCATCCCTATAGGACAATCATGGGAGAATGAAAATTCCTCCTACAAGCTTTAACCAGACACTGATAGAAGTCACGAGACTGCTATATATTGCTAATGAGAACAGGTATTTACGAGCTTATATTTACTAAAATAATTGCATTTCCATGTTCTGTGTACTGTGGGAGATGAGATATAGTGAATGCCGGGTCCTGGGTTTATTAACACTTTAATTGAACAAGCTGAAGTTAGAACCTGTTTGACTACTATGCACAGCTGCACCATATTTCGCAATCTCCAGTTTTAGTAAATCTTACACAGGAAGCCTGAAATAAGAAAAAAAAATACCAGTACAAAGTTCTTTACAGACATCAGACAAATACTAACCTGTCTTTAAAGTTTGAAAACTATTGGTTACAGAGAGAGATAGAGAGACATTGACACAGCATGGGCTTCAGGAATTACAATCCTACAGACCTCTTATTGATTCTAGATATAAATTATGTTTGCCTAATCTGCATGGTTTTATACAGGACTCAAATTACTGTACATGTAGCTTACAAAGCTGTGGTCCAGTAGTGGTAAAGAGACTCCCTGCTTCATTTCTGAAACAAAACTAAGTTGGGTTGAGTGCTGCTCAGCCATTTGCAGGAAATGTATTAGGTAAGTGGATGCAAGACTTTCTCTAATTGGCTGAGATGGAGACTGTGACATCATCCACCTGCCTCTCCACCTCATCCATTAAGAGGAAGCCTTGTATTCATTCATAATGTAGTCTTCTGGTTAGGTTGCCAGTTTAATTTTTGGCTCCATTGTAGTGGATGGGCAGTGATTGATTGTGTAGGTCTGCTCATACCTTACCTGAGAGATTGATTACTCCCACCTGCCTCTGAAAGAAGTTTCCAGAGCATAGGACTGGGAGATTCAAATGATCAGTTCAATATTTTCCAATCTCTGGAAGGAGATATCCAGAAGGTGGCTAGGGAGGTGAGAAATGTGGAGGAGGCTTGAGCAGATTATTCTTTTCCCCCAAGGGAGGATTCCAGTCTTCTGGAGGGCTGCTGCCCCTTAGAGATAGAAAGAGACAAGATATTGCAGTCTGGGCCTCAGGAGTTTCTGGGCTGAGGGCCTGGGGAAGATTGCATTTTCTGAAGGACACTGCATTGCGTTCCTGAGTCTGGAAAATTATCTTGTTATCTCCCTCACTAAGGATCTATCTGTGGATGCTGGGTTTTTGGGGACTGATAGCTGGGTTAGTGCTATAAGAGAACTAAGTACCAGAAGTGGTTTTGTGGACTGCTGTATGGATATTACTGGCCATTCCTTGCTACGTTCAGGAAAGCTGATTTTGAAATATTAGAGAGAAATCTGTCCTTTTATTGTTGTTATTGATCATTTTCAAGTATCCTGTGACCCCAAAACTGTCTCCTGTTTAAATCCTCAAGCAATAAATACTAAAAAGACATCCCTTATACTGAGCTGGATTTGTTGGTGTGTGTGAGTGTGTTTGTGTGTGTGTGTGGGGGGGGGGGGGGGGGGCACTTTGCTTGTGTGACTGGCAGCCTCTGTACTATTTGGGAGAACCTGGGCATATTCTTAACGGTCCCTTTGGGGTTAAGCACTACAATAAAATATAAAGCTTCCTGTGAATGGCTGAGCAAGACTCAGGCCAACTCTCTTTTGTTCCAGGAATTGAACAGGATGTCCCTGTAACACTGCCAGAACACAGTACTCTATACTTTATGTAGCTGATGCTACATACAGTTTATACAGCACTGACAGCAGGCAAATGTGTTGTAAATGGAAATAGTTTGTTTGGACCAGCTTCGTCTAAACTAGAGGTTAGCAACCCTTCAATCATGATCTACTGTTTGATCGCAGGTAGATTTACTGGTACTGATCCCCTTTCCTCTTGCAGCCGATGAAACCTGCCTTCCATCAACTCTGTTCCTCCTCTTTCAGCGGCACGGTGCTCCCTGTGTTCCCTCTCCCCACTTTGCGCTGCTGGCTTTCTTTCTCTCCTCCCCTACCAACTGCTGTAGGAGATGTTTCAGGATGGAAAGTGAGAAAGGGGACAGTAAATATGTAATTTACCGACCCGTTTCTTTTCCTAATGAACACAGTGAGAGATTGGTACCGATCAACCCAAACCTATAGCTCCACTACAGACTTTCACCTTTTATCTCACATGGGCAACCCGGTTGCTGGCTAACATAGCCTGTCTCCTCTCTGTTAAAAGTATAAAAAATGTAAGCCTCCCTATCTGTGTAATGCCGCGTACACACGGGCGGACTGTATGGCCTACTTAGTCCGCCGAAACACATTTCAGCGGACAGTCCGCTCGTGTGTGGGCTTCAGCGGACTTTTTCAGCATGCAGTCTGGCGTACTAAGTATTTCGGATTTTTCGAAATTCTGTCCGTAGTACTTTGGTTTCAGCGGACAATCCGCTCGTCAGTAGGCTAGTTCGACAGACTAAGAATGGCGCATGCTCAGAAAGGATTTACACGGCGGAAGGGTGCTTTGCTGTGTATTGGACTTCCTATTTCTAGTCCTGTCGTACGTGCTGTACACGTCATCGCGCAAGCTTTCGACGGACTGTTTGTGCATCCGTGTGTGGTCAAGTCCGTTCAGTCGAAAGTATGACGGACTGTCCGTCGGATTGTATGACGGACTAAGTACGCCATACAATCCGCTCGTGTGTACGCGGCATAAGCAAGCTAGCAGTGGTGAAACACATCAAGAAAGGTTCGTTTCGGGTGGAGACATCAATGCATGCAGTCTTTTTTTTACAATAAACACAGAAAGAAGGGCTAACTTTTGAAATGTTGCTTACACATTTTATACTTTTGCTCATGGAAGTACTACACATCTTACTTTAGGAAATTTGGCCTTACATCGGCAGTGTATACTGCCTTAACTCTAGGTGTGTACCTGAATCCACAGCCATATAAACTGTTTTGTTGTTCCCACAGCTATTCCTGAGTGTGCTAATAAAGCCATTCAATAATAATAAATATATACAGTATATATATATATATATATATATATATATATATATATATATATATACACATACAGTATATATATACCCGTATATCATCTCAGTGTGAGGAAAAAATGTAGTAGTTGTCATTTCAGCATATGATTCCTTCAGCATACCGTGCTAAAAACAAACATGGGCTCCTATTCCCTTCACTATGGAAATACAGCTGGACTGTGCGGACAGTGCTGGCTCCAGAGAGCTTCCTGGCAGGAGTCCTGGCAGCCATGCTCACTCACGGACTCGCTGATGATAGTTCTTCCACTTCACTATCAATCAACAAGCATGGACTGTAACCATGTTCTGACACCTAGGATACTTCTCTCCTCAGATGGAATCTGTTGAGAAATTGGGAACCAGCAAAGCTCTTCCTCCTTACTACGGTCCACACAATCAACAAATAACCTAAGAAATGCGGGTGACTATCTTATAGTAGGATACTCATGCTAAGCCACACTTCTCTGTAATAAATAATGATTAATCGCAAACTGATGGAATAGTTTGAGGTGGGGACTGGGGAGTAATAGTAAGCAGAGAATAAAAAACATATTGGAGTTTGGTTGGGTTACTAAAGGAGTAGAGGTTGTTCAGTCTATCAAAGAGAATGTTCACTCCAGTGTAGTAAATACAGTAAGACTAAGCTGTGTTCACTGCAGTCAGGGCTCAGAATTTAGAGTCACTTCTCTTTTAGCCACCTCACATCCAGACACATTGACCCTTTTGCTGCCCAGACCAATTTTCAGCTTTCAGTGCTGTCACACTTTGAATGACAATTACTCATGCAACACTGTACCCAAATGAAATTTGTATCACTTTGATGAGATAGATAGAGCTTTCTTTTGGTGGTATTTAACCACCACTAGTTTTTTTATTTTTTGCTATATAAGAAATAAGATATAGAAAGATATAGATAGATATAAGATATATAAGATAAGAAATAAGAATTTGAAAGAACAACACGTTTTTTCTCAGTTTCTTTAATAAAGTTTTGCAATTAACCTCCCTGGCGGTATGATTCAGTCTGGAATAAGGTGCTGAAAGCGGTACAATTATTTTGCATGGAAATCTGGCTTTTATTTTGTAGTCCTGTAATTCTTAGGAATAACGCTCTGAAATCTCTTCAAACCAGAGTCTAGCGGACATCCCGGGTATGATAAAGTTTATAATATAATAAAGAATAATTAAAATTATTCAATAATGTAATCAAATCCCCAAAAAAATGAAAAAGGGACATGTTTTGGTTGCTATGGACAATCTCCAAATTCCAAGCAGTAAAAAACAATATTTATAATATAAAAGTGCATGCAGGGCATTGCACAAACCACTAGGGACAAAGGGGGTGTGTATTTTTTACTACAGCACTGTAATCTGTAAGATTACAGTGCTGTGTGTGTTTTGTGTCTTTTTACATTTTTGAATTTGCCGCCGTTCTCCGCTCCCGTGCGTCGTAACGTCGCAGGGAACGGAGCTCGGCGGCATTCGGCACTGTGAATCGAGCGCAGGACGGCTCGATCACACAGCGCGGCGGACATCGCTGGATCCAGGGGACAAGGTAAGTAACGTTACCTGTGTCCTCCCCTGCATCGAGCGGTGCAAGCCCGAGTCTGGCTCGGGGTTACCGCTATTGTAATTAAAATTCCAACCCGAGCCAGACTCGGGATTACCGCTAAGGAGGTTAAGTAATCTTCCTTCATAAATTTAGGTCAAAATGGATTCTGCTACATTTCTTTGGTTAAAGAAAAAACAAATCAGTGTATATTCTTCTATGTTAGGTAGTCTGTCAAAGTTATAGAGTCTACAAACTATGGTATATACACTATATTACCAAAAGTATTGGGCCACCTACCTTTTCACGCACATGAACTTTAATATGACATCCCAGTTTTAAGCCTCGTACACACAATTGGATTTTCCATAGCAAAAACCTCAGACTTTTGTCCGAAGGGCGTTGGCCCCAAAACTTGTCTTGCATACAAACGGCACACAATTTTCAGCCAACAAACACAAACGTAGTGACGTACTACGTGTTTTTTCAGCTCTTTAGCACCACCCTTTGGGCTCCCTCTGTTAATTTCATGTTAGTAGATGTTTGGTGAGTGTTAATTCACACTTTTCATTTCGCACTTTTCAGTTAGTTTCTGAGTGGCCGGTCGTCAACCAGCCAGGTTGCTTAATCGGAGGAGATAACGTGTTATTTATTATTGGCCTTGAAGTTATTGCTTTGACCCAAGTCCAGTCCAGGAACTGGAGGAGGAGTTCTTGGACCAAAAATTGGTTGCTTTATTAATCATGACCAATTATGTCATATGCCTTTGCTGTGGGAGCTGCAGGAGAATAATCCAGATGATTTTTGGAATTATCTCCAGATGAGGGACCGCTACTTTCACCAACTGTTGTTGACCCCCTATATTAACCTCCCTGGCGGTATGATTCAGTCTGGTTTTAGGTGCTGAAAGCGGTACAATTATTTTGCATGGAAATTTGGCATTTTATATTGTAGTCCTGTAATTCTTAGGAATAACTCTCTTAAATCTGTTCAAACCAGAGTCTAGTAGACATCCCGGGTATGATAAAGTTTATAATATAATAAATAGTAATAAAAATTATTCAATAATGTAATCAAATCCTAAAACACTGAAAAAGGGACACTTTTTGGTTGCTATGGACAATCTCCAAATTTCAGGCAAAAAAAAACTGTATTTATAATATAAAAGTGCATGCAAGGCACTGCACAGACCACTAGGGGACAAAGGGGGTGTGTATTTTTTAATACAGTACTGTAATCTGTAAGATTACAGTGCTGTGTGTGTTTTGTGTGTTTTTACTTTTTTGAATTTGCCGCCGTTCTCCGCTCCCGTGCGCCGTAACGCCGCAGGGAACGGAGCTCGGCGGCATTTGGCACTGTGAATCGAGCGGAGGATGGCTCGATCACACAGCGCGGAGGACATTGCTGGATCCAGGGGACAAGGTAAGTAACCTCTCCCTGTGTCCTCCCTGCATCCAGCGAAGCGATCCCGAGTCTGGCTCGGGGTTACCACTCCTGTTTGTAAAATCCCAACCCGAGCCAGACTCGGGATTACCGCCAGGGACGTTAAGAAGCAGGACACATGCATGAGGCTTTTATTTTATTTTTTGGTTGAATAATGATTTGATTTGATTTGGTATATTTTCTATATTTCTGGATGCACAGAATGCACTTTTTGGTAAGTTCTATTGGCAGATAGCATGACTAATTTTATTTGTTTGCACAATAATAAAATTGTGTAGAATAATACTTGTTATGTGTTTTACTTAAAATGACAGTTTGGGAGTAGGCAGTTACATTTCAAAAAATACAATGTAAAATTAACAAGGGACACCAACATAGTTGTATCTTTGATCTTAAAAACTACGAGATAATGGTGTTATGGTAACGAGCACCAAAAAAAATAAAAAATAACAAGCATAATAATATTATTCTTGATATCACTAGAAATAAAAAACCTTTGGAAATTTGTTTGCAATAACTCCATCAGTATCACTAGCAAAGCAGCTTCATTATTATCCCATTAAAAAAGAAGAGAATTGTGCGCTGCTTTTCGAGATTTCATAATTTGTCACGTCACGAATGTTAATTCTCCATTACGAGCGCTAGTTTACAAGACCTTCCGAGCATGTGTGTTTGTACTTTGGTCTTTTATCCGACGGGCTTGTGTACACACGTTTAGAAAAGCCGACAAGAGACATTTGTCCGCGGAAAATTTTAAAGCCTGTCATCCAACATTTGTCCGTGGAAAATCCGTCAACAAGTGTTCGCTGGAGCATACAAAAGGACGGATTTTCCGCCAACAGCCTGTCATCTATAACAGCTTCAACTATTCAGGGAAGTCTGTCCACAAGGTTTAGGAGTGTGTCTATAGGAATGTTTGACTATTCTTCAAGAAGAGCATTTGTGAGGTCAGGCACTGATGTGGACGAGAAGGCCTGGCTCGCAGTCTCTGCTCTAATATATCCCAAAGGTGTTCTAGCGGGTTGAGGTCAGAACTCAGTGCAGGCCAGTTAAGTTCCTCCACCCCAAACTCGCTCATCCATGTTTTTATGGACCATTGTGCACCGGTGCAAATCATTTGGTGGAGAGGGGATTATGGTGTGGGGTTGATTTTCAGGGGTTAAGCTTGGTCCCTTAGTTTCAGCGAAGGGAACTCTCTCTTAAGGCATCAGCATACCAAGACATTTTGGGCAATTTTATGCTCCCAACTTTGTGGGAACAGTTTGGGGATGGCCCCTTCCTGTTCCAACATGACTGCGCACCAGTGCACACAGCTAGGTCCATAAAGACAGACAGACAGAAATTTTAAAGTATTTTTATTTGGCATTCCTCAAGCCATTGAATGTACTGAGAATTTTCATACGAATGTGAATATTGGCATGAATTTTTGTTTGAAAATCTACTAGTGTAAGCCAGCTTTAGTCACAAACCAATTGTAAGTGACTAACAACCATACAGACCAGTTGTAAATGACTAACTACTATGACCGAAAAACAGCAAAAGCTTTGTGTGACCATGTCCGAATAATTGCAGATGATTTTAGAGATGCAATTTAACTATGAAGGATCACCAGTGTAACCTAGGATTAGAGACTCATTTGGATGATTACACTGAGGTAACGTAAGGTAAAATGCGTATTTTACTGGCTGTTACTGCAATACATGTTAACACACGGAGCTAAGTGTGGTGTGTTGTACATAGCTCTGTGCATTTTGAATAGCACCCCAATGCATCTATTGAACGCACCACAACACATGTGAATTTAATGCACTGCAACACACAGATGTGAACAATATGTGTGTTGTGGCATGTTGTGTTGTAAAAAATGGTGCAGGTACTTGTTTTCATGTGCTGAAGTGTTCTGCCAGCCCGTTTAAAATTAAGGAGCTTCCTAATGTGACTAGATCCTTAGTGTACAATTACAGACAATTATTATTATTTTTTGTTAGTGCTGCCTGTTCATGTATTGGAGAGATTTCACTCTACTTCCTGTTCTTTATGTAGTGCACCCCTGTGGGAGCCACTGGTGAATACAGTCCTATCTCTCCTCTTGGAATGCACACAGCATTTTCTTAAAGAGGTAGTAAAGTCCTGGTCCTGGAAAAAAATTGCAGTCATAATATACTAGCATACAACTGTATACATTATGCCAGACTTACCTACAAAAGGAGCCCTCCATCGCTGTGCTGTCATGGCTCCCCAGCACATCCATCTTCACCCGGTCTTCGGCCGATTGAATGGCCGGTCAACTGTGACGTCAATCCTGTGGATGCATATGGGAGTCACATCGCCACTGCATGCAGAGCGGGCCCTAAATGTGATCAGAGCTGTCCATGTGCAGCTTAGATCACATTACCCACTGACAGGCAGGGGGAGATTTATGACACAAGAGATTTCTATAGTCTCTTTTGTTATAAAATCCCTGTCTGTCAACAGATTTTGTATTACCTAAATTGTAGTAGTAGTGGTAGTACCACTTAAATTTTTCCACTGGCTCATAAAACAGTCTAGGGGTTCTTTTTACGTTTTTATTTGAACAGTGAACTGGGATAGAGGAAGGGAGCATGGGATACCCTGAAACTGTAGAACTGGACAATTAATGACTACACAATTTATGTCTGTGCTTCACAAACTGCTGGCTGCACTGCACAAAACTGCTGGCTGCACTACACACACTGTGAGCTGCACTGCACAAGCCTCAATGTCACATAGGATCTTTATGTTGCTGGTGACCTATACTCCTTCCTAAGTTAAAAACTGCACACAATCACTCTTGTTCAGCACCGGGGTCTTCTAATCACTCAGTTTCCTACAGACCCAGCTTGATTCCTGGACACAGATCTGAAAAAAGCCCCCCCCCCCCAACTAAGCCTAGCTGGGACCTCAGTGTCTTCCTGAGGGCTTCCGCTAGGTTCCTACGGCAGGGGTCTCTTCTTGTAGGACTGATTCCAAGAACAATGCTCTTACTGCTCAGGCCTCATACTATTTATGGGCTCTCTCATCACCTGCTGGGCACACCTCCCTAGGGATTGGCTGGAGTTCCATAAATATTCAAACTTCCTGCTGTATACTAGGAGGGTGCTACACCCATGACACCCCATAAGAAGGCAGAAGGAAGATCTTATAAATAATGACACAGATGCAATTAAATGTGGACAGAGGTTGTTACCTTTCCTCACGCCATTGTAAAACAACAAAAACAAAAAACACAGTTTTTGACTGAAATTGGTGTTTATTCCATCCCATTTTCAGATCTGCAGTAAAAATGTGAATGGGTGAAACTGGTTAGTTAATACTATTCACAAAGAAAGTCAATTCATGGTATTTCCTAGTTGTCGGAAAAAAATCAAACAACAGCAAAAATATCTGTAATCATGATAGGGATTATTGAAAAAGCATAATAAATGCAAAGTGCAAAGATTAGTAACACAAAGTAACCAGATCGTTTCTATTGAGCAGGAGGACCCCTCCTTCCTTCTTACATTCCTTCCAAATGCAGCAGTTTACAATAGATCTTTGGTACATCAGGCTAAAGATCACGCACTTCACATTCAGGAATGAAATTTGTTCACATTCTTTGGATGTCATGCATAAAAGAAACTAAAGGATGAACAATTCCAGCTGCCTGCAGCATCAGATATTTTTATTACATATTACACAATCGATCGACAAAAGGCATGTAATAGTTGCTAAGGGCAACAACTGTAGGTACAGGATTGTATATATACTTACTGGGTACTTTTTTACCCAGACGAACTATGTAACTTTATAACTATGTAAGAGGAACTTTTCTTTCTTCGGGAACTTTGAAGCCTGAGGGCCAAGTTTAATGCGGAACTAAACCCATCAATTCAACCATTTCCAAAACAGTTACATTCAAGGCATGCCGGGAATGATAACTGCCACAGTTGTCTGTCCTCTTATCAAATGGCTGGTGTCATAACTGATCACATGTGCAGCATAATGGCAACTGCGGATAAAAAAGAAGCCAAGATGGCAGCTTCTTTGGCTGTAAAGGATAGGAGGATTTGGTTCAGTTTTAGGCCCCAGTCACACCATGGTGCAGAGACTTCAGTTTTTCTTCATGCATTCTGGAAGGGCACAAAAAACAATAGTTCTCTATGTGCCCTTTTTACACCACAATGTGCAGATTTTTTTTGCACAGGAATCTGCAAAACCTGACGTGACATTAACATTGGTGTAATCGGGGGAACATAACTGATGCGCATTAAAACTGATGTCTGCTGAGGCTGCCAGGCCACTACCGGATTTCAGTCTGGTATCTGCAGGTGGAGCAGCAGTGGCCCGGCAACTCTGGACCTGCAGGCTGGGCGCGGGCAGGCTCATCGGTGGGACTCAGTAGTCACATCGCGGGCTGCTCTACCATTGGACTAACTGACTTGCCTACACACTGGAACCTGTACTGGGTAAGCCATAAATGATACAGCAGAGTGTTCAGCAGCTTTGCCCTCTGTCCTGTCACACTGACCTTGAAAACCAGCATCTTTCACAGGGACTGGGATAGGGGCAGGAAAACAACACATGTACAGTATCTCACAAAAGTGAGTACACCCCTCACATTTTTGTAATTGTAAATATTTTATTCTATCTTTTCATGTGACAACCCTGAAGAAATTACACTTTGCTACAATGTAAAGTAGTGAGTGTACAGCTTGTATAACAGTGTAAATTTGCTGTCACCTCAAAGTAACTCAACACACAGCCATTATTATCTAAACGTCTGGCAACAAAAGTGAGTACACACCACGTGAAAATGTCCAAATGTGTCCCAAAATGTTAATATTTTGTGTTGCCACCATTATTTTCCAGCACTGCCTTAACCCTCTTGGGCATGGAGTTCACCAGAGCTTCACAGGTTGCCACTGGAGTCCCTTTCCACTCCTCCATGATGACATCACAGAGCTGGTGGATGTTAGAGACCTTGTACTCCTCCACTTTCCGTTTGAGGATGCCCCACAGATTCTCATTGGGGTTTAGGTCTGGAGACATGCTTGGCCAGTGCATCACCTTTACCCTCAGCTTTTTTAGCAAGGCAGTGGTCATCTTGGAGGTGTGTTTGGGGTCATTATCATGTTGGAATTTTTCTTACTTCGTAGAAGGGGTTTACTTGATTGCAGCGCACCAGTGTACAATTAGATTATTATTTGAGCGCCGGTATCTTCTTTTTTCACCATGTTGGAATACTGCCCTGCGGCCCAGTCTCCAAAGAGAGGGGATCATGCTCTGCTTTAGTATGTCACAGTACATGTTGACATTTATGGTTCCCTCAATGAACTTTAGCTCTCCATTTCTGGCAACACTCATGCAGCCCCAAACCATGACACTCCCACCACCATGCTTGACTGTAGGCAAGACACACTTGTCTTTGTACTCCTCACCTGGTTGTCACCATACACTCTTGACACCATCTGAACCAGATAAGTTTATCTTGGTCTCATCAGACTACAGGACATGGTTCCAGTAATCCATGTCCTTAGTCTGCTTGTCTTCAGCAAACTGTTTGCGAGCTTTCTTGTGCATCATCCTTAGAAGAGGCTTCCTTCTGGAAGGACAGCCATGCAGACCGATTTGATGCAGTGTGCGACACTGAGCACTGACAGCCTGACCCCCCAAACCTTCAACCTCTACAGCAATGCTGGTAGCACTCATATTAAATGGAAAGCAGTGAAGTGAATTATAGTGGGTGAATAAGCAATATGAAAAAATGTAAAAGGGTGTGAATTAAAATTCAAATAATCAATGAGTGAACTTTTTGCCCTATTTTATTTATCTAGATTCCAGTTCATCATGTTTGCTAGTCCCCCCCAGTTGCCATGGGGGACTCCCCTTGGTAGTGACGCTTTGCAGCCAGTGCCTGCCGGGATACAGGTGAGCAACCCTGCTCTTCCCCCTCCATCTATATAAATACCGTCCAATTGACATTCCGTATTAAACGTTTTTCTATTGGTTATGCCTTTGGGTAAATACATTGTTCTTTGATCACCTGTTAATTATATTACAGATACCCTCCTGATGAAGCAATGGTCCGCTAAACTAGATGTTATCTGTGATCAATTGTTCCACTGTGATCCTCCCCATCTGGGGTTAATTATTTTGGTCATACACATGAATTGCTATCATGTTTTAACTTGAAACTGATCATTTTCTCTGTATCAATAAAACTTTTGTATTATTTTTACATCTGCTTTACATTTGAATTTCACTGCCTTACTGTACCGTGATAGTCCAATTGCCCCCATGTCCTTGTGGAAGCCTGGTTGGGGACCAGGCTTCTGATCCCTTTATCTATACATTCTAGTTATGGTGGATCACTTTACCAAATTTGTGGTGGCAGTACTGACCCGCATCCACACTACCAAGACCCCACCAAGATGGCATGAAAGCACTTCTGCCTTTCTTATGGCTATCTGCAGAAAATCCATTCAGACCGGGGATCTGGTTTGAAAGCAAGTTCTTCCAAGAATGGTACCACTCACTGGGCATTAAGAAGCTGACTCTAACATTTTACCACACACAAGACAAGTGAAAAACCCTAGGGTGGCACATAAGATGGGAAGCAGATTCAAATCTCTTCAAACAAGCCCTGCCTTCCTCCAAAAAATGTCCAGCCAGTAGAACCAGGTCTTTTTTTTCAAAAGAGTACTGTTTAATAGGTAAGAGAGGACAAGGTCTTCCGTGTGACACATTTCATTGACTGCATAGCCACAGAGATGCTGTGAGTGGGTCAGAGTCCTTCCATTTTAGGGGAAAGCCAGATAAAGCAGCATTCAAATGTTTTTAAATGTGGGTGAATTTATAAAATTTTTGCAAAATGTGGACTATGCCTATAAGGATCTGAGCTGAGCACTACTGTACTGATCCAGAATTAAGAGAAGGTTCAACAGTTAGTTGCTTTTGGCGGTTTATGCAGAGATTGTCACTATTTTTAAAAAATCCTTTAAAAGTCAATGTAAGGAGAAAATTATTATTTTGGTCTGGCTCATGGATCTAAATAATACAGTAAGCTGTTTATAAAACAGTGAGATAGTTACACTGTCATAATAACACTTAGCAAACTACATGCTTTCAAATCACAGGGTTCCTTTCTGACTATTGTGTCCATTTAAATCAAGCTGTGTGCATATAGCGTTACCAGAATGAACTGCACGTACTGATTTATACAAGAGAAAAGTTACAGCAAAAAAAAATTGCAAATACATTTTGAAAATTTGGAAGTCCTGTAAATGACCCAAAATTTACATTAAAGGCTTTACCTAAAAGGAAACATTGCTGTCTTCTGATAATACTAGTTCTCTGGTTTGCTGGTCTGACATCAAACAAGAGCTAGTTCTGGATCAGGGACTTAGAAGGTATTGAAGCCAGAGTTAGCCAGGCATCTATTATTTACAGCAGGCAGCTAGTAGTGGCTGGATACATAGTATTCTCAGCAGATTTTGTTTGATACCAATGCCATCAGAAACAGATTTTCATAGTTCTCGTTTAAGGTATGGGAAGGGATTTTTTTTGTCAGAGAATACAAAAAGTTGCAAGGTGCAGGAACTCACCCCCCTCACAGATGTGGTGCATTGTTTGTGCCACATCCTAGGGTGAGTGTGCCCAAATTGCACTAACAAGCAGTTCTTAAAGGGGCATTGTTAACCTCTGCACCACTGCTACTGTCCACAACTCATCTCTGCCCCCCACTTAAGCTCACCAGTACACCCCTATCCAAAGCTCACTTCTGCATACTACCATCCACAACTTACCTCTGCATCTCCATCCATAACTCACTGCTGCACCACCACACACAACTCACCTTTGCACCCCTGTCCACAACTCATTTCTGCAGCTAACCTCTGCCCCTCCTGTCCACAATTCACCTCTGCATCCCCTATTCACAACACAGCTCTGCACCCTTGTCCACAAATTACCTCTGCACCCCTTGTCTGCTCACCTCTGCACCTCCTGTCCACAACTCACCTCTGCATCCCCCATCTACAACTCACCTCTGAACCCTTGTCTGCAAATCACCTCTGCACTACCTGTGCACAACTCACCTCTGCGCCCCTATCCACAACTCACTTCTGCACCCCTGGCCATAACTAACTCCTATCCACAGCTCACCTTTACATTCTTCTCCCACAGCCTATCCCTGCAACTTCCCCCAACAGCTAAACTGTAAGAGAACTGTTGTCACGCTCCGGGAGCACTCGCGCACGCATGAGTGCATAAGGGACTGTAAGAGAACTGTTGTCGCGCTCCGGACGCACTCACGCACTCATGCATCTACAAGGGACCTTACAGATCACACACGCACCAAGGAGAGCGCACGTCCTTAGGAGCCTATTTAAGGGGCTCAATGACTTGTAACAGATGCTGACCGATCTTCAGCTGTTCCTGTACCCGTACCCTGTGACTCCTGCTTTTGCCTGATTGATACCCATTGTTGAACCCCTGGCTTTCCTTGACCTTGCTTCTGGACTCTGCCACATCTCTGATTACTGATTCCTGATTCCGACTTCCTTGACCCTGCTCCTGTCTGATGATTTGGTGCCTCGCTGCCTGCCTGCTTCCAAACCCGGCTATTCCTGTGACTTCACTCCTGTCTCCTATTTGGCTTCAAGCTGCCTGCTGTAATTCTGCAACTCCACTCCTGCGACCTGCTGCGACTTCCTGCATTCTCAAAGTCACATCATATATCTCAAGCTTCCAGGGATTCATCTGCAGGCACTCGTGTTCCTCCTTTCCCTTGGGTCCTTCTGTCTCCATCCTCAGCAGAACCCGGGTTGGAGATACAAGAGAGGCTGACCTCATCACTTCAGACTCCGACCAGGTACGTGACATAAACTCTGCAGCCCTCTTCCATAGTTCCTTACCCCCACAGTCTTCACCTTTCACATGGCTCCACCCCTCCCTTCACTGCCTTGCTTACCTCTGCAAAAAGCACAAAGGCTCACTTTATCCACATAGTGCAAAAGGTGCACATTTAGTTGTGGCTCTGCCCCATTGACTTGCAGCAGGGTCATCAGGCAGGGGTGTTGGCATTCAGGTACCAGATGGCAGCTCAGCATGTGATGCCCCCAACCATGAACACACTGTGCTTGGGCAGCAGCTGTCCCCCTCCCTTGTTGTGGCCCTGAGTGCAGGGGCAGAGAGGTTTTGTGGGAGCCAGCGAGCCTTGGGTATTGGTCTCCTTTTAGTCCTTCATAACTGCCTAGGACTTTATCTGTGACAGGTGAAAAAATATTTTGCAACTTAACGGTCCTCCGATCTACTGCTGTACTACAGAACACCTCCCCATCTTCTCTTCAGCATAACATAGTGGAAAGCATTTTGTTGTCCACAGAGAAAGCTTGTTAAAATGCTATCTGATAAAATTGCAGCAAAGATATGAAGCACAGGAAGTTATGAGTTTACTGGATTTCTGTCAGGATCAACAGACTATAGTGAGTGGCGTTAGTATCAAAAGATTAATAATCTTGTGTGATCAAACACAACCTAACACTACTAATGATACTAAATATCCACAAACTTCATTAAAAAAAATTTAATAAATATAAAAAAATCATAAATATAAAAAAGCCTATTCAGTTCCTCGACCAGACGGCTCCAATTCAGAGGAAACAATTCCGGAAAGAAGGGTTCATTGTGCAACACATTATTTTATTCAATTTCCAAACAATAAAAATGTGGCTATTACACTCAATGGTCTAGTGCCCGACCGATACAGTGTATCCAACTTAACAAGACAGAGCAAGAAAGATTGCCACCATTACTCTGTGTAATAGGAAGCGGCCTGCATTCCATCGGAAGGAAATGACGTCACAGGAAGTGATGTTGGTGACCATAAATACCCAGCTCAATGCATTTTGTATTGCTTGAACATCTTCAGGAAGCTGGGTATCTGCCCAGGGTATCAACTATGTCAGCTATGCCATAATATTTATTCTTATACTGTATATAAAATGTACTATAATTTAGTGATTGCCCAAATATACTGGAAACTGTAGGCATAATTATTTTTAACAGGGGTTCCCTGAGACCTGAAAAATATTTCAAGGGTTTCTCTGGGGTAAAAAGGTTGAGAAAGTCTGGTCTACACTAATTTAAAATGTATGATCACAATTTTTGCTAGAAGTAAAGGGAAAATTCCAAAAAATGTATCACAACCTTATTTATACTTTGTCACAGGCTTTTGTGGACATTGCAGCATATGAAACATTTCTTTCACTAAGACATTTTATCTGTGTCTGCAATTAGATCAGATGTCGCTAGTCAAATTATTTGAATGCTATGATGCCAAAAAAAAATAAAAAAATCCTTCCCAATGGCTGATTATGAGTAATTTTAGTGCAAGCCCTTAACATGAGTGTGTGCAAATGGTGTGGCCTTTTAAAAGAATTTGATACCATCTGTTTTATAAGCAAGCCAATACATAACTTCAGATCACTGGTTGAGGATGAAAAGTGTGACTCCAGATGACTTTAAAATGCAAAGGCCATTTCTCCTCTCTCAGAAGGCACGGAAATTCAAACAATTGCAAAAGTAGAACTGTACTTCATATACCTTGTACATAACCATATGAATAGTACTGTAGGCCACATAAAGCATCTTTACACCTGCATTCATAGCTTTAAATGAATGGTTATAGAATGAAACCAAAGTGCCCAAAGTCATAACAGAAAATGTCAAAACTGACCAGCTCATCTATGAAATTATGGGTATAATTCCAAGGGGGAAAATGGCGGGACGCCATTATCCAAAAGTTAAAGCATATCTATTTTATGGCAGAGAAATAAGGATAGGGTAATATGGGCTCTGGCTACTCAGTGGAAATTGTAGACTGCTTGCTTGACAATGTAGGGAAATCACAGCATAGACTGGTCTCTTTTACATAAATGTAAGAAGCTGAGTTTTATTGTGCAGCCTGCAGTAGGAAAATTTTCCTTCACCTTCTGTCCCAGAGGCACAACAGGAACGGAAAATAGAAAGGAAAATTCCAAGAGACGAATAAGATGACACTGTTTCTGATGTGCATTGAATTTTTCATTATGCTTGTTGTTATGCACCATATGTCTGGTATTGCTCTACCTATTTCCCAGGCTACTTTTTGTTGTAATGTACTGTACCATGTGCTTGGCTACAGAGCAAAATAAAAACTATAAATTAAAAAAAAAAGAGGGGAAAATGTCTTTCTACAAATTGATCGGTAACCCCTTATAAAGCAGTTGTTGCCAGAACAAGAGCTGACAAAGAACGCGATTTTTTAAATTGCTTAAGTACAGGGGGTCTAATGCAGCAGAAGTCAGACAGAGATATTGGTGTTGGATTTATGAGATTTTAGAAGAACCACTTTGTGCCACTGCCACCTATTCTAGGAGATGTGTAAGAAGACGTAGGACCCCATTGTATTTTCCTGGTGTGGGTTATAGTGCAGTCTTTAAGGCTGTCACTAGAGGTCCCCATATTTTTTGAGTTGGTTGAGGAGTCACTCTTGTTCACTTAGGAGTATAAATAGAAAGGTTGATGGAACCTGTAGATCAGGGGTAGGCAACCTTGGCCCTCCAGCTGCGGTGAAACTACAAGTCCCTTGAGACATTGCAAGACCATGACAATCAGAGGCATGCCTCTTAGAGGCAGAGGCATTATGGCATTTGCAGTTTCACCACAGCTGGAGGGCCGAGGATGCCTACCCCTGCTGTAGATGATGTTGCAAAGAGTGAAAAGTAAGAAAAAGAAGAAGACTGAATCCTTGTGAGAAGGGAAACCCAACAGTTTTTTTTAGTGGGGGAAGCTGGGCCTTTCCTCCTTGTGGAGCTAGCCAGCAGAATTTGTACTTTAACATTAGAACTGAGCCAGAAGGGAGGTCTGTAGGTGCTAGATTTTGCCAAAATCTTAGGAATAAATTCTTTATTGCTTGAAAATGAAAGTCATTGTTATAGGGAAGTGTTGTGGCATGTTGCGGAAGAAAAGTAAATGTTTTTGTTGTGCATGATACTTAACTTAATCCCTTTTTTTAAAAAGAAATTACCAGTTATCCTATGAACGTGGGATGTATGGAGAAACTGAGCTCTGCCCGGGAAAGGGGGTAGTTGTCCTGCCAAGGACCCATCAATGCTGTGGTGTGGAATATCTGGGACTCCCTTCTCTTGTACTAAGCTGCATAACTTTAAGTCTCCTCATCGTCATGGTCTCGGTGTGCAGTGGGACCCTGGGAGCAGGTAAAGAGAAGCCTCTCATACGTAAGGGAAGTGGTGGCTACAGATGGGTCAACGTTTGTATCAAACTATCGAGGTCAGATGTCATAGTCACACAAGATGCATTGAGGCTAATTTCAACTATTAATGCAGACAAAGGTCAGCTATTACAGGCAATGGCAGACATTTTGTGCGAGTCTATTAGAACATACCCTGCCCAATATATTGTAGAGGCACAATCCTGGAGGCAAATGCCCCCTTTTCTCCCAGGCCTGGTGAGAACTGAGATTCCAACAGCAATAAGCGACTACAGAGGTTCCAACCCTTTCCCAATCTACCAAATACAGAGAAAGTGTTTCGACTAGATTTCCAAATTTTGCAAAAATGCAGTCTGATTTGCTTTGTAAGCCAGTTTTACTAGTTGGGCACCAAACACGTTTAACTATAACTATTAGCATGAGCTCTCTGCAAAGTAGCTGAGTGTACTACTTATTAAAACAATGACAAGAACCATAAAGGCTTCATTGTAATGAATCTGTAGAATGTTGTCTGGAATTCTAGTGATCAAATTTCTAGCGTGATTACTGATGCCAAGTTCTAAATTCAGATGTTTACCATCATCTGTCCTGGCTGCCAAGCACATGTTACATAGAGTACAGTGGTCAGCAAAGAATGCATGCTGAGTGAAGAATTCATGACCAGCAGCAGGATACAGTCACTTGCTTTGGCACTTGAGATAAATGATATGAAAACAGATGGAATATTGTAATGCTTTGTGGTGACATGGATGTAAATACTTGCTTAATGTATGTTCAAACAGAAGATGCAGAGCCATCTGGACACATGAGTTTAGGAAACCCTAATATGTGGTCCATTCGGAGCGCTGTGCCACAACATCATTACGGCTCAGCCATTCAAGCGGCCGGAGGCCACGAACCCGAAAGGAAGACTGAGCTGACTACCTGTTTGTGTCTGTATATGGACATGTGCACACTTACACAGGCATTGCTTCTGCTCCTAGCCACTTCAGGTAGCATTTACCCCCAACATGACCCTGAGTTCCAGTATAGACTGGCAGCTGGGTGCTGAAATGAGTAGTGGGACATCTCCTGGGTCCAAGGCACATCAAGACTTTTGTTTAAATCTCTGCAACGGCTGGGAGTTGATGGAGGGAGGGAAGGAGCAGAAGAGATTGATGTTGTAGTTTCCAGAAGTGTCCGATGGATTCGTTCCGTCGGACCTTTGCTGTTGAAAAAAAGTCTGGTCATGTGTACGCAGCATTAGTTCTGAATCTACATCATCTTGGGCTGTTTTCCTTTCCTTCCATCACTGCTTGGTGAGTCACTGACCTGGAACAAGCATGTACATGCCTCGTGTTGGGAGAGTTTCATTTTTCCGCCACTTGAGCACAGTTTCTTCAAATCATTGATAGTACTCAATAATATCATATGCTATTTAGAACTATAGGTTCTTTGGAAAACAATTACCATCTCTGTAGGGAAGTGACAATTACATTGTTATACTGCTGTGTATGCTATTAATATTTGCCATGTTTATAACTTTCTTTCTGTAAACTGTGCTGTAAGATGTATGAAGGCCAGAAACCACTGCGGTTGGTAATTTTGGAGGTTCAATCTGCACCCATTTAATATTATTTTCTTAATGTACACCAGAAGCTTATGGCCTGTCATTGCTGAACGCTGGTGGTCCTTTACTTGCTGTGGGTAATTTCTGGTCTGTTTATCTTTTGCTGTGCCTTTGGATAGGAAAGGGCTGCCATTAGGTAAGCCTGTTCCCAGTTTATTCATTGCAAAAACAACCCTGAAACGTTGAAGCGTGGACACCACTAGACCTCTGAAGGTATACTGTGGTATCTGGAACCAAGCTGTTATTAGCAGATCCTATAAGACCTGTAAGTTGCGAGTAGGTCCTCCATGGATCAGACATGTTTTTCCAGCACATTGCACAAATGCTTGATGGATTGAGATCTGGAGAATTTGAAGGCCAAGTCAACAACACAAACTTGTTGTTGTGTTCCTCAAACCATTCTTTAACCATTTTTGCACTGCAGCAGAATGTATTATCCTGCTGAAAGATGCAACTGCCATCAGGGACTACTGTTTCCATGGGGGTGTCAGCAACAATGTTTAGGTAGTTGGTACATGTCAAGTAACATTAACATGAATGGCAGGACCCCAGGTTTCACAGAAGAACATTGCCCAAAGCATCACACTGCCTGTGCTAGCTTGCCTGCTTCCCATAGTGCATCCTGGTGCCACAACTCTTCTTCAAGTTGACGACACACACGCACCAGGCCATCCACATGATGTAAAAGAAAACATGATTCATCATACCAGACCACCTTATTCTCTTGCTCCCTGGTTTCGACCTGCTACACAGCCTCACACACAATACAAATACACACAGCCCCAACTGCCATGCCCATTTTTTCTGCTTTCAGCACATCAACTTCAGGGACAACATGTGTACTTGCTGCCTATGCCACTGACTTTCAGATGCCATTGTAAGGAGATATACAATTTTATACACTTAACTTGTCATGAAGTTCAAAGAAGGGGAGCAGGCAAGGCATTGGCGGCAATGGTGGAACAAGCTTGTCAATAGCCATGGCATGATTGTCAGTCCAGGAGAACCTAACGGCACAAAGAGGGACAAGGAGAAAACCAAACATGAGACTATAGCAGAACATTTATTGAAAAAACACAATGCAACAAATTGTGCATTTGCTTACCATATGATATAGCTGCATAATAAAGGCAAAAAGAATGCTTTAAGATGATTTGCAGCAGGCAGGTGGCACTTGTGCTTATGGTTGGTCAGCTTAAACATGTATTGTGTGAACTAAAAACCCTCGTTTTTTTATTGCAAAGTTTGTTAGAAAGGGTATATAAAGTTGTGTTTAAAATAATAGCCGTCCAACATCTAGGGTTGCCACCTCATCCCTTTAAAACTGAACACATATAATTACACAGGTTCTAGGGCTAATTCAATGAAGATAAGGCACTGAGTGAGTTTAATTACTACCTTAATCAGCCACAGAACCTGTGTAATTGATATGTGTTCAGTTTTAAAGGGATGAGGTGGCAACCCTAGATGTTGGACTGCTGTTTTTTGTATAAATTATATTTCTACATGGCAAATAATTTACTAGTAGGTGTAGTAGAGTAAGAAAATCAACAGACCCAACAGTCATGACATACATGCTGCTGATTCTGTGTAAATAAATCATTAATTGAAAGGGGCACATTCAAAATAATAGCAGTGTGGAGTTCAATTAGTCATTCAGTTGGTGAAAAGACAGGTGTCAAACAGGTGGCCCTTATACCTGCTGGGTATAGTGCATTTCGCTCTGAAAATGGGTTGTTCCAGACATTATTCAGAAGAACAGTGTACTTTGATTAAAACGTTTATTGGAGAGGGGAAAACATATAAAGAAGGGCAGAAACTGATAGGCTGCTCAGCTGAAATGATCTCAAATGCTTTAAAATGAGAACCAAAACCAGAAAGGCGTGGAAAAAACCCAGAAAACTACCATTCAAATGGACGATAGAATAGCCAAAATGGCAAAGACTCAAGCAATGATCAGCTGCAGGGTGATCAAAGAAAGTCCAAAGTTACCTGTGAGTATTGTAACAATTAGAAGATGCCACACTATCGGTAAAAAGCCCCTGCAAAGTCCCATTGTAATTTTCCAAAGAACACATTGACTGGCCTAAAGAGAAATGGCATAGCATTTTGTGAACTAATGAAAGCGAGATTGTTCTTTTTGGGTCAGTTTGTCACACGACCCTGAAACACTGAATTCAAGCCACAGTACACTTGAAAGACAGTGAAGCATTATAGCGCGAACATCATGATATGGGGATGTGTTTCATACTATGGTGTTGGGCCTATTTAGCGCATACCAGGGATCATGGATCAGTTTGAATACATCAAAATACTTAAAGAGGTCATGTGGTCTTATGCTGAGGAGGAAATGCCCTTGAAATAGGTGTTTCAACAAATAAAAACAGTAAACACTGCGCTATCCATAAAAGTAAGTGAAAGAAAGCTGCTAACACACCAAAAAGGATATTTCAAGGTGAAAACATGTAAATTCAATACAAAAGTGTAGCACTAGAGAACTCAACTAAGTGACATAACCTCATGTGCCACCTATCAAAATTCCCCAGTGTTCCTTATAATAAGAACATAAAGTTAGATAAACACCAGGATTATGTTATATAAAACAATCATTTGAGATCGTTAAAAAAAATAACAACAATTCGTACATATAATTATACTATTGTATGAACCGAAAATGAAAATGATCAAAAGTCCAAAAGCAAAAAGCAAACAGATCAGCAAAGTCTCTTCTGTAAAACGATCCAATCCCACGTGCGTGGTCAAATTCACATTCCACCTTCCTTAGATATAGTTACATAGTTACATAGTTAGTCAGGTTGAAAAAAGACACAAGTCCATCCAGTTCAACCTTAAAAACAAATAAACAAAATAAAAAATAATCGTACAATCCAAATACCCAATTTTATGCCCACAATATGGAAAACATGCAGACACCACGTGACATTCCCACCACCGTTTACGATGCGGGCTTACCGGACGTATTTGACCCAAACGAATATATATTCGAAGGATCACACGGGCTTGTGTAGTATTACATAAATTCACAAGGTTGAACTCCCCAGGGAAATTTCATAAACGATCATTCCACTCATGTAATGAACAATAGGTTGTCTCCAGCTATATGATCCAGCTCAGATTGTTGGATACATGTAATAAGAAAATGGGGCCATATAGCGTAATTCCATTTAAAAAAAAATTAATAAAATAAATGATAATAAACTCACATTTGTACAGTGAATCAAGCGCTTTTTCAATAAAAATTCGGCTGCAGCATCAACAAGACAATGACCCCAAACACACCCATAAGCAAGCAGCATCTTGGTTCCAGACCAACAAATTTAACGTAATGGAGTGGCCAGCCCAATCTCCGGACCTTAATCCAATACAAAACTTGTGGGGCGACATCAAAAATGCTGTTTCTGAGGTAAAACTAAGAAATGCAGAGGAATTGTGGAATGTAATGCAATCATCCTGGGCTGGATTACCTGTTCACAGGTGCCAGAAGTTGGGTCAACTCCATGCAATACAGATGTGAAGCAGTTTTTAGAAACAGTGGTTATACAACTAAATATTAGTTCCATGATTCACAGGGAAGCTAAATTTTCATGCATTTTTCAGTTTATACATTAAATGTTTGAGTTTGTAAAGAAAAATTGAGACACTGCTATTTGTTTGGAATAGTCTTAGGCCGCGTACACACGCGGGGACTGTTCGGCCAACTTTGTCCGCTGAACAGTGTTTCGGCGGACAGTCCGCCCGTGTGTGGGCGTTCAGCGGACAGTTTCAGCGAACAGTCCGCTGAACAAGGTTTTTCGGAATTTCCGAAAAACTGTCTGCTGAAACCTTGTTTCAGCGAACAGTTCCCTCGTGTGTAGGCTTGTTTGACAAACTAAGTTCCGCGCATGCTCAGAAAGGATTTACACGCCGAAAGTTATAATGCAGTGTATAGGACGTCGTATTTTTCGTCCCGTCGTACGTGCCGTTCACGTCATCGCGCACGGTTTCAGCAAACTGTTCGTACGTCGTGTGTGGCCATGTCCGTCCATGCTAATTTTGAGCGGACTGTTTGCCGAAACTGTTTGACGGACAAAGTTGGCCGAACAGTCCCCGCGTGTGTACGCGGCCTCATATTCCTTTTTTTTTCATTTTCTATAAAGTAATAACAAATTTTAAACATTTTTCTTCATGCTTTGATTTGGACAAGACCGTATAGTGTTCCCAATGTATGGAAATAAAAGCTATTATATGTTTTTTGCGCTTTACTTAAACACACTGCTATTATTTTCAACACAACTGTAGCAGTATGCAGAGCAATCATCTAGAATTTCAAGTGTTAACATGTGGTCACACTACTTTAGCACCTAATAAATTATATACTGTCCATGTACAAGCTATTAAGATTTGAGCACAAGGTCATTGCAGGTCAGTGACCAGACCTGAATCTAGAAGCTTTCCCCCACTTTGGGTCTGTTTGCTCCATGTTGGCATTGTGTCGACCGCAGCATTTGCATTGGAAGCAAAGAGTAGGCCTGGCCATAAGAGGAATTACTTTGACAAAGTTGGCCTGCTTAAACATGTATTGCAATAGGTGTGAACTAAAAATCCCTGTTTTTTTATTGCAAAGTTTGCTAGAAAGAGTATACAGTAGAGCAGCGGGGGCGGACTGACCTTTAGGGCTATCGGGCGCTGCCCGAGGCCCGGTGGGCCAGCAGGTGGCCCCATGAGACTCCCCCTGTCTGTCCCAATCTCTGTTTATCCCAGAGCCAAGTGCCAGAACAAGTCCCTGCACTATGCTCCGGTAATTAGGCTGACAGGGGCTCGCTAGTGGGAGGCAGTGAGTCAGGATATCTTCTATGCCCGGGCAGTGATTCCCCTTTGTGGCAGCTGAGCCGAGATATATCCCTCCGGAACCTGAACACAGCTCACTGAGGATCCTCCTCCTCAGCTCCACAGTACACAAACAGGAGAGGGAGGAGCTGTGGAGAAGAGATCTTACACTGCAGGAGTTGGCTGATTCTGAGGTCTGTGTATACAGTGGTGTGAAAAAGTGTTTGCCCCCTTCCTCATTTCCTGTTCCTTTGCATGTTTGTCACACTTAAGTGTTTCGGAACATCAAACCAATTTAAACAATAGTCAAGGATAACACAAGTAAACACAAAATGCAATTTGTAAATGAAGGTGTTTATTATTACAGGTGAAAACAAAACCAAACCATCATGGCCCTGTGTGAAAAAGTGATTGCCCCCTAAACCTAATAACTGGTTGGGCCACCCTTAGCAGCAACAACTGCAACCAAGCGTTTGCGATAACGTGCAATGAGGCTTTTACAGCGTCCTGGAGGAATTTTGGCCCACTCATCTTTACAGAATTGTCCTAATTCAGTTACATTAGAGGGTTTTCGAGCATGAACGGCATTTTTAAGGTCATACCACAACATCTCAATAGGATTCAGGTCAGGACTTTGGCTAGGCCACTCCAAAGTCTTCATTTTGTTTTTCTTCAGCCATTCGGTGGTGGACTTGCTGGTGTGTTTAGGATCATTGTCCTGCTGCAGAACCCAAGTTCGTTTCAGCTTGAGTACACGAACAGATGGTCGGACATTCTCCTTCAGGATCTCTTGGTAGACAGCAGAATTCATAGTTCCTTTTATCACGGCAAGTCTTCCAGGTCCTGAAGCAGCAAAACAGCCCCAGACCATCACACTACCACCACCATATTTTACTGTTGGTATAATCTTCTTTTTATGAAATGCAGTGTTCCTTCTACGCCAGATATACTTGGACACACACCTTCCAAAGAGTTCCACTTTTGTCTCATCGGTCCACAGAATGTTGTCCCAAAAGTCTTGGGGATCATCAAGATGTGTTGTGGAGAAATTGAGACGAGTTTTGATGTTCTTTTTGCTCAGCAGTGGTTTTCTCCTTGGAACTCTGCCATGCAGGCCATTTTTGCCCAGTCTTTTCCTGATGGTGGAGGCATGAACGCTGACCTTAACTGAGGCAAGTGAGGCCTGCAGTTCCTTGGACGTTGTTGTGGGGTCTTTTGTGACCTCTTGGATGAGTCGTTGCTGCGCTCTTGGGGTAATTTTGGGCAGCCGGCCACTCCTGGGAAGGTTCACCACTGTTCCATGTCTTCGCCATTTGTGGATAATGGCTCTCACTGTGGTTCGCTGGATTCCCAAAGCTTTGGAAATGGCTTTATAACCCTTTCCAGACTGATAGATCTCAATTACTTTCTTTCTCAATTGTTCCTGAATTTCTTTGGGTCTCGGCATGATGTGTAGCTTTTAAGGATCTTCTGGTGGACCTTACTGTGTCAAGCAGCTCCTATTTAAGTGATGCCTTGATTGTGAACAGGTGTGGCAATAATCAGGCCTGGGTGTGGCTAGAGAAATTGAACTCAGGTGTGGACAACCACAGTTATAGTATGTTTTAACCACTTGAGATCCGCGCTATTGCCAAATGACGGCATTAGCGCGGATCTACTTTTCCGGGACTACGTCTATTGACGTCGTCCTGGTTACGAGCGGCCTGCGCGCCCCCTGAGGGGCGCGCGCGGCGCGCTCTGTGATCGGCGAGTCCACGAGACTCGCCTGATCACCGATCCGTGCAAGGGGTCGATCCCGACCCCTTATCACGTGATCAGCTGTCAGCCAATGACAGCTGATCATGTGACAGAACGGAGCCGGTAATCGGCTATTATTCCTCCTCGCGCTGACAGCGCGAGGAGAGAAAAAAAAAGCCGATCACCGGCGGCCGTGATCGGGACATCAGTCCCGATCACGGCCAGCAATACAGCTGACCTACTGCCTCCTGCCAGTGCCCACCTGCCCACCGCAGTGCCATCCTGAATGAAAGTAAGTGCCCCCCATCAGTGCCACCCAGCAGTGCCCATAGTGCCCACAGCGCCACCCACAGTGCCACCCACAGTGCCACCCACAATGCCACCCACAGTGCCATCCAGCAGTGCCACCAACAGTGCCACCCACAGTGCCCACAATCTTCCTTAAAGGTGCTGCACCCCAGTGCCGCCCATCAGTGCCCAGCAGTGCCGCCCATCAGTGCCCAGCAGTGCCGCCCATCAGTGCCCAGCAGTGCCACCTATCAGAGCCACCTATCAGTGCCACCTATCAGTGCCCATCAGTCCCATCTATCAGTGGTACCTATCAGTGCCCATCCGTGCCACCCATCCGTGCCACTTATCCGTGCCACCCATCCATGCCATCTTATCTGTGCCCATCTTTGCCCATCAGTGCCGCCTTATCTGTGCCGATCGGTGCCGCCTTATCTGTGCCTATTAGTGCCGCCTTAACTATGCCTATCAGTGCCCACCAGTGCAGCCTATCAGTGCCCACCAATGCAGCCTATCAGTGCCCACCAATGCAGCCCATCAGTGCCCACCAATGCAGCCATCAGTGCCGCCTAATCAGCGCACTTCAATGAAGGAGAAAAATGACCCGTTTGCAAAATTGTATAACAAACTATTAAAACATGATTTTTTTTTTTTTTTTTTGCATCTTTTTTTGTTTGTTTAGCAAAAAATAAAACTCCGAGCTGTAACTAAATACCACCAAAAGAAAGCTCTATTTGTGGGAAAAAAATGATAAAAATTTCATTTGGGTACAGTGTTGTATGACCGCGCAATTGTCATTCAAAGTGCGACAGCGCTGAAAGCTGAAAATTGGTCTGGGACTGAGGGGGGTTTAAGTGCCCAGTAAGCAAGTGGTTAACAAGGGGGGCAATCACTTTTTCACGCAGGGCCATGATGGTTTGGATTTTTTTTCACCTTTAATAATAAACACCTTCATTTACAAATTGCATTTTGTGTTTACTTGTGTTGTCCTTGACTATTGTTTAAATTGGTTTGATGTTCCGAAACACTTAAGTGTGACAAACATGCAAAGGAACAGGAAATGAGGAAGGGGGCAAACACTTTTTCACACCACTGTAGTTTGTGGATAGGGGAGGGGGTTGGGGGCAGGTAATACATGGAGAAGGGGGTATAAGAAAAAATGTGCTGGGGGAGTCTTTGAGGGAAGAGGATATGTGCTAGTAGGGGGGATTTCAAAACTGATCCCCCCCTTCCCCAAAACAAAGAGTTGCCACTTTCCCCTTTCTGCCTCATCCCGGGGATCCCTTTCTGCCCCCATTCCGGGGACTCCTCTCTGCTCCATCCCAGGGATCCCTCTCTGTCCCCATCCCAGGGATCCCTCTCTGCCCCCATCCCAGGGATCCCTCTCTGCCCCATCCCAGGGATCCCTCTCTGCTCCCATCCCAGAGATCCCTCTCTGCCCCCCTCCCAGGGGCCCCTCTCAGCTCTACTCCTAGGGCCCCTCTCTGCTTCCATCCCAGGGATCCCTCTCTGCCCCGTCCCAGGGATCCCTTTCTGCCCCATCCCAGGGATCCCTCTCTGCTCCCATGCCAGGGGCCCTTCTCTGCTCCCATTCTAGGGATTCCTCTCTGCCCTCATCCCAGGGGCCCCTCTCTGCCCCCATCCCAGGGGCCCCTCTCTGCTTCCATCCCAGGGATCCCTCTCTGCCCCCATTGCAGGGGTCCCTCTCTGCTTCCACCCCAGGGTCCCCTCTCTGCCCCCATCCCAGGGGCCCCTCTCTGCTTCCATCCCAGGGATCCCTCTATGCCCCCATTCCAGGGGTCCCTCTCTGCTCCCATCCCAGGGGCCCCTCTCTGCTCCCATCCAAGGGGCTCCTCTCTGCTTCCATTCCAGTGATCCCTCTCTGCCCCCATCCCAGGGGCCCCTCTCTGCTTCCATCCCAGGGATCCCTCTCTGCCCCCATTCCAGGGATCCCTCTCTGCCCCCATCCCAGGGTCCCCTCTCTGCTTCCATCCCAGGCATTCCTCTCTGCTCCCATCCCAGGGTCCCCTCTCTGCCCCATCCCAGGAGTCACTCTCTGCCCCCATCCCAGGGGACCCTCTCTCACCCCCATCCTAGGGGTCCCTCTCTGCCCCCATCCTAGGGGTCCAGGGGTGTACACATGTTGCAGCCTCAGCAGAAATTATACACCCTGTCACGCTTGGCATAGGGCTGCTCTTCAAAGGTTGTGCAACCTTATACAGTACAGTGATCAAGTGGCTAAAGCAGTCTATAAGGAGGCGTTGTATTGCCTCATCACATAACCTGCTTTAACCCCTTGGATCCCACACTAGCATGCTGCTACTGCGTGCATTACACATGGTTGCTGGGTGTTTGCAGAGTTCCCCTATTCACTTGATTGGGTCAAGATCACCCACCAAAAGCAACAGGGGGTATAATTCCTGCTGCAGCATGTGTACATCCTCAGCTGCTGCCAATGTATGTAATGTGGGAAGTGTGGCAGGGACACAGGGGGGTCCCATGATCCCATTTTGCCCGGGGGCCCCAAGAGTTGTCAGTCTGCCACTGTATAGCAGTGTGGCAAATTTCTAGGGCCTGCTTTTTCTACACATCATACATGCCGTGCGCCATGGCGTCAGACGCAACCCCCACCCCCCTGCATTGGGCAGTTCCGAAGCCAGCCCGCTGCCATCTTTTTTATGGGTAGCCACCATCCGTAATGGACATTTATAGACAGTGTAAAAATCAACTGATTTCTGAAAACTGTAAATTTATGGATGGTTGGCAATCCTGAGAGAAAGTGGTGGAGGCATAGTTATCCACAGGCTCTGTGTCTGGGTCCATGCACTGGTGTCTGTGTACCTGTCAAATTTCATACAGCCGATGCCCTGCCATTCAATTTCTAACCACTTTACGTCAGGCCTATCAGCAAATGACGACCGGGCGGTGGCTTTCCCATCCTGACTGGACATCATATGATCTGCTGTCAGGAAGTGATCTGTCACCAGCAATTTTCACAGGACACTGCTGATGACTAATCAAAGTAATGGCTTGCTGCTGGTACCATGTGACCGCCGTGACAAATCACAGCAGGTCACATGACAGTTGTATACAATGGATGGCTGTGTTTCATGCCATACAATGTTTACAATTGTGTCGCTAGCTGTGATTGGTCAGTTTGTTTACATGGTACAGACAGGGCCAATCACAGCCCATCTGTACCATGACTTTGACCAAACACAGCTTATCACAACAAAACAGAATGAATGATTCAGTTTCATTCAGTAAAATAGAAAAAAAAGAAAATTACGCTGGAAACAAACCTAACAATTGTAGCTGCAACTCAAAGTGAAAAGCACACAAAACAACAATGGATAAAAAGTAAGCTGCAATCTTTTTTTTTTTCTTTTTTTTTTTATTCTTTATTTACAGATTGCAGGTAATACAGAAACAGACTGTACAAAAACAGGTTGCTCAACTTTCCATAACACCGATCAATACAATTAGTACAATGTAGGGGGCAGTTTTTAAATTACTGTATTATAGTGGTATCAGCCATAAATACACTGAAACCATAATGCCAACTCTCTTTCCGGGTTGTCCGCCCAATAATCTACTATCTTCCAAGGCAATCCTCGAGGTGGCTCCCTTCCAGACCATCTTAGAAGGATCTCCGTCAATGGCAGACCATATTTCCTATAACCTAGAGCCCAGTCGGAGCCACTCCAAGGGTTGACAATCCTCGGTAGGGAAGATGAGGAAATATCATGATAACACCCTGACAATCACTAACAATTTTTGTTGAACTTGGGGGGTATAGGAAGAGGGGGGGCGAAAAGGAGGGTGAGGGAGGGGAAAAGCAGGGCCAGAAAGTAGAAGAGGAACAAAGAGAATAGAGTGGACCAGCGTGGCCTATAAGGGGAGAGGTAGGTAGGAGAGACTCAGTGGTTCCCGTGGGCCGGGTCCTTCCCTCTTCTCCCTCTCCAGTATTCACAAATAAGTTTTGTATTCATCAGAAAACCTGAACAGGCTCCAAGGCATCCATCGGCCGGTGTGTTCCTCCTCCCTATCTCCCAATGATGAGGTAAGCTGCTCCATGCAAATGTCGCAAACCCTCGCAAACCACTGTGATACTGCCGGGGCAGACTGCTGGTTCCACATACTAGGTATGCATGCCCTGGCCGCATTCAATAGGTGTTTTAATAGTGATTTATGAAGCTTCTAACCCGCCAGAGGGGTCAGATTGAGGAAAATCACTGCTGGGTTATCCCGAAGGTCAATGGCAGTGAGGTCATGAATAATCTTGAGTACGTGACTCCAAAAATGGGTCAGGTGTGGGCACTCCCAAAAGATATGTAGCAGCGTACCTGCTTGTGCACCGCATCTCCAGCACAGTGGGCTGTGCCCAGGAAACATGGCTGCCAGGAGTGTAGGAGTCCTGTACCAGCGGGTCAAAATTTTGTAAGTGATTTCCTGATATTTGCTGCACAAGGAGGACTTGTGTGCAAAAAGGAGTGCACAAGTCTTTTGGTCTGTCGAGAATTTAACGTTGAGGTCTCTCTCCCACTTTCCAATGAACGAAGGGTCACCCTGAGATAAGTGGTCCAGGAGGATGCGATATGAGTGGGAATGAGACCCACAGATCGGCCTCTCTCCCATACACACCTCCTCGAACGGAGTTAAAGGTCTGCGGAAACACTCACTGTTTGGCAAGGATTTTATAAAGTGGGAGAGTTGGGCTAGTTTCCACCTGCCCATGGCAGTGGTCCCCAATGCCCCATACATAGCCAAGATGTTTTTCCATGCACTCGGTCCCAGGAAGTGAGAGGCCCTTATTAGATCCTGGTCCTGATGGAGACGAAGGGATTTATCTGACGTACAGGGCGCAAAGTGTGGGTGACCGATAATGGGATTCAAAGGTGAGGGAAAGCTGGGCACTCCAGCTAGTTTGAAATATCTATCTAATTCCCGTAGCATAGGCTCAATAAGGGGGTGCACCAGCGTCACCTCCGTAGAGCCAGTCCCACTCCAGGGTAAATCCTCAATAGGGAATGGGATTGACTCCCGTTCAATACGGACCCACAGTTTATCCTCCAAGTGCCTGCACCAGTCTACCGTCCTGCCCATGTGGACAGCCGTATAGTACCATGCCGGGTCCGGGAGTCCGACCCCACCCCTGTGTTTCGGTCTTTGCAGCAAGGTTCAGCTGAGTCTCAGCGGCTTGCCCTGCCACACGTATCTGATAAATATGGAGCGAAGTGCTTTAAAGAAGGATTAGGGAATCTTTATAGGTAAGGCCTGCAAAAGGTATAGCAACCTCGGCATCACGTTCATTTTGAGCACATTACACCTTCCGAACCAGGAGGTCGCTAAATTCGACCATCTTTCTAGATCCAAGGTGAATGTTTTTAGGAGGGGCTGGAAATTCAGTCAGAAAGCAAGGTGTGGGTCTGGAGGAATCTTGGTACCCAAGTATTGTATGGCTTGGGATGCCCAGTGAAAGGGGAAATTATTGCTTGTATATGAGCGCTGGAAGATAAGGAGACGTTAAGCGCCTCCGACTTCTGTAGGTTAATTTTGAAATCTGACAATGCTCCATAGTGTCTTATTTCCAACAAGAGGTTCGGTAATGAGGTGTGGGGTTCTGAGACATAGAACAGAAGGTTTTCTGCAAAGGCAGCGACTTTGTGGTGGTATGACGAAGTTTCTAGACCTTTGATGTCAGCGTTAAGTCTGATGTAATGGAGGAGGGGCTCAATAGAGAGCACAAATAGGAGGGGGGACAAGGGGCATCCCTGTCTCGTTCCATTGCAAATGTTAAAATGGGATGAGGTGGCCCCGTTAACTCTAAATACCGCCGTCTGGGACGAGTAAAGGGCCGCTATCCATGAAAGCATGGGAGGAGGCATACCCAGTTGTCACAGGGTGGCCAGCAGGAAAGGCCAATTTACCCTGTCAAATGCCTTTTCGGCGTCTACAGATAGCAACATGATCAGAACTTTAAGGCGTCTGGCCCTTTCTATGACATCTATAGTCCTCGTGGTGCTGTCTCTGGCTTCCCTATGTAAGCTGCACTCTTAAAGTGACATATTAACCAAATAAGTGAACACAAAACAAAAAGAATGAAAAATAAAATGTGATTGAAAATGTTAAGGAAGTCCCAAACAGTGAAACATGTGACTTAAGTAGAGTCCTCCAATATCTATTGCAGATTCTGATGGTTCCTTCAATGAAGGACGAACCAGCAGCCACAAGTCCTGTGAAAATCTTGTGACTGAACACAGTGAATCCACCACCACGCAAAGTGTACGCTTACCAGCTGCACAAGATTATGCACTTGTGGCTAATACCCAGCCTTTTCTTCCAAAGAGTAAGCCATTTTAGTCAGGAACGTAATTGGTGGTACAGCTTATGGACCCATACAAGGTTCAAGTAGCGATTAGGCGATGGAAAAATCATAGGTAAAACCAAATGGTTATTTATTAAAAAATAAAAAAGCAGTGTTGCCTACAAAGAGTATACAGATTCAGTAAAATGTTCCAATAAAAACATGCGGCCAGCCTGCAACAATACAAACGCCTATGCATGCGGGACGTATAACGTGGTGACATCAGCACGTCACTCCTCCTGACGCGTTTTGTCACTAATCTGATGTCGTCCCGAACATCATGTACATCAGGATTGATACATTTTCAGATAAATACCATAGTTTGTGTACTCTGTACCTGTCACACAGACTAAATAATATAAACTGATTTGGGTTATTTTCACCAAGGAAATGTAGCAGAATACATTTTGGGCTAAACTTATGAAGAACGATTATTTATTTGCAAAATGTTATAACAGAAAAATGTGTTTTTTTTTTTAATAAAATTTTTTGTCTTTTTTGATTTATTTAGCAAAAAATAAAAACCCAGTGGTGATTAAATAAGAAATCTCTATTTGTGTGAACAAAATGATAAAGATTTAGTTTGGATACAGTACAGTGATGCATGACCAGGTAATTGTCATTCAATATGCGACAGTGCCGAAAGCTGAAAATTGGCCTGGGCAGGAAGGGGGTAAAAGTGCCCAGTATTGTAGTGGTTAGGGGCATCCGGCACACAGTCCAGAGGTGAAAAAAAAGTAAACAAATGACTCTGGACACATGGGGCTGAGCTCCTGTGCGAATAAGCGCTAAAGGAAGTTGAATAACAGCAGGCTTACTTCCATGTACAAATAAAGGGATACAAAGCCTAAAAAAAGGAAACTGCTGCCACCTTAACTAAGAACTGGTAAGCTGCAATATAAAATTTTTCATTTTTGGGTTTAATACCACTTTAAAGTGTTGAAGCCAGAGAAAGCCAGGTATTTGGAATTTTTTAGCAGACGGTACGTCTATTCTCTTAGTATATAGTACATATACAAAGAAGTTGTGGCTGGGGGAATCACATCACTATTTAAAAAAAGCAGCAGCAAGACTGTGGTTGTGCACAGGGTAGCTTGGCCCTTTTTGAATGGACGAATCAGCTTCGGGGGGCCGACATAGTGGAATCTCTGGACAGGTGAGTGTCCTTATATTAGCGAAGTTTAAATAATTTGTTTGGACCAAGTTGACAGGTGCAGTGGTTGTATGCACTGTAATGCCACGTACACACGACTGGACTTTCCAGCAGACTAGGTCCGACGGAATCATTCCGTTGGATAGTCTGATCGTGTGTGGGATAGTCCGATCCTTTTACTTTAAAAAAATCAGACCGACCTAGAAATAGAACATGTTTCAAATCTGTCCAACGGACTCAATCCCTATCGGGAAAACCGTTTGTTTGTATGCTGGTCTGACAGACCAAATACGACGCAAGGGCAGCTATTGGCTACTGGCTATTGAACTTCCTTTTCTAGTCCCGTCGTACGTCATCACGTTCAAAACGAACAGACTTTGGAATGGACTTTATTTCATCTGAAGGTCCATCGAAAGTCTGTCTGTAAGATCGTCTGACCTTTTCTGCCGGAAAGTCCAGTCGTGTGTACGTGGTATAAGAAGTTCACATCCTAGTAGTGGAACACAGTGCTGTATATTGTAGGTAGCTGAGGCTACATACAGTTCATACAGCATACACAGTTGCTGCATCTGCTAGGTGAAGTAAATAGTTTATTTAGACCAGTTTGGCGCAAACATACTATTCAAATTTCACGAAAATATGGAGATCAACTTTAAGGTCTGCTTTAAGCATTTTTGCTTCTATATGTATTGCTAGAGAGTTTCCTTCACTTTCTGTCTAGTAAAAAGGTTGTCTCGGGACAGGAAGAGAGGAGAAATCTCTCTGGGCCCAGGCAGCAATAACACCCCTACAGGAGTTCTAATCTCCACATTATCCAAACTAAAAAGAAGGTTTTGGATATATATATATATATATATATATATATATATACACACACACACACACACATATGAATTGAAGAGAGCAATCTTTCTTCTCAGGCATGACATAATTTTGTATTATTTATGTTATTCTCTCCCAGGCATCGTACAAGTGTCAGGCCGTAAGGTTACCCATTCTTCTGCCTAAGCTCAGTACGGATAACAGACACTCAGAATACTGTCAAAACAAAGAACTGACTGGATTACATTTAATAAAGCTAAAAGCTTTGTTTACACCGTTTTATCTCCTGTGAATGTGTTCACACTTCAGCAGAGGCTCACAGTTTTAGTGCGGTGACCACAGCCGAATATGCCTGTTACAGTACCTCTAGGATCCATGTATGGCCCATCTTGTCCGTCTGCTGCATGTAAAATGCGCCACACGGCAGCTCGTGTACTTTTGGCTATGGTTTGTCTTGCACATAGACATGGGCATGTGTGGGCAGTACCCAGCTTTTTTCACATGGCCATAGTGCACAGCTGTGTCACCACCACAACATAAAAGTTGCAGGGTTGCTTAGCCCAAACCAGATACTCTAATGTGCATGTATGGTGGTCCTAAACCTCCTCCCACTATCCTCTTGGTCACAATACAGTTAAACCCCTTCTGCCTGGATTACTCACATACTGTACATGGGCCCATGTTTGACACAGGGTTCAAATAGAGGCTCCTGAAATCTAGCTTACCATTTGGGGTCCGTGCAACATGGGGGACCCAGCCACCTGAAGCGTGCTGCATGAGGGGGTTCTCTCTCATCGTCAGGCAGGGGAATTCTTTTCCTTCAACATCAACAAATCCAGGGCCGTCCAAGCCTGCACTGGTAAAACACAACACTCCCTCCATTCCCTAGTTATTGGCTGTAATAGGCTGTAATAGGACATTATATTATCCTATGAAGGTCTCTTGCTGCAATCAAACTCTTCACTTGCAAAATTCTTGCAAGAGCTCCCTCAGCAGATTTTCCTTTACTCCCTGACTACCAGCTAGACAAGCCTTGAGCCCAAGCTTAACCCACATTATAAAGAGGCATTCCTCCCCATGACACTCCACCAGTAGAAGGAGCAACCCTTAATCGACCTCTACCTATATGTGTGCAGATGGTTTAGTGCGTGTTGGGATACACCTTCCTTTCTGGTGGCTGGTGCAGTGTCTTCTTCCCAGTACCCTGTGTGTTAAATTGCTTTTGTTTTAAAAATACACATTTGTGACCCAGGTACCTGACTCTGCTTTCATCAACAGCCGGTTGTCAACTCAGCCCATTCCCGATACTTGTCTTGCCTGTCACTGCTTAGACCCGACTACTCTTTTGCATGCTTCATAATGACAGAATATGAATATTTTTTTGTCTGCCTTAACCCCCATCTGGACATTGACTACTCTTGTCTCGCGTCCTCTACCCAGACACTGACCTGCAACTGTCATGTCTTAACGTAGCCTCCCTCCTCCTGCGATACCCTTGTGGGACAAACCTTATGTGGCTGCAACCTATTGCCATCTAGCCAAAAAGTAGTCTGAGAGCCACTGTGGTCACTGTCCTATCACTCCTTGCAGGGTGCTCTGGTAAAGAGTGAGCTGACACTTAGACTCCAGGTGTCACCTGTTAAAGGTTGTCACCTGTAACAACACTGTAGTCCAAGGAGCTCAGGAGCCTGTAGGACAGAATGATAACAGTACCTGAACTGAGTAAGAGATGTCACCATGGGGCAGGAAGTGAAAGGGAATACCACTTGATATGATTTCATTTGAAGCAAAACAAATAAAAATCTCTTTTACCTTTTTACAGCGCTCGCAGTGATACAAATAATAAATCAATAAATACAGTGAAAATAATTCATAGGTAGGGGAATGTCCATATATTGGTGAATGATGTGCTCCAATTTATAAAGTGCGATCGTGCTTCAAAACTCGAAGTGCACCACACTCCCTCCTGTGTCCCCACTCACCAGATGGAATGGACCCCCAGCTTTTCAGTCTAGGAATCGTTCAGGCTTAGAGTGTTGGCCAGGGATGTCAAATTCACATCAGGCTACAAGGAAGATCTCCCATGCTCATGACAGTCATGTGTGGATCATAGTGACCAAAACGAGATAAACGAAGGTGACTATAGTGAAGTACTGTTTGGTAAAGGTTTTTATTGCACAGATAAAAAAGATACTTACAAGATGTGGATTAAAAAAAGCATGAATTAGCAAAGGATTGCAATGGGAAGCGCCGCTGCTAGCGTGCGTTCCACCGAATATCGAAAGTGACCATAATTTCTGGTTAGAAGAGCCGCCCTTGAATGCAACTAAATGGTCATCTCCCCCCTATTCGGCCAGTCAAATACCGCATGATGGCCATTTTGTTGGTTGGACAAACATGTCTCCTCCATTCTGAGGTTGATTCCCATATGGGAGACTAAGGCCGCGTACACACGGGCGGACTGTTCGTCCAACTTTGTCCGCTGAACAGTGTTTCAGCGGACAGTCCGCTCGTGTGTGGGCGTTCAGCGGACAGTTTCAGCGGACAGTTTGACGAACAAGGTTTTTCGGAAATTCCGAAAAACTGTCCGCTGAAACTTTGTTTGAGCGAACAGTCCGCCCGTGTGTAGGCTTGTTCGACAAACTAAGTTCCGCGCATGCTCAGAAAGGCTTAACACGCCGAAAGTTATAATGCAGTGTATAGGACGTCGTATTTTTCGTCCCGTCGTACGTGCCGTTCACGTCATCGCGCATGGTTTCAGCAAACTGTTCGTACGTCGTGTGTGGCCATGTCCGTCCATGCTAATTTTGAGCGGACTGTTTGCCGAAACTGTTTGACGGACAAAGTTGGGCGAACAGTCCGCGCGTGTGTACGCGGCCTAACAGGGAGACTAACAGCCATTATATTGGTTGGGATTTCTTACTTGATAAAGTTGGTTCCTACAGTTATAATGATTCATTCAAAGGACGTCAATCCAAGTAAATCATTACACTCACATGAAAATTCTACAAACATATTATAGTTTTATAAAAAATACAGTTATGTTAAACATTAATTCAATGCACATAAACGTAATGCAATATAATTAATCTACAAATAAATATTTTAAAATTATGCAAATAAATGAACAATAATAATTAA
This sequence comes from Lithobates pipiens, assembly GCF_037356315.1. NCBI lineage: Eukaryota > Metazoa > Chordata > Amphibia > Anura > Ranidae > Lithobates > Lithobates pipiens. Next base: position 473,420,352 of record NW_027507764.1, read on the forward strand.
AATTAAAATAAAATAAAATGAAAATAAAACGAAACATAAAAACAAATATATATATATATTAAAAAAAAAATGAATATGAAAAAAAGAATAAAAAATGAATGAATGTGAAATTTACAAATTCAATGTTAATGGAATTAAAAAGAACAAAAAGAACAAAAATTACCAATTTGGCAGAAACAATTGAGGTCAAGTTCAATATTTAACCCCAATGGGGGTTCATCGTTCATAATTATATTAACGTGTTCGCAAAGACTTACTTCTAATTTCCTAGCGGTTCTGCCCACCTTTTGCAACCCACATGGACATGTTAGAAGGTATGTTACATGCGTGGTCCCACACGTAATGAACTTCCTGATTTTGTGGGACTCACCAGAGTTGTGAGAGGTAAAGAATGTAGTCCTCGTCCTATATTTGAAATCCCTACACCTTACACACCTTCCACAGCTAAAAAAAAACACTTGATCCAAGAAAGTACACACCTTCTTGGGTGGGTCTATCACATTGGGTGCTAATTTTAAACATAAACTGGGGGGCTTGGTGTAGATGAAATATGGTTTTACTGGTAACATTTTATTTCGATTCGAAAGTAAAGGCCAAAGTTTGTGGATAATTTTTAATCTGTTTATGTTGGAGTGTGAAGCATGTCATAAAAGCAACTCCAAAGTCCCTTTTATTGGCCTCTTTCTTCTTAAACAAATCCTCTCTATTAATTTCACCTACCATTAACTTGGTTTTAACGAGATTCTTAGAGCAGTAATCTTTTTCCTCAAATCTATCAAGTAAAATCTTGGCCTGTATATCATAGTCATCTTTCTTGATGCAATTAAGTTTTACTCTTATTATAAATTGGCTTTTGGGAATTGCACTCAACCAACATTTTAAGGAAGTGGACAGAAATAGCTACATCCAATTGGGAAGTTGTAACCATCCTAGGATGGTGACAATTTGCACTCAACCACCTAGGATGGTTACAACTTCCCAATTGGATGCAGCTATTTCTGTCCACTTCCTTAAAATGTTTTAGTAAACAATTGATGATTCTCCTTAAATATTACGAGATCCAAAAAATTGTTGCTCAAATGTTGCTGTGAAGGAAACACCATATCTGTTATTCCCACTTTCAGTCAGAAATTGAAGAAAATAATCCTGTGTGCCTGGCCAGATGATTATAATGTAATCTATATAACATTTATAAAATTGTAATTGAGGTATATAGTGTTGTTGAAGATTACTTCTTTCTCCCAGTGGCTCATGAACAAATTAGCCACTGAGGGGGCATACATGGCCCCCATGGCCACGGCTTCTTGATAATAGTACTGTTAAGGGCCCAAATGACTGCTTTGATTGCATGTTGCTGTTTGGTATTGGTGTATAAGGAATTGACATCAATACTTGCCAATAGATGTTCCTCATGCACCTCAACTTCCTGCAGTAATTCCATAATGTTCCTGCTGTCTCTAAGATAAGCTGGGCAAAGGATGTAAGAACCGTTCCAAGTACTCCCCTATTCTGGCAAATAGAGAGCCAAACCCACTCACAATGGGTCTACTGGGGGGGGAAGGGTTCTTGTGAACCTTGGGCAACTGGTAAATGACAGGGACCCTGGGAGCATCAGGCACTAATTATCTGTATTCCTTTTTGTTAATAATGCCTTTATCCTGTGCCTTTTTGACCAATCGTTTCAGCTTAGCCTTATATTTGATTGTTGGATTACCTTTTCATTTTTCGTATGTTTAAACATCATACACTAATCTATTTAGCTCTGCTAGATAATCTTATTTATTAAGGAAGACCAACCCATCCCTTTTGTCAGTCTTCTGATAACAATCTGTTTGTTTTGTTCCAAAGATTTTAGACCTCTTTCAATCTCCCTTTTGCATCTACTAGGTTTTATTTGTAAATTCTCTAAATCTTGTTCCACTAGGGTTTTGAAGACTTCTGGGAAATGGTTATTAATATTTTTAGGGCTGAAGACTGAATTATTCCTCAAATTTGTATGGTCATTGTAGGAAGGTTCCTGTTCTAACTGAGAACTGTATTTATTAAAATGTCTTTCGATTTTTTTTTGTTTTGTTTATTAAATTTCCTCATGAATTTATGAAAATTGATAAAAACATAAAATGTATTGAGGTTTCTATCGGGAGCGTACTTAAGTCCTAGTTCCAAATCTTTCATTTCATCCACTGTAAATGTGGCGTCACTAAGGTTGAAGATCCCTTGCAATAGGTCTCTCGATTTCTTTTTCTTTTTGCCCTCCTCTGCATCCTCTGGGATTTCTTTTCTTTTATGTTTAAAATTAGCACCCAAAGTAATAGACTCACCCAAGAAGGTGTGTACGATCTTGGAACAAGTGTTTTTTTTAGTTGTGGAAGGTGTGTAATATGTAGGGGACCACACATGTAACACCTTCTAACATGTCCATGTGGGTTGCAATATGTGGGCAGAACCACTAGGAAATTAGGAGTAAGTCCTTGCGAACATGAATTAGGAAAGGTTATAAGCACCACAGTCTGTCTAACCTCTTTGGACTCCATCATGTGAGGGATCCGAGTGGTTTAGCATTCTGTGGTATAGAGAAAATTGAGGGTCATTGGAGAGTAGGTAACCTTAAGGCCTCATACACACGGTACGAAAATAAGAAGGGAAAAGTCTGAAGACGAGCTGTCTGCGGATTTTCAGATCATTAGTATGGTGCATTTAACAGACAATTTGACTTTTACATCAGACAAAAGCTGTATATGCAGGCTATAACATCTTAGTCTGATGTGAACTCAACGTCTGATTTTCAGATGGTCAGTACAGAAATCCGGAATCAAGGAACGACTGGTAAGAGTTCGGTCTTGTAAACTACTTTTCGTAATCTAGAATTAACATTGGCGACGTGGCAATTGATATGTCAAAATTCTCGTCTTCTTTAATGGGATAATAATGAAGCTGCTTTGCTGGTGATACTGATGTAGTTATGCCAAATGTATTTTAAAAGGCATTTGTTTGTACGATCTAAAAATCACGAATCAACGCTCATCAAACTTCTACTAACATGAAATTAGCAGAAGAGGCCTAAAGGGTGGCCCTTGAGAAATTAACTTCCTCTTTATACTCTCACCATACATCACTACATTCGTGTTTGTCAAACGACAATTTGCAGATAGTTAGTATGCTAGACAAAATCCTGTACATATGCTTTTGACAAAAATCAGACGCTCGGCCATCCAACAATCAAACCTTGTGTACGAGGCCTAAGAGGGCAATCTTGCGTAACAAGACTCAGTGGATTCATCATTTATGAACGAGGAGTCCATTTGGGTTAAATATTGAACTTGACCTCAATTGTTTTCTGTCAAATTGGTAATTTTTGTTCTTTTTAATGCCATTAACATTGAATTTGTAAATTTTAAATTCATTCATTTTTTATTCTTTTTTAATTTTTTAATTTTTAATTTTATTTTTATATTTAGTTTTATTTTCATTTTATTTAATTTAAATTTACATTTTTATTATTAATTTATTTGCATAATTTTTAAATATTTTTTTGTAGGTTAATATATTGCATTACATTTATGTGCATTGAATTAATTTTTAATATAACTGTATTTTTAATAAAACTATAATATATTTATAGAATTTTCATTTGAAGTATTGATTTACTTTGGATTGACGTCCTTTGGATCAATAAATTATAACTGTGGGAACCAGCTTCACCAAGCAAGGAATGGAAATCCAATCAATATAATGACCGCTAGTCTCCCATATGGGAATTAACCTCATGGTAGAGGAGACATGTTTCTCCAACCAACAAAATGGCCCCCATGTGATATTTGATTGGCCGACTAGGGGGGAGATGACCATTTAGTTGCATTCAAGGGCGGCTCTTCTAACTGGAAATGAGAACCTCGATGACGCCCTGTGGGAGAACAAAACGCGTTGACGCAATTTCCAGTTTCAAGTCCAAGCTACATATCTTCAGATTTTCGGTGGAACACGCTAGCGCTTCCCATTGCAATCCTTTGCTATGTCATGCTTATTTTAACCTACATCTTGTAAGTACCTTTTTTTATCTGCGTAATAAACACCTTTATCAAACAGTACTCCACTATAGTCCCCATCCCTTATAGTCCCCTTATGAGTATGCAAGATCTTCCTTGTATCCTGATGTGAATTTGCCATGCTTGCTCAACACTCTAAGTCAGAGCGACCCCTAGACTGAAAAGCTGGGGGTCCGGTGAGTGGGGACACAGGAGGGAGTGTAGGGAACTTCGAGTTTTGAAGCACGATCGCACTTTATAAATTGGAGCACATCATTCACTAATATATGGATATTCACCTACTTATGAATGTTTCCACTGTATTTATTGATTTATTATTTGTATCACTGCGAGCGCTGTCATTTATTCATTACCTTTTTTTTTTATTCATTCTGTAGGATTTAGACTCCTTTCATACTGGAGGCGTTTTATAGTTGCTTTAGCGCTAAAAATAGCACCTGTAAAGCGCCTGAAGAAAGGCTCATCTGCAATCCCAGTGTGAAAGCCTGAGTGTTAGTGCCCAAAAAGCATTGCAAAAACGATGGTAAAGCAACTCTTAAAATAACGCTGCTTTGCTGCCGACGCCGGGAGCTGGCAGTGTGAAAGGGCTCATATTGTGGATACATACAACATGAAGTAGTAATGCTAACTATTGAATTCACGTGATATACTCTCAGAGCATGGAGAAAATATCCCACGATCTTTAGCCCCAATAATATAAATTGTGAATCTCTATAAGGACTCACTCATTTTGGAACTAGAAGCAGAAAAGCAAGTATAAGTGGAATCTGACCCTAGAAACATTTTCCCAGGACACAACAAGAAAATCCACCAGCGACAAACACAACTAAAAGATCCACCAGACTGATTTTATTTTTTCAACATTTTTTTTATTAGTGAAAAAGGGTTAGGAGGTGCCTTTAAGTTTTAATAAATGTTTATTTTAACCTAAACTTATGATTCGCATACAACAGATAAGAAGAAACATGAGGGACCCAGCCCATGAAGCCCATTTCTTCACATCGATTTCTGCGCATGCAAACCAGCAGATTCTGATTTATAATCAGTACGTATTTTTAAAACTGGTAACACAAAATAGCAGTGTAGCCAGCTGAAAAGAACATACAGTCCATTCCATTAAGAATGACTTCCTGTATAGAGCAATGCTCATAATATGATTCTGGTCATTAGCACTTATAATAAAATACTGCTAAGGTCTCAATACTCAAAAGGCTTTTTACTTTATCCCAACAACAGTAATAATTACTGCCACGTTGACTTCATTACCTATTTTAGGGAAATTGCACATTGCTCAAACTATCTTGTAATCTAATATACAAGAATTCTCTGTAATAGGTAATAGCTGCTCATTAGATATTGGAATCCACACTGCACAGTCTGGTACTGCCTAACTTGACACTGTTTTCCTGATTTGTTACATTGATCTTTCGATTCTCCAATTGTGTTTTGTCCAATTGTACTATAATAGATCACAGAACAGACATTCCAATATGAACTACCGGTACTTTATCAGTTACAAAAGGTCAGTGAACAAAGTATTTCAGTTCATAGGCGCACTGTGAAACTTCAGACTGATGACCCTGTGTGTTATGATATGGCTGAACCAGAGTGACTCCATCTTTATAAGTTCACATAAGATTAACTTGGGTTAACTTTACTAGTTAGCTTAAACTCTGTATCTGCAGACTGTAGCAGTTTTTCTATAAAACATGCATATAAGAAAATATAGCTTGCATAGGCAGTTTTATTCTGTACTGTCTAAATAAAGAAATTGTTAATTTTGGAAAAATGAACAATTGTGTATCTATCACAGGGTGGTGTCTGTGGATACACTGATAGAAAAAATGCCGCGTCCTAATTATCACTTTGTGAATATAAATATTGACAGGGAAAAGGGGAAATGAGGGAAAAAAAAAATAAAAAAAGAAATGAAAGAACCTTCACACAAAAAGACCTCAAAAAAATGTGGGTTCAGTTGGACTTTTTAGGCATAAAGAAAGTTGTAAACGCAACCGGTATGAAAAATAATTATTTCTATTTATTTAAAATAAAAAAGACAATTTAAAAAGAACAGGAAAAAGTTCAATTTCCCTTTTACACAAAAAAAGGGAAAAAGTTTCCTCCTTAAAATTGCACAATTAAGACCTAATTGACATCCTATCAAACATAATAACAACCTTTTCAAATTTCCAAAAAGGAAAAGAAAAAAAAACAAAGTATATATCTATACAAATGAGGGATCAAGGATATCAATCATACAGTCAACGGTTACATATATTTTTGGTGCTCTACATGTTTCGTGTCTACAATGACACTTCTTCAGGAGCTGATAATAATGTTCTGAATTCTCATAAAGATTAGATCTTCAATGTGTTTAGTAAAAATTCTTGAGGCGTAAGTGAACACAGATAAATCCATGATGGATACTCTTTAGTATCTCCTGAGCTCAAGTTGCAAAAAACGGATCAAATTCCCACTGGGTAAAGGAGGAAAGTAAAGGGGGAATCAAAGAGGCAGACTAATCGGCCCATTCACCCCTCTCATATTGTTTTTTGTTTGTAGAAGATGGCCGCCATCTTCTACAAACAAAAAACAATATGAGAGGGGTGAATGGGCCGATTAGTCTGCCTCTTTGATTCCCCCTTTACTTTCCTCCTTTACCCAGTGGGAATTTGATCCGTTTTTTGCAACTTGAGCTCAGGAGATACTAAAGAGTATCCATCACGGATTTATCTGTGTTCACTTACGCCTCAAGAATTTTTACTAAACACATTGAAGATCTAATCTTTATGAGAATTCAGAACATTATTATCAGCTCCTGAAGAAGTGTCATTGTAGACACGAAACATGTAGAGCACCAAAAATATATGTAACCGTTGACTGTATGATTGATATCCTTGATCCCTCATTTGTATAGATATATACTTTGTTTTTTTTTCTTTTCCTTTTTGGAAATTTGAAAAGGTTGTTATTATGTTTGATAGGATGTCAATTAGGTCTTAATTGTGCAATTTTAAGGAGGAAACTTTTTCCCTTTTTTTGTGTAAAAGGGAAATTGAACTTTTTCCTGTTCTTTTTAAATTGTCTTTTTTATTTTAAATAAATAGAAATAATTATTTTTCATACCGGTTGCGTTTACAACTTTCTTTATGCCTAAAAAGTCCAACTGAACCCACATTTTTTTGAGGTCTTTTTGTGTGAAGGTTCTTTCATTTCTTTTTTTATTTTTTTTTTCCCTCATTTCCCCTTTTCCCTGTCAATATTTATATTCACAAAATAAAGAAATTGTGTCACAAGATGTCTATGCCACATATCCCATGACTGTGATTCAGAAACAGATGACATAATTAATGATATGTAATGATATGTAATGATATGTAATGTACGCCTCTGTATTAACCACACCCATGTAGTATGCAATGATTGGCTGATAAGGGTGCATATAAAATGCAGCCCCTCCCACAATAAACCAGACAACTGCTGAGCTGTAATCTTGACTCATCACATTCTTGTGTGGGCCAAGATGTTGTCTCCTTAATACTGCGGTGTTAAGTAAAGGGTTTCGTGAGTATTGTAATTGCGTTAGTTATACCTCTAGCTGGTCTTTGTCAGGTATATAGAAATACCATTTTAATCACAACAGTGTGGACCACTTCATCTTGATGCAGAGATTGGAGAATAGACACCAAGTTTGAATGTTTGTTGTATGCCATTTTTTTCAGTGCTACTGTCACTGTGATAGTATACATTTTGCCAGATGTTGAGTTATGCCCTGTACACACGGTCGGACATTCCGATGACAAAATCCGTCAGATTTTTTTCCGATGGATTTTGGCCCAAACTTGTCTTTTTTATGGTATCACGCTATGGGAGCATTTCTTTTTTCTATTTCATGAGAGCACTGTCTATGAAGTTGTGTCAATTAGGTCAGCTTTTCTCCCGCTGAAGTGAAGGATTGTATGACTGTCATCCCCTTCCCTGCAAAAAGGGTTTGGAAAGCGCTTTTCTGCCAAACACGTTGAGTGTGAGGCTGATTTAGGCAGTGAGTTAATTCACATAAGGGGGAGAGGAATCACATTTTACAGCGGTGTGGTGAAGGAAAGGCGGTTTGAGTGGAAAAAACAATGACCAATATTTCTTGTTAAAGTGAAATATGTTTTGGAGACTCACAGACTTTTGCAACATTGTATGAACACTGCATATGCTCTGCAATACTCCCTGAGGAGTGTTTAAATGTATAGTGTGAACTATCACTTATTCACTGGGTTATTTATTTTTATTTAATGTTTATTTATTATTAATAATTATTTATTTATTTATGTATATAATTTTTTTTGCGCTATATCTGATGCACTTTGTAGAATAATATTTAGTGGTGTAACAGTCACTTGGTTTAGCGCCACGTGTTTCAATTATTTATAATAGGAACAAATACACAGAACCTGCACAGAAATGCCTCATACACACGGTCGGATTTTCTGACGGGAAATGTTCGATGTGAGCTTGTTGTCGGAAATTCCAACCGTGCGTATGCTCCATCAGACATTTGCTGTCGGAATTCCTAACGAGCAATGTTTGAGAGCAGGTTCTCAAACAAACTTTGTTGTCGGAAATTCGGAGCGTGTGTACACAATTCCGACGCACAAAAGTCCACGCATGCTCGGAATCAAACAGAAGAGCCACACTGGCTATTGAACATAATTTTTCTCAGGTCTTCGTACGTGTTGTACGTCACCTTGTTCTTCCCATTCGGAAGTTCCGACAACATTTGTGTTACTGTATGTATACAATAAAAGTTTGAGCAAACATCTGTCGGAAAAAAATCCACGGTTTTGTTGTCTGAATGTCTGATCGTGTGTACGAGGCAATACAGCATAAAAATGGGTGCAGCGGCTGTGTCCGTGCAACCACTGCACCCCAATTGACTTTTATTTTTGTAAAAACAAACCCATAACAATTGGGAAACAGTCTGATACCAGGCCTCACCCCCCCCCCCCCAAAATGTAAAAAATAAATCAAAAACATGTCTCAGCATTGGCCCCCCAGAATAACTCAGAGACTTGAAATATGAGCATAGTAACAACAAATATCTTTATATTTAAATGTAGTCACATATAGTGACGTATTCTAGCTAGGCGTATTATACCCCCTGCCATCGAATATCAACAGTAGATCCACATATGGAATTCCCAATTCCATGGCTCCCCCCCTATTTATCCACCCATCCAACACTTTATCATACTTATGAGGGATTCCTCTACTGATGTATGTGGCTTTATTTAGAGGGATGGCTTTATTAATATGTGCCTTTCATGCCGGAACAATATGAGGAGTAGACTTTTTTCAAAAGAGCACTATTAATTTCCCAGGATAATAAAGCAGTAAAGTCAATAGAATATGTGACACTTTTTTTGGAGCCAGTGCATCACCCCAATTGACTTTAATGGAACTGGTGCATGGAATACCTGTGCATTCCCATGCAGATAAGCATGGCTTTCACATCAGGCCTAGATGCATATGTCTCCGTGTAAACAAGGCCTTATTGTAATGTGGGTCAGATAGCAGGAAAGTGGAGATGTCAGGTCTTTAACACACCCTGTCTCTGCTCCTGTTTGGCATTACTTGCACCAATTGATAAATGTGCCCATGTATGTTGTGAACTCACCATCTCCAGGCTGACCCTCCAGGGCCCAGGCAGGCTCTCCATCAGTCCAAATGAGATGGCACTGCTGGGCACAGATGAGATGGCACTGGTGGGTACAGATGAGATCACACTGGTGGGCAAAGATGAGATGGCACTGGTGGGCACAGATAAGACAGCACTAGTAGGCACAGATGAGATGGTCCCCGGTGGGCACAAATGAGACTGCACTGGTGGGCACAGATAGGACTGCACTGGTGGGCACAGATTAGATGGCACTGGTGGGCGCAGATGAGACTGCACTAATGGGTACAGATGAAACGGAACAGGTGGGAAGAGATGAGAATGCACTAGTAGGCACAGATGAGATGGCACTAGTGGGCACAAATAAGATGGCACTGGTGAGCACAGATGGGACTGCACTGGTGGGCACAGATGAGACGGTACTAGTAGGCACAGATGAGATGGCACTAGTGGGTACAGATTAGACGGCACAGGTGGAAAGAGATGAGAATGCACTAGCAGGCACAGATGAGTTGCCACTGGTAGGCACAGATGAGACAGCACTAGTAGGCACACATGAAATGGCACCGGTGGTTACAGATGAGACTTCACTGGTGGGCACAGATGGGACTGCACTGGTGGGCACATATTAGATGGCACTGGTGGGTACAGATGAGATGGCACAGGTGGGAAGAGATGAGAATTCACTAGTAGGCACAGATGAGATGGCACTGGTGGGCACAAATGAGATGGCACTGGTTGGCACAGATCAGACTGCACTGGTGGGCACAGGTGAGATAGCACTAGTAGGCACATATGAGACGGCACTAGTAGGCACAAATGAAATTCCCAATTCCATGGCTCCCGCCTATTTAACCACCCACCTAACACTCTGCTGTGATTCCAGGCTGTATGCTCCGCTGTGATTCTGGGCTGTATACTCTTCTGTGATTCTGGGCTGTAAACTCTGCTGTGAGTCTTGGCTGTATACTCTGCTGTGATTCTGGGCTGTATACTCTGCTGTGATTGTGGGCTGTATACTCTGCTGTGAGCCTGGGCTGTGTACTCTGCTGTGATTCTGGGCTGTATACCATGCTGTGATTCTGGACTGTATACTCTGCTGTGAGTCTGGGCTGTATAATCTGTCCTGTGATGCTGAGCTTTATACTCCTGACACTATGGGTGGAAACAAGTGGAATACAGGGAACGTAGTGGATGGATGTTATAAGAGGTGGGGCTTATAAGTGGGAGTGGTCAAAATCCTAAAACTTCACCAGCCGCCACTGACCTCCAGGTACCTCCCTCTCCTATTCCAGAGCCTCCAGGTACCCCCTTACCTACTCCAGGGCTCAGGTACCCGCTAATGTAGTCCAGGGCCTCCAGACACCCGCTGTCCTATTCCAATGCCTCCTGGCACTTTCAGTACTCAGCTTAATTAGTTTAAGAGTGTGAAAAATGAACTTTTCCAGTGTGATAAATATATATCAGTTATTCACAATGAATAGTAGTACATATAAAAACAAGCATGAAAAATTTGAGACAAAAAACATATGCAGTGTGTTCCAATGTTGCAGGACCATTATGTAATCCTAGTCCATATATGCAATTAGCAGACCTCCAGTTGTTGCAGAACTACAAGTCCCATGAGGCATAGCAAGACACTGACAGCTACAAGGATGATACCCAGAGGCATGATGGGACTTGTAGTTTTGCAGCACCTAGAGGTCCACTAATTGCATATCCCTGCACCAGACAATTGAATCTAATCCAGAGGATGCAGAAATCATACCTTTTTATAAAGCTAGGCAGAATTTACACACATTTTAAATTATTGTAGTAAGGTCTGCATGAAGCAAATTGTGATTTTCCTGATCACCTGCAGCTTTAGTTTGTTGTTCCAGAGTGAACTATTCATTTTCCATATTTCTCAGGAACTTTCCATGATACGTATTATTGTATTCCTGCAATTTTCTCTGTGAACAGCTTTTTTTTTCCACAACCGTTAATGCATTTTTTGTAAACATTTTTACAAAGCCGAATCAAGTAGGGAACACGGTTGAAATAAGAAAATATAATTACGGTAAAACATAAATTATGCCTAGCAAGGATAATAGCTTCAATCTATCTGGAAAATAATACATTTTATTGTAAGATATTTTTATTTTTGCACCATTAAACCTAAATGAAACAGCTTGCATAGTCAGACATTATTTTTTTGTTGCCAGCTCTACTATCTATTGTAATCATAGCAGCTTTGCTTTAGCTTTGTTGGAGTAGACAGATGTAACAGGGTGCTTTGTGCAGGTAGTGAAAGTCCATACATCAGTTCAGATTTCAAACTGGCTACAACCAGCGTTATTGCATTGTCATAATTAACCGTATCCAGTGTTTCCAAGATCAAATACAGAAAGAACCCAAAAACACAACATTTTGAAATAGATCTTAAAGCGGAGGTCCCACGACCATTCATTTAAAAAAAAAAATTGTAGTCATTCAGACACTTTCCCAATCATAAAGTAATACTCACTGTTTGGGTGTTTTAAATCTACTGCTGTCTGTTTTCATATGTAAGAAGTAGTTACCGTATAAAAAGTGATCTTGGCCGTTCCCATCTTGCTTGTGGGCATGTGAAGCCCACAAGCATTGATTTCCGGGATCCGGTGAATGCTGAGCTCCTAAGATTCACCGCTCGTTCCCGCGCATTCTCAGTGTTTACGGCGAGCAGCGCCGTAAACTTCCGGGTTGCTATCACAACGGGCGACGTCGTCGAAAGTTCCCGCCCCGTTGTGATGGCAACCAAACCAATACAAAAAAAATGGCGTCACTTCCTCGCGGCAGGCCTCCGCAATGACTCCTGGGAACAGGAGCTCCCAGGAGACAGTGTGGCACGCAAGAAATGACGGAATACCCGCAAAATACCTGCCCATATCCACAGTGGACACATACAGGAAGCAGAGATGAACATGAAAAAAACACAGGTACACTAGAAAAAAAAAAAAAAAGTTCAGTTTATAACTGAATACATTGCTGTAATGCGATTGAGCAAAAGTGGTAAAATAGGATGGACCTCTGCTTTAACCTTCTGGCTCTAACTACTAGGTCCCCACCCTCCCCCCCTCCTCCCCCCCTCCCCCCCTCCTCCCCCCCTCCTCCCCTCCTCCCCTCCTCCTCCCCTCCTCTCTCTTTTTTTTTTTTTTTTTTACTGATTTGACTTTCACCTTGGTCGAGGGGCATTTCAAAGATCCACTAAAACCATATTAACCACTTAAGCCCCGGACCAATTTGCAGCCAAAGGACCAAGCCCCTTTTTGCGATTCGGCACTGCGTCTCTTTAACTGACAATTGCGTGGTCGTGCGACGTGGCTCCCAAACAAAATTGGCGTCCTTTTTTTCCCACAAATAGAGCTTTCTTTTGGTGGTATTTGATCACCTCTGTGTTTTTTTTTTTGCGCTATAAACAAAAATAGAGCGACAATTTTGAAAAAAATTCAATATTTTTTACTTTTTGTTTTAATAATTATCCCCAAAAATTATATAAAAAAACGTTTTTTTCCCTCAGTTTAGGCCGATACGTATTCTTCTACATATTTTTGGTAAAAAAAAAATGCAATTAGCAATTATTGATTGGTTTGCGCAAAAGTTCTAGCGTTTACAAAATAGGGGATAGTTTTATAGCATTTTTATAAATTTTTTTTTTTTACTAGTAATGTCGGCGATCAGCGATTTTTATTGTGACTCCGACATTATGGCGGACACATTGGACATTTTTGACACATTTTTGGGACCATTGTCATTTATACAGCAATCAGTGCTATTTAAATGCACTGATTCCTGTGTAAATGACACTGGCAGTGAAAGAGGTAACCACTAGGGGACGGGGAGGGGTTATGTGTGACGTTATGTGTTTTTTTTTATTGTAGGGGGGCATGGCCTGGCATGTGACGTCACTGATCATCTTTCCCTATAACAGGGAACAGACGATTGGTGACAACCACAGTAGAAAGCACAGGGAGAGGTTTGTTTACACAGACCTCTCCTCTTTCTTCAGCTCTGTGACCCGATCGCGGGACACCAGTGGCAATCGGGTCCGCGGTCACGGAGCGCGCGCAGGACCGGGTGGGCACTTAAAGAGCCACGTACATGTACGTGATTGTGCCCAGCCGTGCCATTCTGCCGACGTATATGTGCAGGAGGCGGTCCTTAAGCAGTTAATGAAACTTTAAAAACAGTCTAAAGGCTCAATTCAATCTGTTCTTGTGGGAAGTATATTATCAAAGTGTATTGCTAGATCTGGGATTGCCTCTAAATCTCATTCATTTGCCACCATATGTGATGCCACTTCAGGACTGGAAGATTTGGCCCCTTAATGACTAGGCCAATTTTTGTGATATGGCACTGCGTCAATTTAACTGACAATTACGCAGTCATGCGACATTGTACAAAAACAAAATTGACGTAATTTTTTTCCTCACAAATAGAGCTTTCTTTTGGTGGAATTTGATCACCTCTGCGATTTTTATTTTTTGGTGCTATAAACAAAATAAGAGCAACAATTTTGAAAAAAAAAAACAATATTTTTTACTTTTTGCTATAATAAATATCCCCCAAATTCTTACTCAGTTTAGGCCGATATGTATTCTTCTACATATTTTTGGTAAAAAAAATCGCAATAAGCGTATATTGATTGGTTTGCTCAAATGTTATAGCTTTTACAAAATAGGGGATAGAGTAATGGCATTTTTATTATTAATTTTATTTTTTACTAGTAATGGCGGTGATCTGTGATTTTTATTGGGACTGTGACACAGCGGACAGATCGGACACTTTTGACACTTTTTTGGGACCACTGACATTTTTACAGCGATCAGAGCTAACAATAGCCACTGATTGGTGTATAAATGTCACTGGCAGGGAAGGGGATAACACTAGGGGGTGATCAAGGGGTTAACTGTGTTCCCTAGATATGTTCTAACTGTGGGGGAAATGTGGCTGACTAGAGGAGGAGACAGATTGTTGTTCCTACATAGTAGGAACACACGATCTGTCTCCTCTCCCCTGACAGAACCGTGATTTGTGTGTTTACAATCACAGATCTTGGTTCTCGCTCTGTCACAAGCGATCGCGGGTGCCTGGCGGTCATCACGCCCGCCAGGCATGGCATCTCCGGGGACACACTGCAGGCGCACACGCATCCGGCGCACATGCACCTGCTACAGCATCTTAAGGAGCTGACGTGCAGCTATGGCGGCTCGCACAGGGGAACCAACCTGTCGCAATATAACTGCGGAGGCTGGTCGGGAAGGGGTTAAAGTGTTACTAAACCCACAACAGTAAAATCAGTCTGTGCATTCAATAAAGAATACTTGTTATATTCACTGTGGAACCCAAGGGGTTAATCCTCCATATTGTGTAAAAATACTGTTTGATCCTGTCCCCTCTGATCCTCCCCTTCTGTTACTGTCCCCAATCCATCTCCTGGTAGAACAAAGCATTGAAAGCACTCTGCACATGCTCATTTTGATGTGTACTGCTAGAGAGATTTTTTTCCTTGGGAGGGTGCATGTGATTGGCACAGGGTCAATCAGCACTCTCCAGACACAGGGTCAGGGATCATGCAGCCTCATAGGACAGAGGAGAATGAAGACTCCTCCTATAAGCTTTAACCAGACACTGATAGAAGTTGCAAGACTGTTATATACTGCTGACACCTCCGCTGCCCTCCCTATCCATGTGCCCGGCCCCTTTAAGGACGCTGGACACATGAATTACTATGGATGGAATAGGCAGGATGTGTGCATTTTGAAGCACGTGATTAGAGCCAAAGGCACTGGGGCACTTTGCAGGCGCTACATCACTAAAAATAGCACCTGCAAAGCGCCCTATAAGAGCCGCTCCATTCACTCCAGTGTGAAAGCTCGAGGGCTTTCACACAGGAGCGATGTGCTGGCAGGATGCTAAAAAAAGTCCCGCTAGCAGCATCTTTGGAGCGGTGAAGGAGCGGTGTGTATACTGCTCCTGCCCATTGAAATCAATGGGCAGCGCGGCTATAACGCCGGCAAAGCGCTTTACTGCCGACGCACCCACTGGCCCTGTGTGAAAGGGGCATAATAGGCTTCAAAATAATAGCACTGCGTCCCGATCCAACCCAGTTGTTAGACATAGCGATCGAATTTTCGCTATTTTCACACTAACCTTCCTTCCTACCAATCAGAAGGCAGTTTTATGAGACCTGTTTCCCAATTGGCCAAATCGTCAGGCGATCCCATTGGATGCTTAGCAACGCTTTGGCAGAATAGGAGGCATGGCAGAGGAAGCCTGGGAGCCAGAGTGGACACCAGAACCTCTGCTTTAGCAGAGGAGGAGGAGAGCGAACCCCACCACAGAGGAGGAGGAAAGCGAGCCCCGACACAGAGGAGAAGTAGAGTGAGCCTTGCCACAGAGGAGGAGGAGAGCAAGCCCTGCCACAGAGGAGGGGAGAGTCCCAGCAGTAAGTGCCGCCGGATCGGGTGGCCCGTGGGGGGTGGTGTTTGCTGCTGTACCCTGGTCTGTGAGACTGCTCTGTATACCCTGCTCTGTGAGGCTGCTCTGCATACCCTGCTCTGTGAGGCTGCTCTGTATACCCTGGTCTGTAAACCCTGGTCTGTATACCCTGCTCTGTCTACCCTGATCTGTATACCCTGCTCTGTGAGGCTGCTCTGTATACCCTGGTCTGTAAACCCTGGTCTGTATACCCTGCTCTGTCTACCCTGATCTGTATACCCTGGTCTGTGAGGCTGCTCTGTATACCTTGGTCTGTATACCCTCGTCTGTATAGCCTGATCTGTTAGACTGCTCTGTGTACCCTGGTCTGTGAGGCTGATCTGTATACCCTGGTATGTGAGGCTGAGCCATATATGCAATGCATGAATCTATCTATGGCCACCGCTGCCACTCCCTATTCAGGTGGCATCTGAATTACAGCGGCAGGTTTGTTTTTGAAGCACCTAATTAGAGCCATATGCTCTAATAGGCATTAAAAAAAGTGACCTGTGAGCGCCATGCTGGGCGCCCGCAGGTCACTCAGCTGTGTCAGAAAAGCAGATGAATATTCACTTTCCTAACACTAAACCACCTCTCCACCAATCAGGTGCTCGGATCTGTTACCCATCACCTGACTGGCTGAAACGACAGGCTCTGTGATTGGACATATATCAGGTGTCCAATCATAGCAGAGGATGGGAGGAGATATCAAGAAGCTGTCCCACCGAGACAGGGTAAGTGCAGATGTCGGGTACACTGGCAGCATTTGATATGGCACAGTGACTGTGTTTGATGGGGCACAGTGGGAGCATTTGATGGGGTACCGTGGCAGCATTTGATGGCACAGTGGGGGCATTAGATATGGCACAGTGGCTGCGTTTGATGGCACAGTGGCTGCATTTGATGCCAAAAATTTTGAGCAAGGTATTTAGCAGTTTATGTTTACTAAAATAATTGCATTTCCATGTTCTGTATACTGTGGGAGACCAGATGTAGTGAATGCCGGGTCCTGGGTTTAGTAACACTTTAAGTATACAATGTCTTGCATATGATCCCTGGTTTTGTAGTTGTATCATGTTGACTGTACCATTTTTGTTTACTGGCTTATATAACACTGGCTTTCCATGTTGGTTTGTTTTTGTATTGATTGCTGTAACTCTGTAAATAAAGAATTTACAAAAAAGTCTGAGGCATCAGGACAATTTGGAGATTTTATTAAAATTAATTAATTAATAAATAAAACAAAGGTCATACTTGGTGCATAATCATTAAATAATAAAGACTACTAAGGTAATTTAATTAAATTATATATTACAAAACATTTCTTGCTGCCTAGTGTATTTGTAATATTATGTTCCTTTCTTTTGAAAACAAAATGATTAAAAACATTGTAAAAGAAAAAAACAATCGGTGAACCTGCCCCCGCATAATAATAATTGGTCAACAGACAAACTGATGCGATTTCTTCGGGGCGTTTGAAATGGATGTCCTCTATCACCTTTTATTTTTAATCTTTCTATTGAACCCCTGGCATACTTCTGGCATCTAGGAAGAATGGCTCTAAATTACTGGTGGATGCAAAAACCAAAGGATGCAGATAATTTATTATGCTCTACTTTTCATATCCCAGTGTACAAGTTCCCTAAATCATGGAACTTATGAACAAACTGCATAAGGTATCAGGGTACTGCAAAATTCAGCGTAAGCCAGATCAGGTCCCTCTCTAACCAGGGAATAGGTTTAGCTTCACAAAACAACTGTTTTGTTTTTACTTATTGGGCGTCCAACACATACTCTGTCTCTGTGAGCCAGTTGCAGATTTTTTAGTGGTTTCTGTTCTTAAAGTGGAACTGTGACTGCTAAAATATTTACACATCACCTCTCTGCCTTTTGGCTAAGATCAAATGTAGTATCTGTTCTTATCAGTGATCTACTGTAGTAGAGGTTCTGTGCTGTTATTCTGGCATGACGAAGGTTGTAATGTATGGCTAGGAATCTCTGCTAGAGTGATGGGGGCTTGGAAAACTGTTACCGGCTGGAACAGAAACCGGGGCACCCACAGGCAGTTGGAAGAGCCCATTACCTCCTGGTTTGAACGTTCTACCTTGTCTGGCCATGGACTGGGAAGGCAGGGAGTCTGCGGTGTCTATGGCCCCTGGGAATGGTCATCCTAGGGGTGCTCTTAGTAACACTTGGGTGTGAGACCCCACTGTGTGAAAAGGTACAAGGCCGCAGTCACCAAATTTGCTTTCCTTTTGGCTAAGTGTGGGGGCAATTTTTGTCTACCAGGCAGAGCTCGCCAGTGCACAATTGCGTAGCCACTTTATTATTTTCTATTTATTTTTCTACCGCGTTTGTCACTTTTGTGTGTGTTTTTCTCACGAATAAAGGGCGTAAGTCCTCTGGCTTGCCCTGATGTCTAGGGGAAGGATGTGTGGCCCTTAGCCTCTTGGGGGAGGGTCTCTCTTTGGGAGAGACCTTCTCCCAAGTATTCAATGGTCGGCTTCGGCTGACCTAGAATGGGGTCTGCGAGGCCTTCTGACCAGGCAGGCCATTAGAAACTTTGGTCCCTGTCAGGAGCCTTGCACCCTGGGGGATCAGGGTAGAGGTCCTACTCCTTTGGGAGTGGACTAAAAGCACACCCTTAAGTGCACTTTTTAGTGCGCGTTTAGTTGTTTTTTGTTCACTTACAGGATTTTTCAGTTTAGGTTTTTGCACCACCGCAAAAAAAGTAAATGAACTTTAAAACATGACCTCTTCAGCCATTGTGGAATGATTCATCTTTATAGCCTGCAGCCAAAGCTTTTCCAATTTACTTTCACTTCCTTCCAGTAACTCTGCTCTCCCCTCCTAGCAATGACTTGGCAGCCTTTTAATTTCTAATGTAAACACACAGCAGGTGAACAGAAAGAAGAGAGAGAGAAAATTGAGACCAGACGTGAACAACTTTAGAGTTGAATTGCTGTACAGTAGTTGTAGAAGTAATTGAGGGCTTTTTTATATGTATTTATTCCTTGTTCAGAATATGTAAACATTTGATTATCCATAACCAGGCATCACTTATGTGCAGTGCTCTCTGATCGTAAGTCTAAAGATTCCTTTAGATTGTAAGCACCATGAGCAAGGCCCTCCTATTCCTTCTGTATTGAACTGTATTGTTAAAACCCTGTCTCCCTTCATATTATAAAGAGCTGCACAAACTGTTGGTGCTATATAAACCTTCAATAATGATAATAATTAACGTGTTACTAAACCCACAACAGTAAAATCAGTCTGTATGTGCAGTAAAGCATGCTGGTTATACTCACTGTGGAACCTAAGGGGTTAATCCACTGCATTGTGTAAAAAGACTGTTTGATCCTGTGTTCACAGCCTTTCTTGCATTGCCCCCAAAACATGTCCGGATAAGAGAGAGTTACTGGAGTCAGGCTTCACATGCTCAGTTAGGTGTGTATTGCGAGAGATTTTTTTTTTTTTCGTGGGAGAGTGCATGTGATAGACATAGGGCCAATCAGCACTGTCTAGTCAGAGGGTTGGGGGTCCTGCATCCTGATAGGACAGTCAGTGCATTATGACCCCCCCCCCCACACCCAAAAGCTTTGACCAGGCACTGATAGAAGTAACAAGACTGTTATATACTGCTGATGGGAAAAAGGTAATTAGCACTTTAACCACTTTCAGACCGGACCATTTTGCTGGTAAATGACCAGAGGTCTTTTTACACTTTGGCACTGCGCTGCTTTAACTGGTAATTGCGCGGTCATGCAATGTTGTACCCAAACAAAATTTGCGTCCTTTTCTTCCCACAAATAGAGCTTTCTTTTGATGGTATTTGATTGCCTCTGCGATTTTTATTTTTTGCGATATAAACGTAAAAAGACCGCAAATTTTGAAAAAAAATGATATTTTCTACTTTTTGTTATTAGAAAAATCCAATAAACTCAATTTTAGTCATACATTTAGGCCAAAATGTATTCAGCCACATGTCTTTGGTAACAAAAAAGTCAATAATTGTATATTTATTGGTTTGCGCAAAAGTTGTCACATCTACAAACTAAGGTACGTTTTCTGGAATTTACGCAGCTTTTAGTTTACGACTGCCTATCTCATTTCTTGAGGTGCTAAAATGGCAGGGCAGTACAAAACCCCCCCAAATGACCCCATTTTGGAAAGTAGACCCCCTAAGGAAATTGATAAGAGGCATGTTGAGCCCATTGAATATTTTATTTTTTTGCCTCAAGCGATTGAATAATGACAAAAAAAAAAATTTTTTTTTTTTTTTACACAAAGTTGTCACTAAATGATATATTGCTCACACATGCTATGGGCGTATGTGAAATGACACCCCAAAATAAATTCTGCTGCTTCTCCTGAGTATGGGGATACCACATATGTGGGACTTTTTGGGAGCCTAGCCGCGTACGGGGCCCCGAAAACCAAGCACCGCCTTCAGGCTTTCTAAGGGCGTACATTTTTGAGTTCACTTCTCACTACCTATTACAGTTTTGAAGGCCATAAAATGCCAAGATGGCACAAAACCCCCACAAATGACCCCATTTTAGAAAGTAGACACCCCAAGCTATTTGCTGAGAGGCATGTTGAGTTCATGGAATATTTTATATTTTGCCACAAGTTGCGGGAAAATTACAAACTTTTTTTTTTTTTTTTTTTTTTTAACAAAGTTGTCACTAAATGATATATTGCTCATGCATGCCATGGGCATATGTGAAATGACACCCCAAAATAAATTCTGCTGCTTCTCCTGAGTACGGGGATACCACATATGTGGGACTTTTTGGGAGCCTAGCCGCGTACGGGGCCCCGAAAACCAAGCACCGCCTTCAGGCTTTCTAAGGGCGTAATTTTTTGATTTCACTCCTCACTACCTATTACAGTTTTGAAGGCCATAAAATGCCAAGATGGCACAAAACCCCCACAAATGACCCCATTTTAGAAAGTAGACACCCCAAGCTATTTGCTGAGAGGCATGTTGAGTCCATGGAATATTTTATATTTTGCCACAAGTTGCGGGAAAATTACAAACTTTTTTTTTTTTTTTTTTTTTTTCACAAAGTTGTCACTAAATGATATATTGCTCACGCATGCCATGGGCATATGTGAAATGACACCCCAAAATAAATTCTGCTGCTTCTCCTGAGTATGGGGATACCACATATGTGGGACTTTTTGGGAGCCTAGCCGCGTACGGGGCCCCGAAAACCAAGCACCGCCTTCAGGCTTTCTAAGGGCGTTACAGTTTTGAAGGCCATAAAATGCCAAGATGGCACAAACCCCCCCCAAATGACCCCATTTTGGAAAGTAGACACCCCTAAATTTAGGGGTACACTAGTGAGACTAGGTAATAAATGGCGGGTGCCCTGAAACTATAAAAAAATAACTAACCAACCAGCGTCACCTGTAACAGTTATATGGTGATCACTGGTGAAAGGGTTAACTAGGGGGCAATCAGGGGGCTTTATGCGGTAGTATATGGGGGTCCCTGGCGCTATAAAAAGCTGCAGCGAACCTAAATACCTACCTGCCTAACTAGCGTCACCTGTGACACTAATACAGCGATCAGAAAAACTATCGCTTATTAGGCTGGGTTCACACTGGAGCGATGCGGGAACGCCACGAATGCGCGGCGGGTTCCCGCATCGCATGCCTCCCGGCGGCAGTTCACACTGCCCTATGCGAACTGCTGGGAGTGTCAGTGAAATGTTACTGACACCCCCAGATCAGTTCGCATATCGCAGTGCGATCTGCAAACTCGGATCGCATGGTGTGAACACCCATGCGATCCGATTCTGCTGCGGGCCAAAAAAAGGGTCCCGTGCGAATTTGCGGCGGGTGCGGCGGGTGCGGCGGGTGCGGCGAATGGTTGAACTCGAATCGCACAGAGATCGGATGTGATTTGCACTGCAGTGCGGTGCGAATCACATCCGTTCTCATAAACCGCTGCAATGTGAACCCAGCCTTAGTGACACTGGCGATGGGGGGTGATCACGGGGTTAAACCTTTATTGGGGGGGTTAGGGGGGTACCTTAGAACTAAAGGGGGCTAACCCTAACTGCCCTAACAGTTATTAGTCACAAATGACACCCGCCGGGTGATCAGGGGGTTAAACCTTTATTAGGTAATAAATGGCGGGTGCCCTGAAACTATAAAAAAATAACTAACCAACCAGCGTCACCTGTAACAGTTATATGGTGATCACTGGTGAAAGGGTTAACTAGGGGGCAATCAGGGGGCTTTATGCGGTAGTATATGGGGGTCCCTGGCGCTATAAAAAGCTGCGGCGAACCTAAATACCTACCTGCCTAACTAGCGTCACCTGTGACACTAATACGGCGATCAGAAAAATGATCGCTTATTAGGCTGGGTTCACACTGGAGCGATGCGGAAACGCCGCGAATCCGCAGCGGGTTCCCGCATCGCATGCCTCCCGGCGGCAGTTCACACTGCCCTATGCGAACTGCTGGGAGTGTCAGTGAAATGTTACTGACACCCCCAGATCAGTTCGCATATCGCAGTGCGATCTGCAAACTCGGATCGCATGGTGTGAACACCCATGCGATCCGATTCTGCTGCGGGCCAAAAAAAGGGTCCCGTGCGAATTTGCGGCGGGTGCGGCGGGTGTGGCGGGTGCGGCGGGTGCGGCGAATGGCTGAACTCGAATCGCACAGAGATCGGATGTGATTTGCACTGCAGTGCGGTGCGAATCACATTCGTTCTCATAAACCGCTGCAATGTGAACCCAGCCTTAGTGACACTGGCGACGGGGGGTGATCACGGGGTTAAACCTTTATTGGGGGGGTTAGGGGGGTACATTAGAACTAAAGGGGGCTAACTCTAACTGCCCTAACAGTTATTACAGTCACAAATGACACCAATGCAAAAAAAAAAAAAAAAAATGACATTGGTGTCACTGTGACTGGGGGGCAGGGGTAATTGGGGGGGTGATCGGGGGGTAAAGGGGGGGTGTGAGTGTGCCTGGCATGTTCTACTGTGTGTGTGAGTGTTGGTGCAACTTACTGATCCGCTCTCCTCCGTGTCGGAACGAAAAATACCGACACGGAGGAGAGAATACATCACTTCCTCTCCTGTGTTTACATTACAGGAGAGGAAGTGATGTCACCGGGGATTTCTATTCGTCGGGAGCGATCGCGAGGGGGTGGCCATGAATGAATGGCCGTCCCCTCGTCCGGGATCGCTCCCGTACGAATACCGACCGCCGCAGGCACCGGGCGGGGGCCCGATCGGGCCCCCGACCCGCGGGAGGCAAGGGACGTACATGTATGTCCTTATGCCTGCCCGTGCCATTGTACCGACGTACATCGGCGTGCGGCGGTCGGCAACTGGTTAAATTTACTAAAATTATTGCATGTCGATGTTCTGTGTACTGTTGGAGACCAGATATAGTGAATGCAGGGTCCTGGGTTTAGTAACACTTAGGCAAAGATTAAAACTCCTAGTGTAGTAAACCTTGTGGGAGGTATATTAATGAAAATGGCCACGTAACAACAGAACCCTCACTCTCTGTAGATCACTAGTACAGGCAATGAATCGATTGCAGTTGTTGAAAACCATAGCTGTTTGCAGAACAATGTGCAAAAAAAAAAAATATATATTATTATTATTATTATATAGGATTTATATAGTGCCAACAGTTTGCACAGTGCTTTATAACATGAGGGCAGACAGTACAGTTACAATATAATTTAATACAGGAGGAACCAGAGGACCCTGCTCGTTAGAGCTTACAATCTAGGCGGAAGGGTCAAGCGAACAATTTAAATACATTGAAATTACAAAAAGGCTTCCACAGGCACTGAATCAATCTCATCAAATGTTAAAGGTTTTCATTTGAAATAAACCTGCTACAGACCTAGGAAAGTAAGATTATTTATAAAATACGCAATCAAAAGTCACCTTCACTGAAAACCACATATCAGTAGATCCTGAGGTATAGGATCAGGAAAATATATGCAAATTTTAACATTTCTTGCACAAGTCAGATTTGACCTGACCATCTTCTGTGCTTCCCTGTTGGATTCTGTAATGGAAATTTGTAAGTTCTGTATATAATTGTCTATTTTGTATGTATTGCACACTGCCCTCACTGTGCAAACAGCACTAATAATGTTTTCAGTACATGTTTGCATTCTTTTGAATCCTGATTAGAATTAGTCTGCCTATGTAACGCCCCTTGTTACCATAAACGTGCAATTGTAATATTAATGTGATACCTACGTAATCATGTGTCACCTTCAATTGCCTCATAATAAAGAACAGTTATTTGGAAAGATGCTGAGCGTATCTTTTGTGTCTGTTCCCTACTGCAGTAGTTATTATTAATTTGGAACCACTAATCAATATGAGGATAGGACTATCTACAAAATGTCCGACTCAGGTGGAGAACCAGCCAGGAGATGATTTGCAGGTGACCCTGAGTATCTGAAACGAGGAGCCTGAGGTGATCCGGGAATTTCTGATAATCAGCCAGCTAAAGTAAGCCCTTTGCTTACATTTGAGTTTTCATTTCAGACTTCCTTGATCGGTAAGGCATTTTCAGGACAAAGGGTACCTATTTTACTCCCCTTAATCAAACTGTATTGATTGGTGGTTATATGTTATGTTGTCACTATCTACTGTCCATCGGAGTGTTATAGATAAGAAAGGGAAGAATAGTGCTGTTCACAGGTATATGTAGTACATATGCTAGATAAAGTATTTTAGAGGCAAGAGCGTATAGGCACATGTAGAGAAGACTGGCCAGTCATTACGGGCATTAAATTAAGTAAGGGAATGAAGGATAAGAGACCCTCAAAAATGCCCGGTGCAAGAGGAGCTCTATATATGAACCAAAGGTGTGGTTCTGCCTATACTGAGCCCCTAGATTAATGGTTAAAGTGGTCAGGGATCCACAATGGGTAACTGGGCTACCACCAAAGTCCACAGGGACTAAGAATCATGCAGAGTAAACAGCTAGAGAAACATGTGAGCAGGATGGATCAAGAGTGACAATTAACACTAGACAGAAAGGGACATTTTGATGTTAAGTTGTGGGATGAATTTGGGGTCAGGCACTACAACTAGTAAAGTCAAGAAACAGAGAAATGAGAGTTAAAACAGAATGCTTTATATGTTGTCAGTGAGGGAAGATGGGATGAGCACTATGGCTGCCCGTCTGATCATAGAAGGTATAGTATGTGAAGTATAATATTACAATACATGCAAAGAATATCAGAACAAAATAAGGAAAGAAAAAGTTAAGCAAGGAAATATTAAAAGAGTTAAAAGAAAGTCAGAGCATGATATGCATGTGTTGTGTACAAATGGGAAAAATGTAAGAGATTTTAGAGAGATATTTGTGTATGTGTGTGAATACTGGAACCTTTAGTTCTATCTCTTGTGTGTGTCATGTATGCAGATGTGACCCCCTCCTTAAGCTGGAATGGCACCATGCCAATTTCAGCTTTTTAGACAAATCATTTAGAACAAAATGTGGCGGGTTAACAAATCTAATGACAAACAATGTGATCACAATTATTTTTTAATCTGTTTTCCAAACATGGTAAAATGAAGGTTACATTTAACCGTGTATTACACAAATTTAATATCCTTTGATAGTGGAAACAGTGCATTTAAAAAAGGGAAATTAAGTAAAATTAAGTAATAATGAGTATTAATTTCTAATATGAGTTTAACAATTGTATTAATAATATAGATATATTGAAACTGGTTTAGACATCCTTTGGTTGGAAATGAAATCCAGGTTATTGGGGAAATTTGTAATAAATGGGTTTAGTTATTTATAGAATAAGCCCTTATTGAGAAAAAAAAAGATGAGGTTTTTAATTGGAATACAGCTGCCATAATATTTAACAAAGACAAGATGGATGGGATACATAAGAAGTTTTCCTACCAAAATGAAATCTTAAGGTCTGATCATTACTTGATGTGCGGTCCATGATGTGAGAGTAATAATAAATAAAATTTAACTATAACAGACCCATTGCATCAAGTCCACACACCCTGTTAGGATAGATGCCACCTGCAGCCTGTTTTATAGTTTTTGATGTGGCTGAGAGCTTTCTGTTCCCTCATATACACAAGGATTGTTGGTCCTTTTGTTTTTATTTATTTTTAGTTTTGAAATCCAAAGCAGAATGTGTGGATTGTGAAATTATGTGCCCCTTTTCCTTGTAAGTGCAGTGTTATAAGCAGAAGAATATTTTGGATTTATGGACATCTCTGCATGACCACGGGGTATTGTTATAATTTGATTATAATATTGCCAGGAAAAAATTGTCTCTTTGAAACATGAAACTGGAGTTCTTACACAAACAGCATGATAGAAAGCAAGCAATTATAATATATTTATGCAAGCCGGACCCAGTAATGAAGGATTCACCCGATAGAGCAGAGCTGTAGCTTTATGCAAATGTAATATTAGACAAAGTTACAAACATTATTTTGGTCAAATATTTACTTTTTAATGGTCCCACATTCTGCGCAGCAAATATACAGCTAACTAAATGTTTGTCTAATGAAAGGTTTAAAATATGAGTTTGTTTATGTACAGATCTAACAATGAAAAATGCATACATTTTAATCCAGTCACCTTATTGCCTCTATTGGAGGAGGCTGGAGACAAGGGAGAACCACATGTGTTAAACTGATGATGTAGGAACCAGCTGTTGTGAGCCCAGTGCAGGAAACACTCCCTGAAGACCCAGATATTTAATTTTTTGTAGAGTTATTCCCGGTTTTATACTAAGTATGCAGTTTATCACCCAGAAGGATACTCTGTATTCAGAGTCATTGGATCCTTTCCCCCCAGCTCAAGAAGCAGAACTCCATGTTTTAGCAAAACCTGTGAGCTATAAAAAGAGTATTTATTTATATAGATAGTCAAGATATAGAGAGCTTTTGGTTCCATTTAAAGGGCCAGAAGTTTGTTTTTACTTCGGCAGGTAAACCAATCAAGCACGCTAAGTTAATTTGATTGGCTGTTTTCAGCCTTCCAGGTACTTGCTGAGGTAGCCATACTAACATTAAAACTAACACATGGAAGCTGACCAGGTGTCTAAGGATGCTGCATTTATACCCCCAGGACACTTGCTGGGTCTGTGCAACTCACAGATTCCACCCTAGTTCTGGCCCAGTATAGCTGGGATTAATAATTCAACTTTAAGGGCCCCAGAACGAGAAGAACAAGTGGTCCACAGGGGGCAACTTCTTATGAAACAGGACTTTGGAAAAGGTGATCGTTAATGTCTGCCAGCCACTCTATTCCCTTCAGCTTGACACATGGACCGTGCCATCAGTCACAAGCAGTTATGGCTGCCTTAGTAAATGAGTGTGGGATACAGCCAGGGTTCTCCACAGTTGTTTTTATAACATACCACTTCTTCTTTTACCTGTTACCAAAGGTGTTACCAAAAGCTGAACATCCCTTCCAGAGATTACCAAAAGATATATCCAGATGCCCAAGTCAGGATCTTACGAGTATGCATTTTGTCTGATGGACATGTTTTCTGGATGTCCAGTGGCAAATGCTACTGCAAAGGCCACAGTAAAAGTGTTATCAGAAGTAGTTTGTAAGTACAGAGAGTAACAGAGGAAATCATTTATATAGGAGAGTCCTTACTAGAGTTTTGAGGTTTTATTTTTACACCCCTCTACTGTCTACAATGTAGCGGAAAAAGTAAGAAACTAGAAAACTTTTGCCTGAATGTTTTTTTATATTTTATCAAGCCCCTAAAGGGATGTTGGGCTCTCTCCCTATGGGATTTGGTTTGGGAACGTGTTACTCACTTGCTAATATTTTGTCTCAGCAGCTGAAGTCCTCCATTCGGATCTCACAGAGAATGTTGCTGATCTTTCAAAGGTTTTTGACAACTTCATTTATGTGTTTTCTCCCCAATTCCAGATCCTAAAAGTTTGGAAGTAAAACCAAAGCCAGGTGACTTGTGGATTGTTAAGAGATATGTATATATATATATATATATATATATATATATATATATATATATATATATAAATATATAAATAAGGAAATGTTTGGAGACTCAATACAGCCTCTATTTCATGTACAAGTTGTGCAAAACTTGAAGGAAAAGTCACCTGGATCCACACCAGACACTGTAAAAATGACTAAATGAATCTCTGTGTTTGATTTGTTTCCCTCTTGGGATCACAGTCTAGGGCACTTTTTTGGTCTTCCATTTTATGTAGAATTGTCTGTGTTTACATATGCTTATAAGTCAGCATGCCAACAATTAAGCTAGAAGGCCATTCTGACCACAGGAGTGTACAGCCAGTACTCTGTAAATATGTCTTATCAATCATTTGTTTTTCACAATGAAAAGTCATTTTGTAATGAAAAAAACTGCTCAGCTATTATTTTCTCCACAATGGAGTTTTTGTCTCTTTGGCCAGGACTACCTCCACCTTGTAATATTAATATGATACCTATGTAATCATGTGCATAAAAACCTTCAATTGCGTCATAATAAAGCAGAACAGTTATTTGGAAAGATGCTGAGCGTATCTTTTGTGTCTGTACCCTACTGCAGTAGTTATTATTAATTTGGAACCACTGATCAATATGAGGATAGGAGTTGCCTATCTAAAAAATGTCCGACTCAATTCTTAAGCCCCATACACACTATCAGATTTTCTGCTGATTTTTTCCTTCAGATTTACCAAAACCATATAATATGAGGTCAAACCTTAGGAGTTTCAATGTGTATGCAACTATATGATTTTGGTAAATATGAAGACAACATTTGCAAATAACTTCAGCTACCGATTTCAGAGTCATTCCATATGTGGTACTTTGTAAAGGTAGACGCTGCATTTTATCATTACATGCTTAGTTTTCAGTTTTCCCAACTGATAGATTTACTTATTCACTATCAGCATTTTACATTAACCGGTTCCCGACCAGCGCAAGCCAATGTACGTCGGCAGAATGGCACGGGCAGGCAAACGGGCGTACCTGTACGTCCCTTTAAATTTGCCGCCCTGCCATCGCGAGCGCGCTGGTCGGGACCCCCCGTGAGTCCGGTCTCGGGTCCCGCGGACTCGATCGCTGCGGGCATACCCGCGATCGTCTCACGGGGCGGCTGAATGAGGAAATGCTGTTGTAAACAGCATCTCCCCGTTCTGCCTAGCAACTAGTGACGCTGATCTCTGCTCCATGTGATTGGAGCAGAGATCAGTGTTCACTAAATTAAAGCCCAGCCCCCAACAGTTAGTAACACACCCCTAGGAACACTTAACCCCTACACTGCCACCCACTGGTTAACCCCTTCACTGCCAGTGTCATTTACACAGGAATAACTGCATTTGTATAGCAGTGATTGCTGTATAAATGACGATGGTCCCAAAAATGTGTCAAAAATGTCCGATGTGTCCGCCATAATGTCGCAGTCACAATAAAAATTGCTGATCGCCACCATTACTAGTAAAAAAAAAAATTATTTATGAAAATGCCATAAAACTATCCCCTATTTTGTAATTGCTATAACTTTTGCGCAAACCAATCAATAATCGCTTATTGCGATTTTTTTACCAAATATATGTAGAAGAATACGTATCGGCCTAAACTGAGGGAAAAAATGTTTTTTATATATTTTTGGGGGATATTTATTATAACAAAAAGTAAAAAATAATGCGTTTTTTTTCAAAATTGTCGCTCTATTTTTGTTTATAGCGCAAAAAATAAAAACCGCAGAGGTGATCAAAAGAAAGCTCTATTTGTGGGGAAAAAAGGACATCAATTTTATTTGGGAGCCATGTCGCATGACCGCGCAATTATCAGTTAAAGTGACGCAGTGCCGAATCGCAAAAAGTGGTCTGGTCTTTGACCAGCAAAATGGTCCGGGGCTGAAGTGGTTAAGGGGGTAATAAAATACATTTGCACTGAAAATTTACTGTCTTCTCTCTTTTGTTTTATACATAATATAACACGATGCAGAAATGGACATGAAGAAAATATAGAGCTTGGTCCAGACACAACATAACACCAGCATGGCACTGTTTCTCATGTGCAAAGAGTTAGAGTGTCCTTGTTGACTTTGTTGGGCGTAAGCAAAATGTCCTACACCATAGCTTTTTCCATGCAGTCGTTTATTGTAGATTTCCAAATTACTGTTTGAAATCAATAATGAACAGAAGGCGTCTGCCATTCACCAATCATGTAGTGCACATTTCCCCTGCACGGTGGTTATGTCATTCAGTCATTTCTTTAGCTGCCCTCCAGTCACACTTATTGATTTGTAAAGATCGAACCTTGAAGGGTTCTTCCTTATATAACCTCATCATTCAGGTCTGTTTACGTGTGTTAACTGAATGAAGGCAAATTGCAAAGAACTTTATTAACTTGCCTCAAGTAGTGTTTTAGCTTTTCAGCTTTTATAATTTTCAAATTACATTTTACATTATCGAGCAGTGTGGATGGACATGTACTGCCTACCACACAATGACTTGCTATATACCATTAGTCAAAGCAGGCATCCATGTAAGTGGACTGTCAGTGTACAGTGATCAATGCCTGGCTGAAATATGACTTTTACTACTTATAGTGTACTGTGCTTATAAAACATGCAGCAGACTTGTAGGAGTAAAAATCGAAATTGAATTTCACCAGTTACAGAGGCCGAAAAGCCCCTGATTATTACAAACATCTCAAATGAGCTATTGAAAGCCCTGAAAATATAAGCATTTTGCACACATTGCTATTGCTTTCTATTTCATTTTTAACTAAATTAGCTGGTACATTCTGTTTAAATTTAACCAAAACTAAAATAGATTGCGCTGTGTTATCTTTCCCTGGCTGACAGGAACAGCTGTGTTGACTGTGGAATTCATTTTAGAGCTGCAGCTCTCTTTGCAAGCTGCTATCTCGGACTCATGCATCCAATTCAAGTCGTAGTTGAACTGCCCTGCAGCAGTGTCATTTTATAATTTATATTTTTGTTAAATTCACTTTAGCGATTGCTGTTTCGATTTTCTCCGGAGATCTACTGAGCTGTATTTAGCAGAAGGTTTATACTCATGTGATGTTAAATGCATTACCAGAGGTTCGATAAATGTTTAAAGTAATTTATACTACAAAGATACATATTCAGGTTTTATAATGATATTATGTGCTCAAAATTTATGTAAATAATACATTTTCTCATTTTGGTCTGGTACTAAGAAATTTATGATTCTGCACTGTGTAAAAGTAAAAAGCTACGCTCCTATAATAAGCTTGCATGCATATAACCATTTTCTGCCTCCACTGCATTTTATTCCACCCCCCCAAAAAAAATATTAGCCCTTGTACACATGGTCGGAAAATGTCCGATCGGACCGTGTTGTCGGATAATCCGACCGTATGTGGGTTTCATCTGACTTTTTCCGTCGGAATGTCCGACCAACAAAGTTTGAAAGCTGGATATAAAAATTTTCCGACAACATGATCCGATCGGACTTTGTCCGATCGTTTGTAGAGAATTCCAATCAGATAAAGTGCCACGCATGCTCAGATCAAATTCCTAGACCAAAGCTATTGGCTACTAGCCTGAGCGTAGTCCCGTTGTAACTAAATAACGTCATCACGTTGCGAACAATCGGATTTTCCGACAACTTTGTCCGCCTTGTGTATGTAACACCAGTTTCGGACAAAATACGTCTGAAAAAATCAGACGGATTTTGTTGTCAGAATGTCCGACCGTGTGTACAAGGGATAAGAGATGGAAAATGAGAGTCCTGCTTGAGTTGCCTGGCTGCTATGAGTTAAATAATCATATGAAAGTAAACCTATCCTACACTTTGATTATTAAAAACTAGAATGGCTGCCCAAGATCAGGGAACCACAAACTGGTTTAGAAGTGCTGTATGACAGTTGACCATATTAGCCCTGTTTTACCCCCAACATATCCTTTCTATGTTACCTGAATAGCAAGTAGACCTCATAAAGATTCACAAAACTAGAGTACAGCTTTGAAATGTTGTCATGTTTAAATAAAGTGACATGTTTAAAACTGTTTCAGCACTAGAACAACCAAATCTTCAACTTCTGCTACCCTCCTCAGCATTCAACTTCTCAACTTAGGGCATTAGTAGCACTAATCCCTTTCCCCTGTTGACTTCCAGTTTCAACCCACTTCTATCCAAGTGCTTGGTTGACCGGCAATCCAATGCCATTGGACTGTTGGGGCCTAGTGCTATGAATTGGAGGTCTATTGCCCCAAATCATAGCCTCTATAGCAAATTGGAAGTCACATGTGGCTCCTGGCCCTAGGCAGCACTTTTAGAGACTATCATAAGAAGAGGAATCAACTTGCTGATTGGAGGAGAAACTATACAGATGAGCCCACTAGGGATTTGCTGTTCCTTTGCTGTCTGTTCTAAAACTTGATCATATTGTAGCTGAGAAAAATAAATAAATGCAAAACTATCAATAGTGCTTGAGTGATAAGAGAATACCGTCTTGGTAATGAACTTCCATCCAATATTTATTTGAACATTTCCATAAAAGTACAGGGTGAAAGAAAATATCCAAAGCCTTGTAGCTCTCTCCAGACTGGGAAATCATACCAGATAGAAAGCATACCAGTCCCACGTTATATATTGTCAATCAAACTTTACTAAACAATCATATCTTGTGCTCACAAAAGTACTTTGTAAAAGAGTATGTAGAATAAATCCATCAAAAGTGAGACTCACTCAACCAACTGGATACAGATAACCACTGTTGAATCATGTATGTGTTTCAAGGTTGCACCCTTTTTTTCTGACTCCCTTTAAAAGACTCTGAGGAACAGGGCGTGCCTTGGGATTCTTGCATGTCTTGCATGTTTGACACAGAGACTACAAGGTGATGTATGGGTTCAACAGTGGTTACCAGTATCCAGTGGATTCAACAAGTCTTCTTTTGATGGGTTTATGCTAAATGTTCTTTTGCCAAGTACTTTTGTGAGCACAATATTATGATTACGAGACTAGTATGCATGCTGTTTTACTGAGAAAAATAAATGGTTATAACCTGGTATGGGAGTTGTTTTGCTAAAGACAAATAGGCTGCTGTGGTTCACTAAGAATCAGGAGAGAATTTTGGTGCAGGGAGCCCCCCCAAACTGCCTACGTAATAGTGCAAGGCAATTAGGGGGAACTCCAATTTTTGAATTTTTAAAGTATCGAGGGATCTGTCAGGATTGATCTGGGGTTGCGCAGCATGCACTTGCCCCAGACTGCTAGGGTCTGGCAAAGAGCCATAAAATCCACGGTCGGTTACCACTGGGGCATTCTCTGTGTCCTCTATTTTACCATTTAGAAAAAGTTCTATAGCGTCAAATCACAAAACATAAAGCATTTGGTATTTTCATTATTATGCATTATTATTTTCTAATTAGACCACTTTTTACACAATAATTTGCTAAGCTTACACCATATACTGTATGTTTTTTTTCCTTTGCCTATATAGGGCAAAGCAATATGTTTAGCTAGGTGTCCTCTTGCCAGCAGCACATTCTCACATTTCCTTTTCTCAGATAACACACATACACACTCTATATGAAATCCTTACTCACAAAAAATGAATTCAATACATGGTACACTCTAGGCAATCCATTTGGAAAGCATAAATAGCAAACAAACGGCTGCATAATTGTTGGGCAGCCTAATTGTTGGGCAGCCTGTATATAATTGAATGTTTCTCCTTTGAGTAATTCAAAGGTCTGTGTAATATGATAACTCCTGCTCTTCATCTTTTTATTGTATCTTACATTAGAGCTAAAAAATACATTTCAGAAAGCTGTTAATCTTGTTTAGAACTTAACACCTGTTGGTACGTGGGCTAAATATGAAATAGTTATACGTAACATTGCATATTTACTGCACTAACTATACATTCTCTTTGAGCTAAACTGCTGCAGGAAATGATGCAAAAGATTCAAAACCCTTTGTTTTGAAATTATATATGAACCCAGTCACTAAAATCTCATAAATGTTTAATATGATAGATCATTTTCAGGCTACTTTAAATAAAGTTAGCTTGCTCCAGATCCAGGTGGGGGAACCGCTTCATCTTTTTAGAGGAAGGGGCTGAACTGGGTTTTGTGTGGGAGGGCCCAGAAGGTAGGTATCAGGTGCGGCACAAGGGAGTAGTAGTGGGGGGGAGGGGTGATTTGTGATGTTTTATATTCATATTTTTGTATATCAATACATTTTGAGGAGGTAGCCTTTTGGGTGTGTACATGTATTCCTTTTTGTTTTTTTTCTGTTTTGATTCATAATATTGTAATTGCACCCACCCTTTATCATAGGGCGGCACCACCTCCAAATAGGAGAATTATTGCAGGGCTCCCATGACCATTTTTTTGGAATTTACTTTAAATGAAATACCTGGTTTTCCTTGTTCAAGTAGTTCCCATTATAGGGGGACAACGCTCTCTCCCTCTCTGTCGACTGTGCTCCTGCGTTGTCAAATTGGCTTCTAATGGAGATTGTCTGTTTCAATGCACATTATACAGATTGCTTTTGTCACTATCAGCATACCTGCTCTGAAATATGCCATCCCTGGAGTACAACCATATAGGAAGAAAGTGACTGCAAAAAGGGTGCTGAAGACCAGCGACCTTGATATGCAACAAAGTAGAGTTGCACGATTAATCGTTAAAAAATTGCGATCTTGATTCAACCCCGATCTTATTACAGCATTTCCTCAATTCAATGCAGAGATTTCTGTGCTCACAGCTGACAAAAAACAAACAACATTCCGCTGAGAGAGAAATAACAAAGAATAATTTAGTTCTTTTAGATCAAAGGAATGAATTTGGTCTGTCAATGAGGTCAATTTAACCACATAAAGACTAAATCTTTTTTTCTGACACTTGTTGCTTAAAAGTTAAAATCTGTATTTTTTGCTAGAAAATTACTTAGAACCCCCAAACATTTTATATATATATATATATATATATATATATATATATATATATATATATATATATATATATATATTTATATTTAGCAGAGACCATAGAGAATGAAATTGTCTGTTCTTGCAATATTTTATGTCACACTTTATTTGCGGAGTGGTCTTTAAAACACATAATTTTTTTTTTAAATACACTTTAATTAATTAAAAAAATCTAACTAAACAGTAAAGTTAGCCACTTTTTTGTACAATGTGAAAGATGATCATGATCAGTGCCTTGTAATGATGGGCCTTGTAACATGCTTACTTTTTGTGAAAATAGAAGGCAAATACCCTGCTTTTCAATTGCTCCTCTTTTTGGCAAGACATTTCTGAATATGGAAGCTAGAAATTGTCAGAGATCAATGTGGTTTTGTGAAATATGGTTACATTTGGAGATTAAAGGTTCCACTAATGGTAATATTTTAATTAATGTAAATATTTAAAACACTATTGCCAATGCAACCTTGTTTCTGGTAAAAAGTTCTAATAAAATTGTCAGTTGTTGTAATATTTTATGTCACATTGTATTTACGCAGCGTTCTTTAAAACACAATTTTTTGGGATAAAAATACACTTTAATGAATTAAAAATAAATTAAACATTAAAGTTAGCCCAATTTTTTGCATAATGTGAAAAATGATGTTATGCCAAGAGAATCGTGATCAGAGTGCCGTGGTTCCTTCCGCTGCCACCTATGTCATTATAAGACACAGTAGGCATGTAGGGCAAAACCGAAGAAAAATGTTGGATGTTGAATGCCTAGACATCCAACACTCCTGGAAATTTGTTGGACAAAGAGGATTTCCAAGCACCATAGCCCCTGAAGAGAGCAAAGATTGGTGGCACAGGGGCCGAACTGGTTAGTATATTATGTCTTCTTTACAGGGGGAGCTTTTGTATTACTTTAGAATTTTTATGCGTAAAAATAAATATAGCAGTAACAGCATAAAAAAACTATAACTATTAATTACAAAGAACCCTTAGCTTTTCAAATCAATGCGAAATATAACAGCAGTTTTTTGACGACTAAAACAATTAAAATGTAACAGGTGATATTAATTGCAATGAGGACTAGTTTTTAAAGTGTTAAATGCTGCAAAAAAGTTATAAGACGTTGAATTTATGACACATCTATCTTTTAATTTCATTTAAACAGTTTAAAAAAACACACAGAAAGAGATGATAAACTTTTTTATTCGATCAGGTAAACCATAAGTCCAACATATTGAGAATTTCAGGTTTAGGATTATAAATAAAGAAATCTTGAAGGAAAATACCTTTTTCCACAGCAAGAAACTTAGACAACATTCCATTGGTATGTACGTTGGCAGACTGCTTGCTGTCCAAAAACGTAGTGTACAGTATAACAACCAATTATAAATAGCCTTTTTATGTAAAATACAGCTGTGCACATCTTTAAAAAAATACCAACATTTTCTGTTTTAGCTTTGTTTTAAAAAAAAAAAAAAAACTATAAATCATACATATAAATTTTATCAACATACTTATTTTATTTATAAACATCTTTATAAGAAGAATCTTACCCCTTATGTCCAAACAAAAAAAAAATTATGGGAAACATTTTTAAGAAACAGTATTTCAGTAAGAAATGTATAGACTTCCATCAAAAGAGGCATCTGGGCTATGGAGGAGGCAAATATATTGTCAAATATATATATATATATATTTACACATATAAGTTTTAAATAATTTAGTGTTTTATTACTCTAGCTAAAACTATATTGCAAAATATTTTAATAAATATACTTTTTTAGTGTTTTATTATTATAGTCTGATCAAACCAAGGGATAATTAAAATAAAAATCTGTAAAATAACACTGCTCCCATCCTCCTTATTTTAAATTAATTCACACCATGCTTAATATGACACTTCAAAGGATAGCTAATACAAGTATTACTAAGCGCTTGCATTAAGCCATGCAGACTACTAAAAACTGTTACAGATAAACCCAAAACATCAAACACAGGGAAAACTGATGGTGCAGCTCAGTCTATTTTTTTCTACATCCAAGCCCTTTTTAAAGAATAACACCACACTTTTTCACCATATAAAAATAAATAAAAAGAACATTTTAAAAACAAAAAACTCTTAATATAAGCTAGTAAACAGACATGCCTTGCCATATAAAATTATATGCATTGTGTAAAAATTACACATTAAAAACCAGCATGTCATATGTATTTAATATCAATTTAAGACACCACGCAGGACACACCTAACAGTTAAAGCAAAAATGGTGGGCCTTGTAACATGCTTACTTTTTGTGAACATAGAAGGCAAATACCCTGCTTTCCAATTGCTCCCCTTTTTGGCAAGATATTTCTGAATATGGGAGCCAGAAATTGGCAGAGATCAATGGGGTTTTGGCAAAATATGGTTACATTTGGAGATTAAAGGTTACATTGATTGTAATATTTTAATAAACGTAAATATATAAAACACTATTGCCAGTGCAACCTTGTTTCTGTTAAAAAGTTCTAGTAATAAATTTAGTGCCATAATTATACATATACTATATGTGTCAGGGGTGTCAACTTTCTTGACATTACGCACTGTCACTGGGACAGGACATGAGAGAACATCCCCTTAATGGGCACATAAAGGTCAATAAAAGCAAGGCAGAAGTTTTAAGTCATCATTATTCTTTAGAAAACAAAAACATCTTTTGGGTGCTACTGAGAGTTAATGTTGTTATTCTCTCTCTTTTTTTTTTTTTTAAGAAAAAAATACTGACTGAGGTCTTTCTAATGTAAACTACACTAGTCCGCTTTTGCCACATTTAGTTCTTCCCAATTCTCTGATTGGATGAGATTAAGTGACAGGGTTGTGACATCACAAATGCCACATTTTCTAATCAGAGAACACCTTGTATTAATTTAAGAAAAAAATTAAAGGCATTCTGTGAGTGGCGGCAGTGCCGGGAAAGTGACACCTATGATCGCTTTGCGGAAAGGGAAGCTCATCAGGACATGGAAGATCATGGTAATCACTGTAGTAGCAGTGACTCTCTCTTTGAATAGCTGGCAGCTATGTCTAGGCTTGGTCTTTTCTATCAGTGTCATTGAAACCTTTTCAGTACATGGAAGTCAGCAGAGTGGACCAGAAGAAGCACAGGGCTGTAAGATTACAAGGAAAGTTGCAGAATGGATATGGTGTGGTGTCTTCAGTGCTGGCTGTAGCTCCTCTATATAACACCCATACATTGGGCTTCAACCTGAGGTGGAGCCACAGCACAGCACTGTCAGAAAATAAATGTGGTTTTATTATGAAAGATTTGAATGGGACCAAGTGCATTGTACACCTTGGGTTTCAACACACATTTTCGACTTCTGGCTATACCTCCTCTTTAAGAATGTCTATCAGGATTTTATTACCATCTCCATCTTTTTTGAAGAGGTTTTCTTCCCTTCCTGTCATGCCACTGGGAAACCACACCATAAAAATAAAACAAAAAGACACAAAACAGGTATGGTTGATCCAGGGAATATCCAAATGCCTTTTGGAGATCAGGAAGTTTTTATTTCCCCTGCTAGAGCAAATTGGATCATGCTTTGATGGGTTTTTTGCCTTCCTCTGGATCAACTATGGGTATAGGGTTGTCATTTTTTTCCTTGTATTGGTTGAACTAGAAGGACTTGTGTCTTTTTTTCAACCAGACTATGTAACTGTGTAAAATACTGGTAAGTTTTCCCCATCTAAATGTATATATAAAAAAAGAAAGGACAGAGATCCACTAAAAATGATGCCCTTTAATTTGTGCAAATTGTGCCTAGAATAATAATACTGCTACTTTTGTCAGTAGCAAACACAACTAAATGCAATTTTTCAATCTCCCACACATTCAAAAAGTACTGAGTACTACTGAGGATTAATACGTGTGAATGCAGTTCTGTATATATTTTATGAATAAAAAATGTCCAGATTCCAGGTAAGCAGTTTCATTTAGTCAATCTTTAAAAATGAAGGGGTGTTTGTTAAATGGGCTGCACTAAAATACACCAAAATTATCCCTGTGTATATCAACTACCACACAAATCATGTATTCAACATGTAATGCAACCAAAAAAAATTCTACATAATAAATATATTACTTTGCCGGGATGAACAAATAGGACCGCAGTCTCAGAACCACATCTGTAATTTGAGATCATCACTCAGAATAGAAATGCTGCTATATAGAAAATATTTTCCAGAAATATATTTATAATAGCAATATAAGTTAGATATTGAGTGTCTACGGTTCCTGGTATTTGTCCAGCCCTAATGCACACATCCATATGTACATAAAAATAAAAAAATAAAGTAAATAACACAAGCAAAAATACAATGTGAAAATGTGTTCTCCTATACTCCAAGAAATTTTATGAAATCACAAAAATTCAAATCATAAGCTGATAAACTGTAAAATATATGCAAGGAAATGGAGGGATCCATTTTGTTGCCTAAAACCATTCTGAGCATGTTGCCTTGTACTACTCAGTATTGATAACACCAAAATACACACACAGCCTAATCTATTACTGTTTTTGAAAGCAATGTCTAATGTAATCAGTGAGATTTTTCCTTTCTCTTTTATATCTGCAGTGGAACTTTTTGTTTGAGCTTGGTTGTTATTGTAATGCAGTATTTCATTCAGATGTCCTGATACATAAGGGCTATACTACCTTAAAGAGACCCTCACTACTCTGGCCTTCATCACACCTGGTGACAAGACCCAGCGCTTCCGAGTATGGTGGAGCATACAATCTCCTGCCATGTGACTTGGGTCCAGCAAGTCAATCCCTTGGTCTGAGCACTGTCATATGGTCAGGGGTCTGACATCTCCACTCCCCTTAGCATCCTATGGCAGTCAAGATCTTGGATTTCAGTGCAGGCTGCAGCGGTGGCAGGAGCTGGGAGAGAGCACTGGTAGGGCAAGTAGAGGAGGTCTCTTTACAAACACACTGGCACTTTGCCCTGAAAGGGCAAGGTGGCAGTCTCTCTTTAAAAGATACTAGTTTTGGATATATAGGGATGACAGTCATTGGGTAGAACAAATAGTAGCCATTTAGGAAAAGGAATATTACATAATAATTGCTCAGGTGTCTGTATATGAGAATAAAAGTACCAACATCCCAACACTATTGAATTCTAGAAAAAAATAGTTTGTTTGGGGCAAGTAGTATTTTCCTGGTACCGTCACAAAACATTACAACATAATTATTTAAAATCGATAAAGTTTATTTTACATACAATCAACATAATTTTTTTTTTAAAAAGCATTGGGTAGTACAGATCATTGGCGTTCAAAATGGTCATACCACCTCTGTTGGAATCCCACTAAAAATGGTAAGTGTCTTCAATCACCATTGAGCATTTCAGATCATGCTCTCAACATATTTCGGAGATTCTCCGCTTCTTTGGGAGAGCAAAATGGAAGAATAGGAGAACTGAGTACTAAAAAATATACAATGAAATATGTAAATGTACAAATATTGTACATTTACATATTTGATTATATATTTTTCAGTACTCAGGTCTCCTATTCTTCCATTTCGCTCTCCTGACGAAGCGGGAATCCACAAAGCATGTTGAGAGCTTGATCTGAAATGCTCAATGGTGATTGAAGACACTTACCATTCTTAGTGGGATTCTAACAGAGGTGGTATGACCACTTTGCATGCCAATGATCTGTACTACCCAATGCTTTTTTTTATAACTGAATGTTGATTGTATGTAAAATAAACTTTATTGATTTTAAAGAATTATGTTGTAATGTCTTGTGGCGGTACCAGGAAAATCCTACTTGCCCAAACAAACTCTTCTTTTCTAGAATAGGAAAGGGAATATGGTGATAATGTTGTGTAATGAAACAGAGAAATTATAGGCTGTACTATTTGAAAAGTTGCTCCAGCCAACAAAACCCACCTGCACACTTTAAAGAGCAGTTATACATAAAATGCAAATGCATTTTCGAACACATCTGTAGGTATGTATATTAAGGTTTCAGACTCATGGAGTGAAATATGTATATCAGTCAAAGAGGAACTTCATCCAGTATTTAAAAAAATAAAAGCCAGCAGCTACAAATACTGGAGCTGGTGACTTTTATAAAATAGGTACCAACCAGCTCATAGAGTGCAGCGTTGTCCTCTCACAGCCAATTCTTCTCACCGCTGCTGGTTCCCCGCCACGGCCATCTTGGATTTAGGAACCAGCTATGACTTCTGATGAATTACAGCTGGCTCCCCACTGTGCATAGGTGAGATCATGCTGGAATGTGTGCCAGTAGGCTGTGAGCAGAGAAGGGTGGGCAGGGCTATGTCATCTTAATCTATACCAAGATTGAAGAAGTAGGAGCCAGTACCATATAAAAAAGGTATTCACCCCCCCCCCCCCCCCCCCCCAAAAAAAAAGCTGCAACTCAGGTTAGGATGGGGGTAAGGAGAGAATAGAGAATGAGCAGTACTTCACTTTTTTGAGCAAAGTTCCACTTTATGGACAATATAATAATACCATTTCAAAAGACAACTGTTTTTAGAAATATTGCCAGCTGTCAATTGTAGGTTCACTAAGCATTAAAATGTCAGCAAAGCTAAACAATAGGATAATGAGGAAATTATGTGTATGTATTACATTTTGCATCCCACTTTTCATGCTTTAACCTTTAATTTTGCATTATGGAATCTGGGCTTTTGTACCTGGTTTAACCTGCAATGGTCACAGAAGCAGTCATTTATTGAATGCTTTCACATGTACCTTGGCTGTAAGAAGTACGAAGATCTAACAAACAATTTCAAAACTAGTATTCTATAATTGTTATATGACCAGTCTGGATGAAATGTTACACAGTTCTTAAATACTTAATGAAAAACTGGCTGTATGTTCCTGGAAAAATAATTCAGCTAAACAATTCAATCAACAAAATGGATTCCTTCAATGTTCAAAAACGGGTTAGTTATTTAAACCTGTCACAGTTGTGGGCATTGCAAACTGAGCATTTAATTGAAAAATGTGTGAACAATGCTTACATTCAGTGAAAACTGAGTCACACAATTAGCAGACTCAGAGATACAGGTTGATGAAACATGCATTTATAAAGGTTGTTTCCCTGGTTCAAATTTTTCTGTAACAGCAGAATCTGGGCCTGTACCTCCTAGCCTTCCTATTGCTTACCCTAGTGATGGGCGGGTTTACTGATCAATAGGTAGACCAAGTACAACTATTACTGGAAGAAATAACCTACTCTTCCTTGTGACATTATCTATCCTATTGTGTTTGAATACTCCAGGCTTGTGACAGGTTTATTTTAACTTCAGAATATAAGATAACATTTTTTTTTAAATGTTAACTAGTTACAGATTGTTGGATTCCACATACAACTCTGTGTGAATTTTTCTGTAAACCATGTAATAAAACTAAAACAATCATGGCTATCCATAAAGGTCTACTAGAACAGAGAAATTAGCCTCCAAGTACAAGCAAATGCAACACTATCTTCCAAAATGCTGCAGGAGATGGTAAAAGCAGTAGGTAATAGAATAAGACTGGTGAGTGATGCTGCTAACTATTTCTTCGGAGATAGAAGCAAACTTTGGAACTGCATCCACAGCAACTGAATCCTCTGAGCACATTTTGCTGGCACTGGCTCTTCTATCTCCACTCTATAAACGTCAAGGACAGTAAAATAGTAAGGCAGCTGTTAGCTTCCGTCAACAAAAAGTGCTGCTCTGTACATTTCCAGTTCAATCACACACTGCTGGGACAGGTACAGCGGCCATCTTCACTGACTAGGCTGTTTCAGCAGATTTGTGCCTTCAAACATGGCGTCTGACCTCCTCCTTCTATGGCGCCCAAGAATCACTACCCAGAGATCAGAGGCCCACAGGCTTAGACATGTACACTTTTTTTATTTTAAGTTTCAACTATCTCTCTTCCCAAGCTGAAACCCAAGCCTTCTCATTCCTGTCTCCGTATTTGACAAGTGCCATAAAAACGGCTTATGACACAAACAACAGGAATTGTGCGCCAACATCTCCGGTTGTCCGAATGTTACTGCAAAGATAAAAACAAGGGTAGAGAAATTTCAGAGAATGTAAGACATTAAAGACTTGTATGTATAACTGACACAGGAAAGTTATTAAAACAAGAAATATGAAACCAAAAGTTTGTGGACACCTGCCCATCACAACTATATGAACTATATGAACTTTTTGGATATCCCACTCTAAAACCATGGCATTCGGATAGAATTGGCTTCTTTTGTCACTATAGCAGCCTCCACTTCTCTGGGAAGGATTTCTACAAGATTTTTCAATGTCTGCAGGAATTTTTGCCCATTCAGCCAAAGATTATTTGTTAGGACAGGTATTTATGCTGAACAAGAGGCCTGGATCACAATCAGCTTTCCAATTTATTCCAAAGGTGTACCATATGGTTGAGGTCGGCACAGTGGTGTAGTGGTTAGCACTCTCACCTAGCAGTAAGAAGGGTCGCTGGTTTGAATCCCAACCACGACACTACCTGCCTGGAGTTTGCATGTTCTCCCTGTGCCTGTGTGGGTTTCCTCCGAGTACTCCGGTTTCCTCCCACAATCCAAAGACATGCAGGTAGGTTAATTGGCTTCTGTCCAAAATTGGCCCTAGTATATGAATGGGGACCTGAGATTGTGGGCTCCTTGAGGGTAGGGACCCATGTGAGTGTACAATGTACAGGGATAGGGACAATTGTAGACACTCACTCAGGTTGAACTGGATGGACTAGTGTCTTTATTCAACCTTACTAACTATGAAACTATGAAACTATAGGTCAGGGCTCTTTGCCAACCACATTCCTCAAAGCATGTCTTTTCTGCCCTTGAGCTCAATAATTTGAAGGGTCGTCCACATACTTTTGACCCCACAGTGCATCTACAGTGAGCTAAACAT
Source organism: Lithobates pipiens (assembly GCF_037356315.1). NCBI lineage: Eukaryota > Metazoa > Chordata > Amphibia > Anura > Ranidae > Lithobates > Lithobates pipiens. The sequence continues at coordinate 473,464,468 of NW_027507764.1, forward strand.
GTGATACTTTTTCTTTCTTTAAAACGATTTGCAAAACACGTGAAGACACAAAGTAAATGTTGTGTAAAGGATGAAACCAAACATTGCAACCTTTACTTGCCTAAAATAAGGCTGTGACAGTGCTTATGACATGGAATAGCCTCCTTAAATATACACAAAGATGTATGTATAGGAATTATACACAAATATTAATAAGCAGAAAAGCAGAACAACTTCAGGAATAAAATACAACCAACTAAAGTATTAAAACTTCATATCTTGTATTTCATACAAAATGTCTTAAAACCATTTAGGCCTCATGTACATTGCAGCCGGTAAACTGAAATTTAGGAGCAGTTGGGCATTTTTTCAGAAGCCCCTGATCTCTCCTCTGTGTTATCTTATAGGTACATGTACACTCAGGCGTTTATAGTAGTTTAGAAGCAGTTGAGGTTAGAAGCATTTTTGTAAAAGCAGAAAATCGTATTCAGGATGGTAGTTTAGTGGCATTTGGAATAGCAAATACTTGTAGCAGTGTGTAAACGCGTCTGAGCGCGGTAACTCGCGTTTATAAGCGTTTTTGTTTGTAGGCATTTTAAATAGGGAAAACATTTCTGATCGTTTACAATGTGGAAAAACCAGGAGAGTGAGAGAGATATGGAGATGGCAAGTTCCAGCGTTCAGAAGAGGTTTTCAAATGTCCTGTGTACATAAAGCCTTAAAATGCAAAAGGAGTAATTAGATCACCAGTTCATGCATGAAGAAAAATACTCCAATTATCATAGCAAAACACCTTGAGTATCCCACCCACCATACAACAGCCCAATATTCATACATTTGGACCCCTTTCACACTGGGTCATTTTGCAGGCGCTATTGCGCTAAAAATAGCTCCTGTAAACAAACCTGAAACAGCCGCTGTTGTGTCTCCAGTGTGAAAGCCCCAAGGCCTTTCACACTAGGGCGGTGCACTAGCAGGATGGTAAAAAAAGTCTTGCTAGCAACATCTTTGGTGTATACATCGCTCCTGCCCATTGAAATCCATGGGGCAGCACGGCTATACCGCCAGCAAAGCGCTGCTGCAGCAGCGCTTTGCGGTGGTTTTAACCCTTTCAGGCCCGCTAGCAGGGGGGTAAAACCGCCCTGCTAGCAGCCGAATACCACTGCTTAAACTACAGTAAAGCGGCACTAAAAATAGCGCCATTTTACCGCCGACGCCACTCCCGTTCCAGTGTGAAAGAGGCCTAAATATGTTAATCAGTGGAGGTGACTTGGTGTTGAGAAAGGTGATTTGAAACAAATTCGTGATCTAATAACTCCTTCTGCATTTTGTGTGAAATAAAGGTTATGAAGTTTAATACTTTAGTCATTGTGTTTCATTCCTGAGGTTTGAGCAACCAAAAAGTTCTACACTGTTCTGCTTACTAATTCATCTTTGGGATGTGGTGGTTTTGATAATCCTCTACATTAATTCATAAGGAAATATACACAAATATTATAACAAAGTATAGTTCAGAAAATATATTTAAAAAAGGTACTATTTCCCATTGGTCAGAAAATAAATAAAAAATTTGACCCCAGAAGAGGTTTGGGGCTGTTCTGTGCAATACCATTGCACAGAGCAGGTGAGTATGACATGTTTATTATTTTAATAAAAAAAATAAATAAATTACCTTTAGTAACACTTTAAGTAAAAAATCTAAAAAATATTTTGTTTTCATTAAAGGAAACAGCAATTCAGAGACTGTTTGGCTGCCCAAAAGCAGTCCAACAGAGGGGTGAGCAACAGCAACAAAACACTAACAGATCCAAAAGAAATAAGAACTGGGGACTGCCTGCATCTCCTCAAAGAGCCACCTGAAGGACCTTACGCCTAAAAATGGCATCAGAAAATGCCTGGCATCCACCTGGTAAAAAGTGGTATTAAACCCAAAAACAAAATCTATCACAAATAAAAGACAGGTTACTTAAACCCCTAGGGAGCGTGGCCTTGGTGGCAGAGAGAGCCCTGGGCAAAGTGGGTGGGCGCCCCCCGGCACGAGCACCAGGAGAAATGGGAGCCCCTCCAATGCTGGTGGAACACTGGAATGAATGGGTGGACGGGCAGACAGTCCCCCCCGATGGTGCCTGGCGTGAGCACCGGGAGAGGAACTGGCACAATTGCTGCGGCTGATCGTCGCTCCATTGGTAGGCAGAAGTGACATGCGTCGTTCCTGAATGCGAGCCAACCCAGGAACACGCAGAGCAGGAAGGATATGTACCCCTCAGACTCCTCCCACCAATGCAGGCTAGCCTTTGGCCAGCCTTCTTACATATGCATTTCATAAAAATGTTAGAAAAGGAAATTGGCGTTCTAAATTTCTAGCAAACCCAAGAGCTTCCAAATTATAGTTGCTCAGCATGGAAGCTGCAATTTTCACCAGTGAAGTCAGAGGTGCAAAATGAGGGGCGACAAGCTTTAAATTAAAAATTGAAAACCACAGCTTGCATATAAACCTCTGAGTTCAGGGATTCCAGGGTGCTTAAAGGGAAGAATGGGGGAGATTTGCTAAAACTGGAGCACTCAGAATCTAGTGCTGCTGTGCACGGTAGCCAATCAGCTTCCAAATTTAGCTTGTTCAGTTAAGCTTTGACAAAAAAAAAAAAAACCTGGAAGCTGATTAGTTTCAATGCACAGCTGCCCCAGATTTTTGCACGCTCCAGTTTTAGTAAATCCTTCCTCATGTGTCATGTGTAGCCACATCTTTGGGTTTGCACTTTAATTCTGTTCAACTGAGTTATTGAAAAGGTTTACTAGACCAGTCCCCTTGATCAAGCACTTGGTGTAACAAATTGCCCCAGACTTTGGGATTCTGGCTGTGAGATCTCCCTGCCATAATCTCTTGCTCTTAACCTACCTATCTTGTATTGATGGTTGTCCTCTCAGTTCATTTTGCATATTTTATAATATAAACTAAAATTCACCAGGGATAGTGGAATGTCTTGTTTAACAGTCCAGAATCTACTAAAAATATAACACTGAGTGAACTGGTAACAGATCGAGATTATGTCTACATTCTCGTGGGTGGCCAAGGTTGCATATTTTGCTGTGTTCAGAGGCAGCTAAACACTTCCTCTGAATGCAGCAACACAATGGGGGTTATTTACCAAAGGCAAATCCACTTTGCACTACAAGTGCACTTGGAAGTGCAGTTGCTGTAAATCTGAGGGGTAATCTGAAATGAGGGGAAGCTCTGCTGATTTTATCATCCAATGATCTGCAAGCTAAAATGTTTTTTATTTTCCTTGTATCCTCAGATCTACAGCGACTGCACTTCCAAGTGCACTTGTAGTGCAAAGTGGTTTTGGTTTCAGTAAATAACCCCCAATGTTGCATACCAACTGGTCAATCAGCTGTGATCAGTATTTGTGCATCCAGAACTTTGTAGAAATGCAGACCCTGGCTGCACACTGTCTAGGCTCTATTTGCATGAAACTGCTCAGATAAGCGGTTACATATGAACAGTGGAGGGGCCGGGCCATTGATTTCTACAAAGCACAAATCTGACAACTGCTGCTGTTCGCACGCATTGTGTGCAAGCAGCGCTTACAACTGCCAGTGGGAGTCTACTAATTCTAACTAGCTCAGGCCCCTTTGGAGACATTTGAATATCGCCTTACACCTTTGGACTTATTTACTACAATAATGCATACATAATTACTAATCAATCACAATTCAGCAATCGTTAGTGCGCTCAAACAAAACTGCTAAAAAAAGATTTCTCATTGGATACTGTACATTCTTTGCGCTGACTTATAAAAAGTATTCCACGCTAAGTAAAATGAATAGGACAACTGAAAAACAGAACACACATTTATCACTTAATATCTTACCTGTACCAGCAGCAATCAAGTAAGGAAATGGACGAAAAGTATAGCTAACCCAACATTTAAAAGCATCACCAAGGCAATCATGATTGAATTAGGTCTCTGAAAAAAAGTCATATACCAGTATTAGTTATTGTCATTCTGCACCATCACTTAAGAATTAAAGCAATCACTACTGGAAAAAAAAACCAATGAGAGCTCAAAGTTTACATTTTTTGTGGGTATTTTGAGAGATTGTAAAGGACTAAAAGAAAAAACAATATCCTTTTGGGGGGTAAGTAAAGCATATCCATGTTGCTGTGGTTAGTTTGCATCCCTCAACACCTAACTGGTGCCACAGACCGCCGTGTCAATGTATGACATGCTTGTAACACTGTAATCAGCCGGGTTGACATGTCCCATGCCCAGCCCTGATGGCACACTCCCTGCATTTTAACTGACAGTGGCTCCTACCAGTTTTGCTTTCGGAACCGGCAACCTGTATTGGCATGAGTTGCACAGTGGAATAAAGCGCAAATATGTTTCCTGCCAACCTTTACATCATGCTTCTGCCCACTCCCAGGCACTGCTGCTAGACCCCCACAAAAACAAACAACAAAAACATTTGTGGTCACATGACCCTTGAATAAAGGTCAAATATAAGGGAAACACAAGCTTTATTTTAAGCAATGATACTTTTAAGTAACCTGTTGTGTTTTAAAATGAGTAACATCACAACTAATTTAATTGCACTTGGTGTGGCCCATGTCTATGTTTCATTTGTATTTGACATTCCTGAAGTAGATGAACATATCCTACAGGCATCTGCCAGGAGAGGCTTGGGAAGCACAATTTGTCTGCAGTCTGAAAGTTTATTTGAAGTTTATTTAATTAGGTTCAAACACAAACTCTACAAACACAACAGAAAAACGAACACGTAATGTTTTGATTAGATCCCCACAGCTATAATTTTGAATCAACGCTGCATATAGAAATATCTTATTAGCGAGACTGTAATCCCCTTTAAGATGTAAATAACAAGCAGCTCGCAATGATGAAGTAATCATAACTCCCTAGGGCTATTGCTTCAATTCTAGAGCTATTTATACACTGCCTGCTAACCCTTTAGGTCTTCTATGGAACTGAAATGCACACTGTCCTTTTTGCCTTTAGGGTAATGTCACATGGGGGATTTACGTGCTACAATTTTGAAATTATTTTTTCCCATGCAGAGTTGACATCCTCAGCATAGGTTTCAATGGGGATCATTTTCGCCAATCAGATGAAACTGTTTTTTTTCCCTTGAGATTGCTACATGCGTCACATAATGTATGACATAACAATTCAGCACCTCAGCATTAAAAACAAGGGAATTTTGTTTAAGAAATCACTGTAACAACATTCTTAAAGTGCCCCTGCAATCAGTTATAGTACAACTAAAGGCACCAATATGACAGTTTAAACAATTTCTGCAATGACCTGTGGCAATGACCTGTGGCACTGCCCAAGACCAGCCAGGCAGGCATGAACCAGCTAAGTCACTTCCTAAAAGTTCTTACTGGAGCCAAACACTGCCCACATATCCATAGATAGAGCTAACATGTCTGAGCAGTAGGCATACAATGCACCAACAGTGATCGGCCAGTATAAATGCAGTGATCAGAGTTGCTTGAAAATCCAGGGGTGCCATGCCCCGGCTCAGTCATCCAGACTCTTATTGGTACTTGTCTCTAGCCCCAATCTATGGAGAGAGGACTACAAGAAAATCACCCACACTCTCTTAGTGGCTTGTTATTATCAGGGTCCAGTAAAGGGGGAGGAAAAGGACAGCTATAGAAAAGCCTGTGGTTGGTCCAGGCTGCACAGGAGCCCAGACTATCGTGATCTCCATCTGACAGCTCCAGCTTTTTTTATGCCATGTGCTAGAACCTAGAAAGCATTCCAGTGCCAAGCATACCAACTGCATTAAGAACTAACAGCAAGCAGTCTGCATAACACTGCAGCCCTGAATACCACGCAAAATGTTTTCTTTTGCTGGGACAGATTCCTCAAAACCGGGGCTGTCCCTAGCAAACAGGAATGAATGATAAGCTTAGATTATATGCAAGCAGTGCTTGGCAGTATTTTTCTTTAAGAAGTCAAGAGCTATATACAATGAACATGTAAATTAGAGCTTGTTCACATGTGTGTCAATACCCTGTGTTTATGCAGCATTTACCCTTTTTCAACACTTCATAAACACATCATAAATGCTATAGGCGCGTTAATGAACATTGCTTTGTTCTTCATAATTAACACACAAGTGAGTGAGCCCTTAGAGAGTATTTTCTTTTCCGGGAAAACCTCTTAATTCTCTATTAATCCCCATAATAATAATAAAAAAAAGAAGCTCCCCATGCTTGTTATTACTTATACCCTATTTTACAACCTTATGCTACAGGTAAGCCTATATTAAGGCTTACCTGTAGCTACCCAGGATATCTCCTAAACCCCTGTCCCCTGCATGTGCCGATGTCATTAGCACATGCGCACTGGGGAAAACTGAAGCAATGGCACCTATGTGCCATTGCTGCAGTCTCCGTGCCGTTACCGGAGGCGCCCACACAGATGCGCGGGACTGACCTCATCGCGGCTCCCGGCAATCACAGAGCTGGAGCCGTGATACCCAGAAGTAACACTGCAGCCCTGAATACCACGCAAAATGTTTTCTTTTGCTGGGACAGATTCCTCAAAACCGGGGCTGTCCCTAGCAAACAGGAATGAATGATAAGCTTAGATTATATGCAAGCAGTGCTTGGCAGTATTTTTCTTTAAGAAGTCAAGAGCTATATACAATGAACATGTAAATTAGAGCTTGTTCACATGTGTGTCAATACCCTGTGTTTATGCAGCATTTACCCTTTTTCAACACTTCATAAACACATCATAAATGCTATAGGCGCGTTAATGAACATTGCTTTGTTCTTCATAATTAACACACAAGTGAGTGAGCCCTTAGAGAGTATTTTCTTTTCCGGGAAAACCTCTTAATTCTCTATTAATCCCCATAATAATAATAAAAAAAAGAAGCTCCCCATGCTTGTTATTACTTATACCCTATTTTACAACCTTATGCTACAGGTAAGCCTATATTAAGGCTTACCTGTAGCTACCCAGGATATCTCCTAAACCCCTGTCCCCTGCATGTGCCGATGTCATTAGCACATGCGCACTGGGGAAAACTGAAGCAATGGCACCTATGTGCCATTGCTGCAGTCTCCGTGCCGTTACCGGAGGCGCCCACACAGATGCGCGGGACTGACCTCATCGCGGCTCCCGGCAATCACAGAGCTGGAGCCGTGATACCCGGAAGTAACTAAGTTACTTCCGGGACGACATGTCAGCGGCCGGAGGGGGCATAATGAGCTAGTATGCTATGCATACTAGCTCATTATGTCTTTTTCTTGTAGGGTTTTATTTTTTCCCGGGTTTACTTTCACTTTAAATTAGAATACTGTTAGAACAGTATTCATGCTGGTTAGTTTTAAATCTTTAAAAATTTACCTGATCTTGGAAGCAGGCAGGTGTACTTCTAGGATGTGGGCACCTGAAGCTCGCTTGTGTCTTTTTCTGGGTTTCGATGCAGCTGGCTACCCAGCATGCACCTCCCAATCTCGCGCCTGGGCAGTAATGACACTGGGTGGTGCTTTATTACAGGTTGCCATAGCAACGGTGGCGGAAGTGCCGCTTCATTTTTTTGGCAATGTGTTAATCAAATTACATTTTTAGGCTTCCTGAAGACTCCTGGGATAGATGACACCGATATCCCAGGCGTCAATGGGAATTGCCTAATGACATCCTCACCTAGGCGGCCGGGACAGGAGGTGCTGCTAGAAGATATATAAAAAAAGTACTTAGAAACCAAAAAAAATGTTTCATTTATCACTGTACAGCGGGGGTGCATCAGAAACATTGGAAGTTTAAAAAAAGACTGGAACTCCGCTTTAAGTAATATTGCAAATGTGATGGCCTGCACATAAAGTTTGCTGTCTTTTCTTGTTAAAAATCCAAATCAGTTTTTCAGCTCTGACTATATCATGGGCCACAAGCAGCAAGCATTGTGTGTGAACAGGCACTGTTTATCTCAGATATTAATAGAGAGGGGGACAGATGATAAAATCAACATTTAGAAAAAAGTACAAAAGGTCCGACCTTTCAATTTATTGTGTCAATACTTACGGAGTTTATTTCATTCTCAACAGGAGGAACTAAATCTGTATTGATTTGATTCTTTGGTGCCGCTTTCTCCAACTTCATGAATTTTGGTTCAGGTGGGCTTTCTTTGGCTTCTGGCTTTGTCAGTGGTTTCTTGGGACTTTGCTTTGGGGGTGGCGGCATATTTGCAACTGTTAATCTTTTGGGGTTGGAGTCTTCTTTAACAACTGAAGGCAATGATGGGTTCAAATAGTAGTTGTGAAAGTCGGCATGCAGCTCCCCATTCCCTGTGCTGCTTGGATTGTGTCTAAAAGACGCCTTTGGTGATGGTTTAGAAATGGCCTCCACTTTCACAGGAGCTTCAGGAGGTATGGGTTTAATGGAAGAAATAGGTAGATTTTCAGATGATGCACTTTTCCTTTCAAGATTGGCAGGTTGTACCATAGCAGAGTTAGAATTTTTTCTCTTTAAATCCTGTGGAGGAGGCTTTGATGGTTCTTTCTGTTTTTGTTCTGGTGATCTTGGAGGAGTTGTTCCTTTCCTGTAAAAATGTGGAGACTCTTTCGGAGATGGAGGCTTCTTAGGCAGCTTTTCCTCAACAATCTCTTTAACCTCTACAACCTCTTGAAATTTTTGCCTGATATAATCCGGTCCTGAAATAATAAAAGTCCAATATAAGATGCCATCTTGCAACTTAAATATACATGCATGATATACACAGACCGAGATTGGCAAATGTTTTACTCATTTTTCTAACAATACTTTATCTCAATTTTTAATGGTAAAATGAAAAAAAGAAAAATCTCCATCACAGAGAAAGTTAAATTAAGAAACCCTAACTGGTTAATATGTATTTTTACATTGAAATCGGTCAGATTTAATATATAATGGAGAAGAAACCCAATGATGTGGAGGGTGAGTAGTGACACCTTCGCTCAGTTTTTTCCCCCAAGGTATGCATGGCATGAAATGGTCACATGACACAAGTCTATAAATACACTGGATAAACCACACTGTGACCATCTACATTTGTTTCAGAGTTCTTTGTCTGACCTTTATACATAGCTAGCAGAATGGTGAACCGTTACATTTTTCAATGCAGCGCATTCCAAACTTCCTATAAGGAAAGATTTATGTTTAAAACAACCAAATATTGAAGACATTGTAACATTTAAAACATGACGCTCAGTGTGTTCCTGCATCTTTCTTTAATGCTGGTTGTATACTGCACAATATCTGCAAGTGACATGGCCAAGAATTGTTAGCAATCAACCAGTAGAATAGATATGTTCTCAAAGACAGACTGAATGGGAAAGGGCCCCCAATGGGTCCCCTTTGTGTCCTGGTGACCCCTCAATGCGGCAGGAAGTGATAGAAAATGTTCTCACTGGGGACACAAGACAATAGCAAAACGTACAGATAATTAAAGGAGAACTACAGCCAAAGCTCGTTTGTGACTCATTTTCAACTTACAGCAGGCTGAAGCCCACTGATGGCTGACGTGACAGAGCCAGTCCAGGCTCGGGCAAGATCACGACAATGAAGTCGGGATCCACCTACATGCTAGGACCAGCACCCGATTCAGCCTCTCAGCAAGTCCCTGAGAGCCTGAGCTGGCTGCTCCTGCCCCCTCCACAGACCAGCACTCCAGTGAGAAGGGGGGTGGGGGTTGGGGAGGTGGGGGCAGAGCAGAGAGCCAGTTACTGACAGTCACCAGTTCTCTGCTCATGGAACTCAAACACTGCTGACCGCTGTTTGATCGCTTGGTTCCCAGTATTAGAACCAGCAGGGGACAGATGCAGCATTGCACAGATGCTGCATCCACATAGGTCAATATGATTCTGAAAAACAAAACAAAAAAGTCCATACTTCTCTTTTAAACCCTTTCCTATTCTTTCCATGATTGAAGAGAAAAAAGATCTAGTAAACTCAACATTTTGGTCCAACTTTAACCACTTGACGTCCGCACTATAGCCAAAAGACGGCTACAGCACGGACCTCAGATGCCAGGGGGGCGTCCATGTACGTCCTCCTGTTCTCGCTCTGTGATCGCCAAGTTCTTCAGACTCAGCTGATCACAGAGTTTGGTAAAGGGCCAATAACAGCGGGTGCTTTACCACGTGATCAGCTGTCAGCCAATGACAGCTGATCATGGAAGTAAACAGAAGCCGGTTACCAGCTTTTGTTTCCTTCACGCTGTCAGCGTGAAGGAAACAAAATACACACAGCGAAATACACACCAACCATACTGACTTTCACCTCAGAAATTGCAGTAAAAGAGATGTCTCTAATAAATTGATCAAAGAAACAGTTTTTTTTCTGCAAAAAAGTTACTGTTAAAATTTAAATATGCTTAGGCTAGAAAGTCAGGATATGAAAAATGCCCCAGATGAGGCTGCACTAATGGGCACTGATAAGCTGCACTAATGGGCACTAATAAGGCAGCACTGATGGGGCTGCACTGGGGACCCCTGATGAGGCTGCACTGATAAGCTGCACTGATGGGCACTAATAAGGCAGCACTGATGGGGCTGTGCTGGTGGCCCCTGATAAGCTGCAATGATGAGGCTGCACTGATGGGCACTGATGAGGCTGCACTTATATGCAATGATGGGTACTGACGAGGCTTCACTTTTCATAATTTTATTTTTGGGATGGCTAATCTCTTAAAATAATAGATACTTTTGACATGGTATATAAAACAGCAAAATATACAAGTAGGCAATTGGTATCCACTTTTAATGTATAGCGAGGAAGAGGTGGAGCTCTAAGAGGAAAAGGCGGAGCCTAAAGAGGAAGGGGTGTGGTTTACAGATTGTCAGGGCTGGCTTAGCCCTTCCTCCTCTGGGCTGGCCACTCAGCTGTTGGCTAACTGCCAGCTCTCTTCTCTTTCCACAGTTACCAGCTGTTCCTGATGATGCTCGTCTGACCTGCCTATTTAAAGCCTTCAAGCTCACCCTTTCCTTTGCCTTTGCGTTGGTCTCATCACAGGAAACTCAAAGAAGGAAGTGCTCAGGTAAGAATTGCTTGCAAAATGGATTGTTATAGGCATTGGGAAAATTCTTGATTTACATAGGAAATTCCCATGACGAATTATATTTTGTAGTTGACAAAGTCCCTTTAAAATTCGCTGCCAGTATATGAAGTCGGCGTATTTTGGAGGATATTAGTATCAGTCCATCAATTTGTTAACTTCTTACTATAACACAGTAGGTTTTAGTTGAATAGGTCAAAGTTGCAAACGATTGAATTAGGTGATGCCAAGGTTTATGGATTTCAGCTATATGATTTTGCAGGTGAGATGACAGGCTTCCATCAGATGATTTATATGTCATGTTAATTATGTAAATGTATGATTCTTTGAACCTGATAGGGACTTCTTTGAGGTTTTATGTGCATTATTGTTTTTAATTTTTAATTTTATTAAATTAAAATGTATTCCATTGTTCTTTGTTTTAGTGGTAATGTATTAAGGTCCTCCAAAAACACCAGAAGAAGCCATGATTGTGGTGAAACATGTAGAGGCAACCATTCTTTTGTATTGTGACCACTGAGCTTTATTATGCTCTTTTTTGCATGTAAAATTGTTATTCCCTTTTAAATATGTGTTTAATAAAATGTTTATTTTTGTAATATAAATTTTTATTGATTGTTTGCACCTTTAAACAATCTTGTCTTGGTATTTTTTGAATTTACTTAAAGGAGGTGGTGTATATAGTGGACTCTCCAATCTCAGATACTAAATTTACCCTCAATTGGGTTTAGGTCTGGACTTTGACTGGGCCATTCTAACACATGAATATGTATTGAGCTAAACCATTCTATTGTAGCTCTGTATGTTTAGGGTCGTTAACCTCCGCCCCAGACGCAAGTCTTTTGCAGAATCTAACAGGTTTTCTTCTAAGATTGGCCTGCATTTGGCTCCATCCATCTTCCTATCAACTCTGACCAGCTTTGCTGTCCCTACTGAAGAAAGGCATCCCCACAACAGGATGCTGCCACTACCACGTTTGACGGTGGGGATGGTATGTTCAGGGTGATGTGCAGTGTTTTCCGCCACACATAGAGTTTTGATTTTAGGCTAAAAAGTTCAATTGTGGTCTCATCTGACCAGAGCACCTTCTTCTACATGTTTGCTGTGTTCCCCACATGGCTTCTTGCAAACTGAAAACGGGACTTCTTATGGCTTTCTTTCAACAATGTTTTTCTTCTTGTTACGCTTTCATAAAAAACAGATTTGTGGAGTGCGCGAATAATAGTTGTCCTGTGGACAGATTCTCCCACCTGAGCTGTGGATCTCTGCAGCTTCTCCAGAGTTACCATGGGCCTGTTGGCTGCTTCTCTGAATAATGCTCTCCTTGCCTGGCCTGTCAGTCAGTAGGTGGACGGTCATGTCTTGGTAGGTTTGCAGTTGCGCCATACTCTTTTCCTTTTTGGATGATAGATTGAACAGTGCTCCGTGAGATGTTCAAAGTATGGGATATTTTTTATAACCAAACCCTGCTTTAAACTTCTCCACAACTTTATCCCTGACCTGCCTGATGTGTTCCTTGGCCTTAATGATGTTGTTTTTTCACTAAGGATCTCTAACAAACCTCTGAGTGCTTCACAGAACAGCAGTATTTATACTGAGGTTAAATTACACACAGGTGGACTCTATTTACTAATTAGTTGATTTCTGAAAGCAATTGGTTTGACTAGATTTTAATTAGGGGTATCAGAGTAAAGGGAGCTGAATACAAATGCACACCACAATTTTCACATATTTTTTTTTTTTTTTATTTTTATAAACCATTTATCATTTTTCTTCTACTTCACAATTATGTGCCACTTTGTGTAAGTCTATCATATAAAATCCCAATAAAAAACAGTTTTTGGTTGTAACGTGACAAAATGTGGAAAATTCCACAGGTATGAATACTGTATTTATTGGTGTATAACACGCATAGGCGTATAACACGCACATTCATTTTAAGAGGGAAGTTTCAGGAAAAAAAACTGCAGCCTCACCATTGCCATCAATGCAGCCTGATCAATGCCCATCTGTAGCCTCACAAGTGCCATCAATTCAGCAGCCTTACCACTGCCACCAATGCAGCAGCCTCACCATTGCCATCAATGCAGCAGCCTCACCATTGCCATCAGTGCAGCCATCTGCAGCCTAAAGGGGACAGGGAGGGGGGCGGGACGAGCGCCGACTGATTACATACAGTAAGAATCTCCTATGATAGGCAGAACAGTGGTCCAATGGTGGCCAAGGGGACGGGACTTCTTATTACAGAGACCGCCAAGTAAACAGGAGATTTTCACTGTATGCAATCTGACGGCGCTCGTCCCACCCCCTCCCTGTGAAGCATTGGCATATAACATGCACATGCTATTTGCACCTGATTTTCAGGGTAAAAAGTGCGTGTTATACGCCAATAATTACAGTACTTTTTCAAGGCACTGTAGAAGGCATGGAGACATTGCTGGAAAAAGCAGATGGAGGGCACAGAGAAGGCTGATTAAAGAAAGTGACTGGTGGTTGTTGGCAAGTTGAATCAAAATATAATCAGAAGCTCCAGTGGTAAGATAACTTCTGGAGAATACTGAGTAGTTGTCCAACTGTTGCATTTACTATGGTGCCAAGTGATGGTCCATTTCCTTGTGTTATCTCCAAAATGGAATAAACAGATAATGGGGATTTACATTTCAGAGACTGATGCATTTGTAATGGCCTTTAGGAAGCAGACAGAGACAAAAATATAGCAGAGAAATCCAGCATCAGAGTCTTAGGAAATATCAACAGTTAGTGGCCCATTTGATGTCCTGAAATCCATATCCATATGTATATATATATATATATATATATATATATATATATATACACACACACACACACACGCGCAAGTATAAATTCATTTTGGAAAAACTAGCCTTTAATCTGTATTTAAACTGCAACCTCTGATCGACTAGTTCTGTGTAATCTCTAATTTAAAGAACTACACAGGGCCGAATTAAAAGCCAGGTAGAATATTTGTACTTGTACTCATTTGTTGTTGATTTAAATACAGGTTAAGAAAATTACACCTTGCAGGCACAAGATGCATTGCGAGAATAATAAGAGAGCCCTTTAGCAGGTAAGATATATCCCTTTAGTGAGCTAAAACACAAAGCTTGTCAAAAATAATTTTGCACACAATGCAAATATCCCATAGTGAATATGGAGTTCACTCATATTGCCACAAAGCGATGTCTTATAACAACATTTTATGAGCCATATAGCTTAAACGAATCCCTCTCTGTGACCTTACAAGCTGTCACATTCTATTAACGGTTATTAATAAAATCTTCACACAATATCATATTCAATACCCTTCTGTACTCCGTAAGCCCTCTGGACACTAGTAAAGCCTATTATGGCATGCAGCACTTGTTTTAGTGTCACCTAGTACACTGGAGACTTGTGTGCAGTGAAAGAGTGGTTTATATCTCAGGCAGATTAAAGCAATTTTCTCTATAAGAGATGTATTATCCATCTTGTCACTGCACAAAGCATCTTTGTACTTCACAGCATCAGTCATCTTTGAGAGGGGAAGTCTCTAATCCTTCAAATAAGCAGTCACATTAAAATGCAAAAAAGTAAAGGGAAAGAAAGGATTATTAAGATGCATTGATAATTTACCGTAATTGATAAAGCCAATCTTTTTCAGATGCAAGGAAAGACTCATTCTCTCTCTCAAGACAATACTGTGTTTGTCTTGTTCACAGTTTCTGGCTATAGAAACTGACAACTTGGCAAAAAAATGACATCCTGAAAGCACTGCAGGTAGTTTGCACAAACAAGCTGGATGCACAGTACTTGTTTCCAACATCAGGGATAATGCATTACTATGCAGTAGGTCATAAAAGTGTTATGCCGTGTACACATGATCGAACTTTCTGGCAGACTTGGTCCGGCGGACCGGAATCCGTCGGACAATTCGATCATGTGTGGGCTCCAGCGGACTTTTTTTCCCCAATCTAGAAATAAAACATGCTTCAAATCTATCCGATGGACTCAAGTCCAACGGACTAAAAATCGGGAAAACCGTTCGTCTGTGTGCTGGACCGACGGACCAAATACGACGCAAGAGCAGCTATTGGCTATTGAACGTCCTTGTTTAGTCCCATTTCACGTTCAAAACGAACAGACTTTCGAACTGATTTAGTCCGGTCGTTAGGAGTCAGTGAATCATGACCATTTCAAAACCCAATTCTGCAGAACAATGTGCTTCTAAAGAGGTCACAGGATTTAAAACAGACTTCTGATATACTAAGGCTGCCCATACACTGATAGCGGGCTGAATAAAAAAAACTTCCAGCATCCTCAATCTAGACAAATGAGATGGATGGAGAAAATGTAATTGAACAGCTGCACCTGTTGCGGTCAGAATACATTGATCAGAAAATTTTCCCAACATGTCTCTTCGACTTCTGTCTATCAGGGACAGCCAAACACTCAAAATTAGTCTAGTCCAGCCTTTCTCAACCTTTTCAACCCAGAGAGACCCTTGATATAGTTCTCCAGTCTCGGGGGGAACCCCTGCTAACAATTAGAAATCTACAACTCATGATACAGTAGTGTTCTGGTCAGTGGGAAGAATGGTCTTTATACCTGTGGTCATTGGGAAGAATTACCTCCTTAGAGATACCTAAAAAGATCACTGGTGTCAGTGGGAACTTATCCAAGAGGCAGAAATGGCCCAATGCTGAAGGAACCTTTAGCAACCTCTGGAGGAACCCTAGGGTTCCACAGAACCCTGGTTGAGAATCACTGGTCTAGACTCTACTGAACCAGACAAAATGTGAGCATTGCATGGCCAGCTTAAAGGAGAAATATGGCCAGAGCTGATCAAATACAGTTAAAGCCTGCTGTCGTCACTCAGGCTCGGGAAAGATCCCAATCATATGATTGGGATTTCCCCTGATGCCTGGACAGGCACCTGGCTCAGCCACACAGTAATCCACTGAGAACCTGAGCCAGTCCCATCACCGCCTCCACAGCCAGAGCTCCAGTGAGCACTGGAAGGGAGAGCAGAGAGCCACTGACTGACAGTCACTGCTCTCTGCTCAGAGCTTAGGGGGAGAACCGAGCGATTGACAGAGTTCTCACTGCAGAGCCAGCAGGGGATAGTTGCAGCATCAGATCAATGCTGTATCGACCTAGGTAAGTATAATTTTTAGTTGTTTTTTTAATCCCGAACATCTCTTTTAAGAAATTCTGATTGTGCATTATTCTAATACAGCTTTTCTCAAGCTGTTGAAAGGAGGTTGTCCAGGTAACCCACGACTGCGATTCCTCGCTGCCTTAGCAAAGCCAAAATAGGGGCTAGCACCTTGGTGAAGACCCTCGGTGCCGACGCCAGGCCAAAAGGGAGAGCTACAAATTGGTAGTGCTCCTCCCTGACCGCAAATCGCAGAAACTTCTGATGCTTGATGCATATGGGGACATGCAAGTATGCGTCCTTGATGTCCAGGGATGCCAGAAAATCCCCCTGATGGAGTGCAGTGACCACTGAGAGAACTGATTCCATCCTGAACCTTTGTACCTTCACAAAGCTGTTGAGGGCCTTGAGGTCCAGGACCGGAACGAACCCCTTCCTTCTTTGGGACTACAAACAGACTGGAGTAGAATCCCTGAAACCTTTCCGGCGTTGGTACAATTACTATCACCCCACGCAGCAGCAGGTCCTGTACTGCCTCAAACAGGGCCTCCCGACAAGCCGGAAGAAGATGAAGGTTGGAGGGAAAAAATCTGTTTGGAGGACAAGAAAGAGACTCTAACTTGTACCCTGAGGAAACCAGGTCGCAGAACCATTGGTCGGAAAGTAGGGGGGTTGACCGTGCTGCAAACTCCCGAAGACGACCCCCCACCTGAGAGTCGGGCGGGGGCAAACCTTCATGCGGTAACAGATTTGCTTGCAGTTTTGTTTGGCTTGCAAAACCAGGGATGCTTCTGTCCCTCAGCAGGCACCTTGTCGGACTGGGAATGCTTACCTGCCGACCCGGGTGGACGAAAAATCCGCTTCAGAGCGAAAAAGGAGGGCCCTTGCCTACAGCGTGGCTCCTTTCCTTTTCTGGACTGTGGAAGCAATGTACTCTTAACCCCAGTAACATTCTTAATAATGTCATCCAGCGAGGCTCCAAATAGCCTCTCTCTCTGGAAGGGTAAGTCCGCCAGTGCTTTCTTAGATGCCTGATCCGCAGACCAGCATTTCAGCCAAATCAGGCGACGTAGCACTACTGCTGATACTGAGGCTCTAAAGATCAAGGAAGCTGTATCTAAGGCCGCATCACAGACATACTTAAGGCCCTGCACCGACTGGTCCGCCAGCTTCACGCAAACCGGGTAAGTCTGTTGCTTCTCCAACTCACGGTGCAACAATTTAGCCCATTCAGTACGTGTTTGCGACACCAGGGCCATGGCTAACACTGGGTGCAATGCTGACCCCACCACCTTAAACATGGACTGGGCAACATCTTCGGCCCTTCTGTCGGCAGGAGTCCCTTCCACTGGAATCACGGTTACCTTATTTAACCTGGATACTGGGGGGTCAACAATTGGAGGACATGTCCATTTCTTCAGGAGACTCTCTGAAAAGGCCCGCTGCGGTTTTCCCCACTCCTTGTAAATAAACCTATCAAAAAAGTTGGGTAAAGAAACACCTTAGCCGTGCAGGCCAGCTTGTGGGACCCAAAAGGGACCCACACCTCTGTAGATGCCCCTGCCGTATTCTCAATTTTTAGGGTATCCCGCACCGCTGTAATAAGTGCTCCTACAAGTGCCTTTTCCTGTGCTGACCCGGACACCGAGTCATCCTCACTGTCTGAACGGTCCTGGTCCGCATCCTCTGAAACACCAGAACAGGCCTGTCACAGCAGGGCTCGAGTCTGAATCAGAGCTTTCCCAAGAGGATAGTGGGGGCGTTTTTTACCCCCCTTGTGCCCGCACGCCGCCTTCACCCTGGCAACAAAGGCCTCCAGGACCGTGGAAAGGGCATACATAGACACACAGTGTCTGTGTGGAAAGCGTGCTGTTCTAGAAGGAAACAAGCACCCAGCGCTAGAGGCAAAACTACCAGAGGCTACTAGAAAATGGCCCCTGGCCCCCTCAACAAAATAAGTCTGAGGGCACCAAGAAAATGGCTGCTGAACTACTAGAAAATGGCTGAAAGGTAAAAAACTGGCTGTGGCTACAAAAAAATGTCCGCGGCCCCAGGAAAATGGCAGCGGAGCGCGCAGCGGCCTCCCCACGTCACACACAGCACAAACACCCCACCGTGGCCCAGAAACAGGGAAGAGGACGAGAGGACACCCAACACCCAGTGCAGCCCCCTGCCAGGACCCAGAACCCCCCTGGAGGACCCCCAACCAGGTAGTGCACCGCACCCCCATGTGCCCAGTCACACAGTGGCCCATAGCATGGGGAGGAGGGAAGGGACAGGGAGAGAAGAAAGGGAGAGTGAGAGACCCCCTAGTCGACCTCCCAGGGAATGCCCAGCTGCTCCCATCCTGCCGAAACAGGTGGTACCATAATTAACCCTCCTGCAGGGACTGCTTGACGCATTCCACAGACAGACCCATCACCCGAGCAGTACGGGGTGGCTGCCGGCCATGGCACACTGTGATACAGACAGCAGTAGCCTGGTCATATGTGTGCCCTAGAGCATATAGCTTGTTGTTGGGCATGTTGTGGCCGACCCAGCGCGTAGCTAGGGCCTGCTCACACTCGATGGCCAGGCTGGCTGTTGATTGTAGATTACAGAAATCAAAAATGCAGAAAAAAGAAAAAATTCCCAGGACCAATGTTCCCACCGGGAGCAAGGTCCTTCTCCTACATTAGGCAGAAAAAAACTGAGCTGCTGGATGCAGTGTGAGGGGTTATAGCCAGTTTGGACCGCCCCCTGGGCGGTACTGTGCAAGTGTTGCTATTTTTAACACTTTCTGCCTAGTCCTCTCCTAAAGGGGAGATATAACCCTAAGGTCAAGATGAGATGCTGTGTCTGTCAATGAACGAAAGAGAAATATTGATTTTAACTTTGTAAGAAACAAGTGTCAGAAAATGGTTTAGTCTTTAAGTGGTTAAACTTTCCTCATTTACAGACCGAAGTTGATTCCGTTGATCTAAAGAACAAAAAGTTACAATGTTTATAGTTATCTACCACCACAGACAATGTTGTGAAAAACTTGGCAGGCTGCCCGACTTTTTTCTTTTGACAGATGAGTGAGCAGAGAACTCTCTACACTTGTTGCATGAATGAATTGGGAAATTCTGCATAGAGATCGTGAGGGGGGTTGAATCGAGATCAGGATTTTTTAACGATTAATCGCGCAGCTCTAGTATGAAGTAAATGCCGCTTGAACTTAAAAATTCAAAAAAAGGCGAGTCCTCACTTTGCTGTTGAGAGCTACAGCCTCCAGAGTCACCTTTAGCATGCAACATTCCTGGCCAGCCCTGCAATGACCTGGGGACCTATGGATGGAACCATGGTGTATGGCAGGGGACCAGACATCTGACACAACCAAAAGTATTGGATGACAAAGTTTATGCCTGAAGCTGGAGTTCTTGAAGAGACTGTATTGGGAATTTACCACCCACCAGAGACATCAATATTAATGGTCTTCTTTTCCAGGAGCCCTTTTTTAGAGTTTTTTTTTAAGGGACAGAGTCACTTTAAGGGCAGAGCTGCTGCAACAACTCTGAAAGGATGCCAATGACTGTACTACCAAGTTGAATGAAAAAAAATAAAGTATTCTAAGTAACATGAAGCTGTGCGTTTAATGAGGAACAATGTTAATTTTCACCTGCTACATCACTTGCAGGCAGATTTTTTTAATTCTTGCCAAAGCTTGCTATTTTTAAAAGATCACAATGTACCCACATTGGCTAGCTTAATTAAAGGCCTAATTAAAACCTGAAATTGAGACAATAGAAACAATGAACCTTTGTGTGTCTGCACACCATGTAGTAAACAATGCTGCCATCAGAAAGTGATGATATTTGTGTGCACTGTGAGGGAGTGTTTGTTACAAATGGACCAGGGACCATGTGAAACAGTTTCTTTTGTTTTACAGTAGGCAGGCAGAGAAAACAACAAATATTATTTTGAATGACAAAAGTCCACTCCTTTTACGCCAAATCCTATGGCACAAACGCACTGGCACCTTTCAAAAGCTGATCAAAGCATTGTGTGTGTGGATCAATGATTGTCAGTTTTAGCTTGCTTAAAGCGGTGGTAAAGTTTGCTTTGTAATTTTTACCTACAGTAAAGTCTATGGTAAGGCTTACCTATAGGTAAAATGAATATCTCCTAAAAGTTTGCACAAAGCACTTGCACTTAAAGGAGACTGTTGTTTATTTATGGACTTGAATATTTATATCTTATTTTTGATGGATTTCAATATGTATATCTAATCTATAGAGGCCGGATTCATTCTGATATAATGTATGTTACAGCCGGCTCTGTAGTGCGTTTACTACTACATATATTTTTTGTTTATTCTAAAGTTTATTCCCATGTGATCAGGAGAGGGTACCCTCTTTTTGGTCTAGGTATACTCTTTCTTATTTTCTTGTATATCATTTGTTTATTATTAGGATGGTTCACTTATATCACCTCTGGAGAGTGTTTACTTATTTGCACATTTATAAGACGCACTTGGCACTTTATGATCAATTCACTGTTTTTTGGCTTTGCACTCAATTGAAGCAGTTGTGTTTCTGTGGAGGTTTTCAATTGACTCTGTAGTGCGTTTACTTTTTTTTTTTTTTTTCTTTATCAAAATAGTAATTTTTTAAGAGACTGTTTTTAGTTACTTGCCTTTGTTCACTTGATTTTCATTTATTTGGATTCTATCACCTTTGTGGTGTGTTTATTTTATTTAATGTAGCACTTTGCACTTTTTGATACTATTCAGTAGACATTTATAGATATATATTTTTATATTACACTATTGATTTATGTAATTAGGCATTATACTTATCACCCTCGGAGGGTTATTTAATATAGGCACAGAGCAATATCAACATATCTTTAATAACTCCTAAATTATCACTGTTTAGGAGATATTTACCGTGGATGCAGCTGGTGACATCAGTCTAAAGGTCCGGCATCCAGCACTGTGCCGTAACCGATGGCTTCCGTGTGCATGCACAGGAGTGACGTCATCACAGCTCCGACAACTCACACATCCGGAGTCCGCTAACCCAGAAGGAAGACCACAGGAAGATAGAAGCCCTCTTAGCGGTGACAGCTGCAGGGTTTCGTTTTAAGGTATTTCATAATGTGCTAGTATGCAATGTATACTAGCACATTATGCTATTATTTTGCCGTGGAAAGATTTTTTTTTATTTTTTTATTGCAGCGGTTTACTACCTCTTTAAAGCAGATCTAAACCCAATTAGTAAAATCTCATATTCTGTAAGTAATTATATTCATGCAATTTCAACCGTTGTTTTCAATCTTAGTATGAATTAAAAAAATACCCGGTGATTCTATCATGAAAGACCTTGTTCAGGCACTTCCTGTTATACAGTGACAATTGTCTACCAAATGTGCTTGTGTGTGTATGTTCACCCTATCGCATGCAACTCTGGTAGAGATTAGTCTGTGCTTGGTTGGGCATTGGTCAACTGTTGTCTCTATCAAGAAGCCAATCAGGAATAATGATATGCAGTGGGGCAAGCTCATAAAGGCAGAAAGTGGCTGAAAGAAGCTTGAAGAGATCAGCGGCACTGAGATTTAAAAGTAAAATAGAACTTTAAAGAGGAACTTCTCACATAATTTGTAATAAAAACATCTTTGCCATTGTGAAGCTTCCCTCCAACCACTTTGCATATTATATTATTCTATATATAATGTGATTCTGTACTTATATATATATATATATATATATATATATATATATATATATATATATATATATATATATATATATATATATATATATATATGCTGCATCATCCACTGAGTCTGGCTGCATCCATCTTAACTTTGGGCCACTGAAGCTGCTGCCTGTTCACCTCCTGGATTTACACAGACACACAGAGGCACACCTCCAGCTCTGCAGCTCTCATTGGCCCTCTTATGACTCACCCCCCCCCCCCCTTCCAGGCAAACTCTCCTGAGAGTGAGAGAGAGATCTGCGCATGATGTCATCAGCCTAGGCACCAGACAAGAAACAGGAAGTGGGCTGTATAAGGTATTTACTGGCAGAATTTTTTTTTTTAATATCCAAAGTTTAAAACAACAAGGGCAGAAGATTTAAGAGATGGAAAGTTGAAAAAATTACTGAAGGTCCGCTTTAAGAAAAAAACAAAACAAAAAATAGTTTATCACACCCATTGTTGTGGCAAGCTAAATGGCATCCACTTAAAGGGATTGTAAAGGCACAAGGTTTGTTACTATTTTACTAAACCTTCTGTGTGCAGCAGTCTCGCCTAATACTTACCTGAGCCCCCTCTTGATCCAGCCTTGTCTCTCCGGGGACTCGCACTCCTGATTGGCTTTTGGCAGCATCAATCACAGCCAGTGAGCCAGTCAGGAGACAGAGGTCACAGCTCTGTGTGTGAATGGACACATAAAGCCGTGGGCCAGGAGCACGCCTGCTTGGGTGCCCCCAGAGCATGTAATTTGCTGTTGGGGTACCCGGCAGGAAGGAGGGGTCAGGAAAGCTGGCGTGGGGCCCTAAATAAGATCCAGGCTGCTTTGTGCAAAACCATCGCACAGAGCAGGTAAGTATAATATGTTTGTTATCTTGAAGAAAAAAAAAAGACTTTAATATCCCTTAAAGTTTAGGTCTACCTTATAAACCAAAGTAACACATTTAGCAAACTTCTCTTAGGGGTGTTTTGGGTGAGACTGCAGCCTCTTATCATATGATACTGGGTTATGGAATCTCCCTCTCATGCTCCAATGCTGCATAAGATCATAGGTGGTTCGAAGTCATCTGTGCTTTTTCTATAAGATGATGCTCTGAGAAATAAGAAGTGGAGGAACCCAGCAACTAGAGGAACTTAGCTAGCAGGCTGTATGCAAGAAAAAACAGCTAACAGGTCAATTCCAAATGGCACAAGATCAGCTTCAGAGTCAGTCTTTAATTTGTGCTCTGCAAAGTAGGAGAATCCTGGGTCAGTTTAAATTAAAATGTTCATGCTTATATGGTCACAAGCTTGTAAAAGCTCAATACAGGCAGTCCCCGAGTTACATACATCTTACTTACATATGACTTATACTTACAAAAGAAGGGAGACAACAGGAAGTGAGAGGAAATCTACCCCTAGGAAGAGAAATTCACTCCTGTAAAGCACAGCCCGTACACGAGCGGAGCATAGGGGCAGGGCTGGCATGAGAGGAGTAGACTGTAACCATTGGCTGAGACAGCTGGGGGGGGCGGAGCCAGCGCGAGGAGGCGTGCGCGCGCTACGCCCCAGCGTCCAGTTGGAGAGAGGAAGTTCCCACCCTCCCTCCCTTACATCGGACGGAGTGGTTCTGATGGGGACTCTGGGGGCGGGGGATGACGGGCTAACTCATTTTCTTTTTCAGGTTTCCGGTGTTGGATGTCGTAGCGGTTGGCGGGTGTTGGTCGATGCAGGTACAGGAAGATAACCCCTCCCCACAGAGAAGTTGATGCGGGACCCATTGGAGATATGGGCTCGTTGATGATATGCCATATAGTGAGGGTTGATATGGCAGATGGTGAATGGGTGCACTGCGGTAAAAGAGTTGGGTGTCTTTGAGCTAGCATGTCAGCTTGAAGCCTAGTTAAAGGAATAGTACCGCAGTGCTTGGTTTGGATCGATATGCTAATGGGGTGGGGAGGGGGAATTTCCTGCAGATGACTAACTCGCTCAGGGTTTTGAAGTTTAAATGATGTTTTGTTGATATTTTTGTTACATGTTAAATTATTATTTTGATTAATAAAGAGGCTGCTACGGCCACAAAATACTCCAACAGGAAGGTGTGGTCTCATTTAATGGGAAGGGGCAAGGTATGGAGTTGGGTGGGTGGCACAGTAGCTGAGGTGCATCAGTCATACTATAGTCATGCCGCATACACATGATTGAACATTTCGACAACAAAATCCTGGGATTTTTTTCCCAGGCTCAAGCTGGGCTCAAGCTTGTCTTGCATACACACGGTCGCACAAATGTTGTCGTAAATTCCGATCGTCAAGAACGCGCTGATGTACAACACGTACGACAAGCTGAGAAAAATGAAGTTCTAGCCAGTGCAGATCTTCTTGATCTGCTTGATTCCGAAGATTCGTGGAATTTTGTGCTTCGGAATTGTGTACACATGCTCAGAATTTCCAACAACGGATTTTGTTGTCGGAAAATTTGAGAACCAGCTCTCAAATTTTTGTTGTTGGAAATTCCGACAAAAAATGTCCAATGGAGCCTACAAACGGATGGAATTTCCGACAAGTGGACATCGAACATTATTGTTGGAAAATCCGATCGTGTGTACGCGGCATAAGAGTTATCATGGGAAAAAAGTGTCTCTACTAAAGCTTTATCACCAATCTTTGTTTCATCTACAACCCAAAATGTTCTAAACCCAATTGTCTCAGGGACAGAAAGTGAGGTGAAATCTGCTGAGCAGGGTCACAGATAGCAAAACAAACATTACAGGGGTGTTAACCCTTCCCTAAGGTATCCAAAAAACATAAAGACATTTTTTTGGCTGGAGTTACACACAAAAATTTTTTTACCTGTTCCAACTTACATACAAATTCAACTTAAGAACAAACCTACAATCCCTACCTTGCTTGTGACCCGGAGACTGCCCGTATATACTTTATATAAATCAGTATAAAATCTTATTCTATTGATATCAAGCTCCAGATTTGCTCCATACCATTTCTTCTTCTGATGATGATACAACCCCAATGCCAAAAAAGTTGGGACGCTTTTTAAAATCTACATACATTTTTATGAATATTTTAAAACATATTTGAATACCTTTGAAAAACTAGATGGTAATAAACTAAATGTACTGATGCTGACGGATACTTTGAAATTTTTCTTTTTTTTGTTGTTGTATATTTGTTATAAAAACATAAAAATAAATAAAATCTGATATAAAAAAAAAATCTACATAAAAAAAGAATGCAATGATTTGCAAATCTCATAAATCCATATTTTATTCACAATAGAAAATAGAAAATATATATAATGTTTTAACCGAGAATGGCTACAGCAGCTGAGCGAATGCTGGTTTTCCATCCAGACCAATCGACTGAAGCCAGACTAAGGCCCCTTTCACACATGCGGACAGTATGTCCGTATTACATCCATCCGTTTGCGGATGAAATACGGACATACATGCATCCCTATGGGATAGCGGGTGTCTGCGGATGAACATTGTCAGACATTGTCCGCCTTCGCTACTGTCCGATTCTGCAGACGGAGGAAAATCCTATTTTTCTATCCGTCTGCAGAGCGGATCGGATGAACACAGACAAACGGTCCGTGCTCATCCGATCCCCATAGAGGAGAGCAGAGAGCTGACAGGGCGGTCCCTGCATAGTGTGCGGCTCAGCGGGGACAACGGAGCCAACCCTCGCTGAGCAAGCAGATCATCACGAGGCGGATCAGTGTGAAAGGGGCCTAACAACTGACTTCTTTTAAACAGACAGGATTACACACAAAGATCGAAATTCATTTGGTTTCTTTTCACTTTTCTGCACCAAACGGATCCTACACTGATCCTTTGATCCTATTGATTCTTTCCTCTTTTCACGTCTTCATTCTTGATTCTTCTGCATTAGGTATGGTTATTTACTGTATGTACAGAGATGTGTGTCTAGCACTTAAAGTATAACTAACGGCAAAACTTTTTTTTAAAAGTTTTGGATAGAGTGGAACGGGATTAGAACACTTGCCAGTTTTTATTGCTGTGTGTGTCCCCGTTAAGGAGATTCACCCTCTCTATTTGTTCTGTTTACCATTATCATTGAAAGTAAACACATTTTGGGTTGTCCCCGGTAAAGTAATAGAGGGGAAATCTTCCAATGGGGACACTACTTCTGGTAACCTGGGTTTCCTCAAGGAATTGTCTTAACTTGTAAGGATTTCCTCTCACTTCCTGTTTGGCTATGGGACAGAAAGTGAAGGTAAATCTCCAGAATGGGACACAGATGGTAAAAAAAAAAATATGACAGGGGTTATAACCCACCTTTACTCTATCCAATATGAAAAAAAAATCTAAATTAATTCTTGGATAGCCCGAGAGGACTTCCCTGAATTGCTCTCTGAATACTATGATCTGCTGTATCTAACATACCTTTTCTGATCGCTACTTTATATACTTGTACATATTAGCTGAAGTAGGAGAAAGTCTATCATATTTTATGCTTTATTTTGACAAGAGTTATGTTTTTGCCACTGCCCTCAAAGGAATAAGTCTGTAAAATTACTTGCTATGTGTCACTCTCTTGCTCAAATTTCTGGCTTTTTTACTCACCATTCATTGTTACCCTGTGTAAAAAAGGCAGTTATCAAAAAAAAAAAGAGAACAAAAGATATTAACGCTTGACTGGAGTCTACCTTTAATCCTGTGATAGACTAGTCAGAAATAGAAAGAAACAACATGTATTATAATTAAAGTTCTAAAAACATTTGCTGCGACTAGAAGTGACAACGTCTGAATACAAATTTGAATTTTTATTTTTATAATTCTCTTGAGGTTTAAGATATCAAATATAAGAGGTCACACTTCTTACTGGAGCTCAGCATTGAAGAACCATTGTGATTTCTGCAGATCTTCTTCTATAGTTGTATTTGCTGCTTTGCTACTTGTGCCTGTCATTAAAGTGGCTGTAAACCCTCTCCTATACCTAGTGAAGTGAATAGCCCCAGATGATACAAGGAGATGTATTACATTTATATCTGCAGTCTTTCCCTTTCTACATTCTTTAGAAAGTGCACATTGTGTTAAAAATCTTTCTTCCTGTTTCAGCAGCACTAGGGGTGGGTGTGGAGTCTGGGCTTACACTGTGTGAGAGCTGATTGGAGGAAAGGCACACACCCTCACTCCACATAGGCAGAGGAACAAAGGAGTATACAGAGCTGTACTGTGAATTGACAAGCTCTCTGCTTATCTATCTCTAAGCTCCCTCCCTGACACAAATGTTTAACTGTTGTTATCTCATGTGTCAGAGAACTTGTCAGAAGTGACTCTGCTGATAACAGAGGAACAAGACAAAGCACTTAGATATTTGGAGAGAGATAAGTAAACATATCAGATATATATGCCTAGGTGCCTATGTGCCTAGGTCCAATTTCATGAATGGGCATTACAACCTCTTTAAACCATTTGCTGACCAAGGCCTTTTTTTTTACAAGTTTAAATTAGTATTTTTTGCTAGCAAATTACCTAGAACCTCCAAACAGTATATATATATATATATATATATATATATATATATATATATATATATATATATAAATATATCTGTCTTTCAAATCTACTTTTTTGGAAAAATACACTTTAATGAATAAGTAAAAAAAAACACAATACTTTTTCCAGTTTTTTGTATGATATGAAAGATGATGTTACGCCAAGTAGATTTTTTAGAAGAGATACCAAACATGTCATGCTTTAAATTGAGCATGCTCATGGAATGGCAACAAACTACAGTACTTAATAATCTCCATAGGAAAAGCTTTACATTTTTTTTTTTTTTTTTTACAAGTTACCTGTTTAGAGTTACAGAGGAGGTCCTGTGCTATAATTGTTCTCACTCTAATGATCATTAGCGATACCTCACATGTGTGGTTTGAACACTGTTTACATATGTGGTGCGACGTATGCGAGCATGGAGGGATGGGGCGCTTTAGAAAAAAATAATTCTTATTTTTTTTTTTTTTACGCTGTTCCTTTATTTATTTATTTCTTTTTATCACTTTTATTCCTATTACAAGGAATGTAAACATCCCTTGTAATATAAATAAGCATGGCAGTTCCTCTTTGTTGAGAGATCTGGGGTCAAAAAGCGCTTAGAATAAAGATCACAATTCTCTTACCTCTTACCTTTCTCGTGGCGTAACATCATCTTTCACAATATACAAAAAAATCGACTGTTTCGTTTTTTTTAACTTCATTGAAGTGTATTTTTTCCCAAATAATTGCGCTTGAAAGACTGCTGCGGAAATACAGTGTGACATAAAATATTGCAACAATCGCCATTTTATTCCATTGAATCTCTGCTAAATATATATATATATATATATATATATATATATATATATATATATATATATATATATATATATATATATATATAATGTTTGGGGGGTTCCAAGTAATTTTCTAGCAAAAAATACAGATTTTAACATTGTAAGAAACAAATGTCAGAAAAAGGTTTAGTTTTTAAATGGTTAAACTTCCCTCATCTGCACATGGAAGTTCATTCCTTTGATCTAAGAATAAAAAGTTACAATGTTTATAGTTATCTACTAGAACAGGCAATGTTCTGAAAATCTAGTTTTTTTTTTTCTTTTGACAGCTGAGTGAACAGAGCACTCTCTACACTTGTTACATAAATGAAAGGGAAATTCTGCATAGAGAGATCGTGAGGGGGGTTGAATCGAGATCATGATTTTTTAAAGATTCTATTGTAAAGGCAGAAGGTTTTTTTCATTTTAATGCATTCTATGTATTAAGATAAAAAGCCTTCTGTGTTCAGCTCCCCCCTCATACTTACCTGAGCCCCATCTATTTCCACCAATGTTGTAGGAGTGTCTCCGCTGCCCAGGACCAGTGCCATTGGCTCCCGCTGCTGTCAATCAAAGTCAGTCAGCCAATGAGGAGCGAAAGGGGCAGAGGTCCATGTCTGAATGGACACAGGGAGCTGTGGTTCTGCTCAAGTGCCCCCATAGCAAGTTGCTTGCTGTGGGGGGGCACTCAACAGGAGGGAGGGGCCAGGAGCACCGAAGAAGGACCCGAGAAGAGGAGGCTCTGGGCTGCTCTATGCAAAACCACTGCAACAGAACAGGTAAGTATAACATGTTTGTTATTTTTAACTGAAACAAATTGAGACTTTACAATCACTTTAAGTGCATAAAAAAATGAATAACAATATATGCATAAAGTGCATGAAAGAAGTTCAAAAAAGTATCCAAAAAGTGCCTAATGCTATAAAATATATTATCAGTCCAATAAATGTCCAGAATGACATCTACTAAAGGTTTCCAATAACGGTGCTTCCCAGTAAACCATAAAAAGAGCGTGCTGCATCTACTTGTGCAAATCCTCCATCACAATACACTCATCAGAAAGCTTAAAGATATTAGCCTATTGTAGCACTCCAGCCTCACAGAGCCTCCACAGTATCCTCTTCAATCCAGACAGAAAGACATCCTATATAAGAGATGCTCACCACACAGAGCCCAAAGTACGATATATAGTGAATTCATTTTCCATTACAATTAACCATAAAAACCAACATAAAATCCATGTGGAATATACAAACAAATGTGGCTGAACTTACTAAAATGGCTGCCAATCTGGGACCTGGAAATGGCGGCATGACATCAGCATGCATGGCTCCACTGGGTCCCGGATTGGTCACTTGAGAATGTCAGGAAGACAAAACGCTGTGTCGACCCAGAAGTGATGATGTATATACCCAGGGAACAAGAAGGAACTGATCGGCATTTTAACATGGAGCAGGTACCCAAGGATCACTAACACCCATGCTTAGTGCTAGGTGAAGCACTTTTTATTGTGAGTAGTTTTTTGTGATTTTTTAAAATAGGTGAAAAGGTTTTACACTATGGCGGTTTCCTTTCATTCCCTTCTCTACGTGGTATGAGTTTATGTGGATGGAATACAAGTAAAAGGAGAAGCAGTGGTTTACCCTGGAAGTGGATAGTGCCAATAAAACCCTGTATAAACAAGCGCATTATGACTTACCTGTAGTGGGTGGTCATATACTTTTGGTGAATTCTCTGTGATGGCAGTGGAGGATAACTGAAGCACCATACCACAATTGCATTGTTTGTGTTTGAAGCAAAATATATGAAGACACTTGCATGAAGTATCTGCAAAGACACTTTATTGAGTGGCCTTAGAGCAGAGGTCTGCAAACTCTCTAAACAAAGGGCCAGTTTAATGTCCTTCAGACATTAGGGGGCCAGAATCGTTGGGATTAGGTGGAGAAACAGTTGGTGTCAGTGGGGAGACGAGTGCTCCATTGTTGGTATCCGTGAATGGAATAGTGCCCTATTGTGGGTGTCAGTGGGAGAATTAGGGGCCCTTTTGTTGGTGTCAGTGGGAGACATAGTGCTCCAATGCTGGTGTCAGTGGGAAGAATAGTGCCCCATCATTGGTGTCATTGGAAGGAATAGTGCCCCACTGTTGGCGTCAGTGGCAGGAATAAGATCTCAAGGGCTGGATAAAGGCAAGCAAAGGGCCGCAGTTCAGAGACCCCTACCTTAGAACTGGAAGTTGTGGATAATAGTGGCAAAGGATCACTGTATATATTGACATTAATTTATGTATATAATTCTTTTTACTGAAAGAGTAGTGGATGCTTGGAATAAACTTCTAGCAGAGGTAGTAAGACAGTCAACAGTAAATGACTTCAAACGTGCTTGGGACAAACATTGATCTATAATCAGCCAACGAAAAAAGGGCAGACTCGATTGATTATTCTGTCTTTTTCTGAGGTCACATGTTTCTATATACACGTTTTCATATGGTAATGCACATAGCGCTCTAAATAGGTTGTTGTAATTAGTAGAGAGTGGTTGGTCAACATTTGAGCACAGCAGCTGTTGTGTTTTTGGTACTTTTTCCTACAATATCACAATATCAAGTGTAAATACGCTTAGCGTTTAAGCACATTTAGTTGTGTTTACATGCCCAACACCTCCTCTCCTCAACACGCTGGTGATATGATTTTATTTTCAGCTTGTAAATGCTGCTCTTCTAATACACCTGTAAACACCAATGTGTGCAAGGCCACATGCAGTAGGCAAACATACTGATGTGTTTATCTGCTGAAAAAAGAAAAGTAAAACGCCTGTAAAAGCAGCGTTCTTTAAGCCCTGTGTGCACGAGGCCTTCCTTCTACTTTATTCTTAATGAACCGGACATCACTCTATAAATACCTCTGTTTTTTAATAAAGTTCTAGTAAAAAACACATAGAGTTCTATTAAGTTCACATTGCTGTGTGTCAGGAACATAAGTAAAATCCCAACATGCAGAGAAACATGCTGCCATTTAGCACCCCACACAGCTGCAAATGCCCACAATGTAGTGTGCTTTTGGAAAAGAGTTGGGCTTAGTTTTTGCATTTTCACATGTAGGGCAGCCGTTTGAAATGAATGGGCTGCCCTATATGTGATGCATGGAAATGCGCCTGTGCTTGATTGTACCTGTAGGTGTGAGCCAATAAAGTTTAACTCCAGGAAACCTAATCACCCCTTCCTCGCAGTGGGGCTGCTCCTGCACTGCAAGAGTTACTGTATTTATCGGCGTACAACACACACTTTTTTCCCCTTAAAATCGGGGGGAAATTGTGGGTGCATGTTATACGTTGATCCCCACTGTCTGTGAGGGGAAGAGGCGCGAGAGCCACCCAAAAAGAGCGAGTGCTGCCAAAAAGACAGAGCGCCGCCGAAAAACACAGAGCCAAGTGTACCCGGTTCCGCTCGCAGTCCGCTTCCCTACTGTCTATGAGGACTGAGCTCTGCCGAAAAAGACTGAGCCGAGTGTACTATGTACTCGGCTAAGCTCGCTGTCCCGCCCAGTCCCACCATTGGACCTGTGTTATGTTCATCATAGGAGCCGGACCAAGGGGCGGGACTGCGAGACGAGCCGAGTACAGCCAAGTACACAGTCTCTGTCTATCTCGGTGGCAGTAATTTTAAACGGTTACATGCCGCAAAATGACACTGGGCAAGGCTGCAAATGGCACTGGTCAAGGCTGCAAATGACACTGGGCAAGTCTGCAAATGACACTGGGCAAGGCTGCAAATGACACTGGGCAAGGCTGCAAATGGCACTGGTCAAGGCTGCAAATGACACTGGGCAAGGCTGCAAATGGCACTGGTCAAGGCTGCAAATGACACTGGGCAAGGCTGGAAATGACACTGGGCAAGGCTGCAAATGGCACTGGACAAGGCTGCAAATGGCACTGGACAAGGCTGCAGATGGACACTGATCATTCTGCAATGATGGACAAGGCTGCAGATGGACACTGATCATTCTGCAATGATGGACAAGGCTGCAGATGGACACTGATCATTCTGCAATGATGGACAAGGCTGCATATGGATGCTGATAAGGCTGCATTGATGGGCATTTAAATGTAAGTTTTTTCCCTTAAACTTCCCTCCTAAACTTGGGGTGCGTGTTATACACCGGCGCGTCTTATACGCCAATAAATACGGCAACTGCTTGTTTATATCTCAGGGAAGAAATAGCAGCTTGATTCACCTGTTCCTTTGCTCCCTGTGCTCTGATGGTAGACTAATCCTGTGCGTCCTGACCTGTAATGCAAGATTATGGTTCCTGCAATGGTCTTGGTGATATCAGAGGTCCTTTGCCCACTGCAGCATTGGGGGGCACATGGACCGGTCTAGCAGTGCAGAGGAACCTCACTAAAAGGGTGGATTTTTAGGTTTTCTGGCGTTCAGCTTTAATAATGTTAATGGGCTATTTATTAATGATTTCAAATGTCATATTGAAAACTTGAGCCTTCAACTTAAGTTTAGAGAGATTTGGTAACATTACTTGTATGATGCACCTGTAGGACTGTCCAAAATATTGTATTTTACTTTTATGGCAAATATTGTTCTTTGCTTGTACACATACCGGGTTGGTGGAAGCTTGGTGAAAGCTCTCTTGCTACTGCTCTTGCAATATCTGATTCTTGCCGTGCTGCTTGACTTGCTTGGTCAGCTGCATCCCCTTTTGCACGTGCATGTGCTGTCCTGTATAGAGAAAAGTAATTAGATAGAAATCAGTATTTACAAACTGCATCAGCTTATCTTACTAACAAGGACAGCCTGCCAGTATCTTTGAGAATGCTTGGGGGTTAAAGCAGTATCCCATTATTCTTATTTCACAGTAGCCTGTCAGGTGCTACAAGAAGATGTTAACAGTTGTCACTGGGAAAATAAAGGACAGATGACACTGGGGTGTGATTACAAGAACAAACACATCGTCAGCTTAACAGCATTAACAATGAACAAGTATCAAAGTCCTAAATCTTACAATAATGATTGCAGACAAGTCATAACAGAATTCAGCCTATCAATAAATTCACTGTGTCAGGAACGTAGGTGACTTACTACTGCTTGAATGAGTGAAAACTGCACAAACATTTTACCCAACTCTGTTCCATTAAAAAAAACAAAAAACGGTTACCTCTTTATTTGACGAGTTGTATCATGCATTGATAGTCCCCAAGGAAATTCATACTAGTATAAAAAAAAACGGTGTGGATACACATAATGTAGATGTGCGGAGAATACAAATGGATCAACCAGCATATGAGGGTTGTGTGTTTCCAACAACCACAGCTGGGTATGGCCACCTAAACAATGTTTGAGAATTGAGATGACCATAAGCAAGCCCTAAACTGCAGGCCATAGTCTATGATGGTGGATGCTACCATTATGGACTCAGAAGAGGGGGAGCAGTTTAACAGACAAGCACTATAGAACCTGATGCTGCCATCCAGAACTTTAAAATTTGCCACCTATAGGTGAATGGACACTGTTACATCAATCAGACTGGAAGTCTTCCCCTATATAATCCCTTCTATACAAGAAGTAACTCAGTTTTGTAGTAAGCAATGAATTCCCAGAAAGAAGGGAGGGACCTCTGTGTCCTGTGATGTACTCCAAAAAAATTGAATTTATAAGTATGTAGAAAAAAATCTAACTTTCTTTATTGTACATCACAGACATTGACACAGAGCCGGTTATAATTGTAACTATGTGGGATGTCCCATAGCAATAAAACCTGAGGAGACACAACAATAACCATCGCCATCAATCCCAAAGGACCTACTCTGCCATTTGTAATACGCTGCAACCAAACAGCATCCTCAGCGGCTTTGACATCCACCTGGTAAAACCCTGTGAATTTATGAACCAAAGACTATGTAGCATCCTTGCAAACCCGAGCCACTGACACCAGATAGCCCGAGATGCCCCTATACTCATGGCAGTGTGCATTTTCCCCAGAAAGGGTGGGACTCCTATCCAACAAGGCTCAGGTACCATTCATTTTAGATAGCTGCCCTTTGAATGGATCTGATTTCAGTTTCTTGATTCACAGAAGAACTGTTTTCAGACCTCCAGGTATGCACATGCTTTGCACATCATAGCACAGAGCACATGCAGCACATCGGTGACCATCACCTTACAGACACTGGCAAAAAGACAGATGTACTTCCTGAATAGGAGGGGTTATAGAGGGGAGGACTTCCTGTCTGACTGATGTGTACATTCACCTATAGGTGGCATAAAATCCACATAGTTATGATTATAACCTGCTCTGTGTTCGATGTACGGTAAAGATAAAAATGTATATATATATATATACACAGTATATATATATATATATATATATATATATATATATATATATATATATATAATGTAATACTAGCAAGCAAAAAAAGAGCTAGAAGAAGAATTAAAATATTGTAAATCATGCACATTTTGAACATTGATAATAAATCAAATACATATTTAATTTTCATGACAGTGGTCATTTAAATCTTTTCTTTAAACATGCATTACTAGTCTCCCTGAAGTAAGAATGCGGTGATAAATAAACTGCATGGATGCACGGTTGGACCATGTTTGTGTCATTTCAGGTATTAAAATTATAAAGCCAATTTATTCCAAACAGATTAAGTTGAGCAATCTCTGCCAGCACAGAATTTTACAATGACGCAAATTGACATATTGGTTGCTTTCTACATTAAAACTATCCTGTGTGAGCTGGAAAACAATCTGGCCTTCTTGGAATCATCTTTGACAGTGAACAGCTGACATCTCCGTTTTTTTGATGTCTAACCTGCTAGCTGACAGTACACAATGAAAAGAGTACACTCCGCCACATGCTCAGCTAGGGAAATTAAAAGGGACAGGCAATCTCATGTATTCTTTCAGATTGGCAAACAAATTTAAACACTGTTGAAAATACCTAAATCTGGACATATAGATTAAAAATTTAACAGATTCCTTCATCCATGGTAAACAGTGCAGATTACTGATACTCCCACTGTGGCTGTCCCATCAGCTGCCAAAATACCTAAACAGCAATTTGCCTGACACTTTTTTGCACAGCTACTTCAGTTTCCCAATAGGGACCTGCCCACTGATCAAATTTCAAATCAAATTTTTAATTTAGAACGCTACAATTCTGCAATTATTTCAGCACTTAAAGGAGAACTTCAGTGGTCACAAAAAGTACTGCTGACTTGTTAGGTTATGAGCTTTATGCCCTGTACACACGGTTGGAAATTCAGACGGAAAAGGTCCGACTGGATTATATTGTCGGAAAATCCGATTGTGTGTGGGCTCTATCGGAGTTTTTCAGTCGGAAAAAAATTTGAGAGCAGGATCTAAAATTTTTAGACAAAAAAATCAGATCGGACATTTTCCGATCGTTTTTAGAGAATTCCGATGGGCAATGTGCCACGCATACTCAAATTATGAGACCAAAGCTATTGGCTACTAGCCTCTACGTAGTCCCATCGTACGCAACAAATGTCACCACGTTCCGAACTATTGCATTTTCCGACAACTTTGTCCGACAGTGTGTATCCAACACCAGTTTCGGACAAAATCCATCGGGAAAAATCAGACGGATTTTGTGGTCGGAATGTCCGACCGTGTGTACACGGCATTAGAAGCTCCTGGACTTCTGTTTAAGAACATCTAATGCTCTGTACACATGAGCGGAAATTCCACCAGCAAAAGTCAGATGAGAGCTTTTGGTCCAAAAATGCAACTGTGCGTATGCTCCATTGGACTTTTGCTGGCGGAATTCCAGCCAGCAAAAGACTGAAAACATGTTCTCAATTTTTCGGTCGGAAAAAAAGCTCAGAAGCATTGAACTTCATTTTCTTGGCTCGTCGTAGTGTTGTACGTTTTTTTAAAAGAAAACAAAACACTGCGCTATTCAAATGTGTAAACCATATACAAACAGCAGCTAACACAACATCTAGGTATAAAAATGTGACATAAATTTTGTGGAAAAGTGTAGCGCTTGTTTGTTTTTTAGAAAAAGTTATAATACAATTAATATAACAAGTGCATATATTAAACAGTGTAGACTAATAAGTCCACCATACACCCTTTACTTGTATGCAATGAACATATAAACAACGAATGTCCAAACAAGTATCCCAAAAAATGAGAAATGAAAAAAGTGAAAATATGAAAACATATGTCTGGATGACGTCTGTTCATGACGAAACGCGTCGGGACTTCATTGCAGCCTGAAATTTTTATTGAAAAGCGCTTACATTCTTTGTACACGTGAGTTTGATAATTCTTTATTAAATTATTTTAACGGAAAAAACGGAATTACACTATTGTGGTCCCTGCTTCTTTTTGTATTTATGCTCAATTATCCCTGTGGATCCATATGGGTGGAGATATTCTGCAAAGGAAATAGCCACATTAGAAATCCCTCCAGAAAAGTGCAACATCGAAAGAGTTTATATATATCTACAAGCTTATATGATCCTCCAAATATAATTTTGAGTAGGATCCATTAAGTCTGGTAAGCCTCCATTTCGTTTGGTGGAGGGCTCACGTGGTGATTGCATGGTCGTTTCATGGAGAAGGTGTAGGATCATTTACACTTCATTGTGTCATACACAGAAACTTTGGAGACTTTTTCTTTCCACTTGTTTTCATATTTTCACTTTTTTCATTTCTCATTTTTTGGGATACTTGTTTGGACATTCGTTGTTTATATGTTCATTGCATACAAGTAAAGGGTGTATGGTGGACTTATTAGTCTACACTGTTTAATATATGCACTTGTTATATTAATTGTATTATAACTTTTTCTAAAAAACAAACAAGCGCTACACTTTTCCACAAAAAGTAGTGTTGTACGTCACTGCGTTCTTGACAGTCAAAAGTTCAGCAAACTTTTGTGTGACCATGTGTATGCAAGCCAAGCTTGAGCAGAATTCTGCCGGAAAACCCATCCAAGATTTTTCAGACGGAAATTCCGCTCGCGTGTGCGCGGCATAAGCCTGAAAACAAATATGTAAAATATTGTAGCTTAGTCTCTAGATGTGGTGGCCAAGAACTTTTTTAACAAGTACAGAAAAGATCTGTTAGTTTTGCCAAAATGCAGATATCTTGTCAATTTATGTGTTTACATGTAATGGAGATGAACAAAAGCAGACATCTTTGAAGTCCAGCCTGTGTGACAATCATGGCTGCCCCAAATGATACCTCATAGCTAACTGTCCCTCTTTTAGAAACAAACTCCTTTGTTCCTCTTTCCTTCATGGTTGTCCCTCTTTTTGGACAGACGTGTAGGTCCCCTGTAATAAATGCAATACCTAACTACTAAAAGTTACATAGTTAGTCATGTTGAAAAAAGACACAATTTCATCCAGTTCAATCAATATTAACCACTTGCCGCCCGCCCACCGTCAAATGAACGGTGCAGCTCTCGCTCTGGGTGAATGTCATATGATGTCGCCCCACAGTGGCCGTGCAGCAATTGCGGCAATGCCATGTTCCTAGGACACGGCGTGACCCTGATCTCTGTAAAGAGCCGATGATGCGGCTCTTTAACCATGTTATCGGCTGTGTCCATTTACAGCTGGTCATATGTAAATGCAGAAGTGCCTGTATTTGGCTCTCATTGCCTCACACTGACAGTATGTGGCGAGGAGAGACGATCATTGGCATCTCCTCACAGGGGACACCCGGACAGGTAATCAGGGCAATGATCATCAGTGCCCTGATTGCAGCAATGTCCCAGCAGTGCCACCAATCAGTGCCCATCAGTGACACCAATCGGTGCCCATTAGTGCTGCCAGTCAGTGCTGCCTTTCAGTGCCCATCAGTGCCCATCAGTGTCTCCCATCAGTGCTGCCTATCCGTGCCATCTATCAGTGCCCACCGGTGCCACATATCAATGCCACCTATCAGTGCCCAGTGCGGTATATTAGTGCCTCCTCATCAGTGCCCATAAGTGCCGCCTCATCTGTGCCCATAAGTGCCACTTCACCAGTGCCCATCAGTGCAGCTTCATCAACTTTATTTTTTTTATTCAAAATTTTCGTTGTTTTTCTTTTTTTTGTAAAAACTTAAAAACCAGCAGTGATTAAATACCATCAAAAGAAAGCTCTATTTGTGTGAAGAAAATAATAAAAAATAAATTTGGGTGCAGTGTTACATGACCGCACAATTGCCATTCAAAGTGCAACAGCGCTGAAAGCTGAAAAATGGCCTGGGCAGGAAGGGGGTGAAAGTGCCCGGTATTGAAGTGGTTAAGGAAAGAATCCAGACCTTTTTTAAAGCAAAACAGTTTTACACTACACTAAACCTTTGACACAGAACATTTTTAATACTATTTTAAAAGGCAAGTACAAAGGAAACATACTGATTAAAAAATGCAGTTTTTGCATTTAAAGGGCTTTTTTTTCTCTTAAAATAACAAACATGTTATATCTACCTGCTCTATACAATGGAATTGCAAAATTGGTCCCATACCTCTTCTTCTGGAGTCCTCCGATGGCACTCTTGGCTCCTCCTCTTCTGTCTCTGCCACCATAGGACATGTGGGCTCACTCCTGAGATACACACAGTGCGGCTCGGCTCCACCCACAATCTCAGGATCTAATTGACAGCAGCAGGGGCCAATGGCTCCCGCCTCTCTGTCTTGTGAATGCAGGGAGAAGGGAGAGAGCCGCTTTGGACAAGCGCAGCACCAGATTGAGTTAAAGAGGAAATTCACTCATTTTTTTCAAAATTAAAAGTCATTACAGTGCCTTGAAAAAGTATTTCTACACCTTGAAATTGTCCACATTCTGTCATGTTACAACCAAAAATGTAAATGTATTTTACTGGGATTTTATGTGATAGATCAACACAAAGTGGCACATAATTGTGAAGTGGAAGGAAAATGATAAATGGTTTTCAAATCTTTTTACAAATAAATATCTGAAAAGTGTGGTGTGCATTTGCATTCAGCCCCCTTTACCCAAACTAAAATCTATTGGAACCAATTGTCTTCAGAAGTCACCTAATTAGTAAATAAAGTCCACTTGTGTGTAATTTAATCTCAGTATAAATACAGCTGTTCTGTGAAGCCCTCAGAGGTTTGTTAGAGAACCTTAGCGAACAAACAGCATCATGAAGGCTGAGGAACACATCAGACAGGTCAGGTATAAAGTTATGAAGAAGTTTAAAGAAGGCAGAGGTTATAAAACATATCCCAAGCTTTTAACATCTCACAAAGCACTGTTCAATCCATCATCCAAAGATGGAAAGCGTATGGCACAACAGCAAACCTACCAAGACATGGCTGTCCTCCTAAACTCAGAGGCAGGGCAAGGAGAGCATTAATCAGAGAAGCAGTCAAGAGGCCCATGTTAACTCTGGAGGAGCTGCAGAGATCCACAGCTTAGGTGGAAGAATCTGTCCACAGGACATCTATTAGTTGTGCACTTCACAAATCAGTTTTTTGGAAGAAAAACATTGTTGAAAGAAAGCCATAAGAAGTCCAATTTTCAGTTTGCGAGAAGCCATGTGGGGGACACAGCAAACATGTGGAAGAAGGTGCTCTGGTCGGATGAGACCAAAACTGAACTTTCTGGCCTAAAAGCAAAATGCTATGTGTAGCGGAAAACTAACACTGCACATCACCCTGAATACATCATCATGAAACATGGTGGTGGCAGCATCATGTTGTGGGGATGCTTTTCTTCAGCAGGGACAGGGAAGCTGGTCAGAGTTGATGGGAAGATGGATAGAGCCAAATACAGGGCAATCTAAGAAGAAAAGAAAAGACTTAAGACTGGGGCGGAGGTACCCCACAGTGGAATGGTTTAGATCAAAGCATATTCATGTGTTAGAATGGCCCAGTCAAAGTCCAGACCTAAATCCAATTGAGAATCTGCGGCAAGACATGAAAATTGCTGTTCACAAACGCTCTCCATCCAATCTGACAGAGCTTGACCGATTTTGCAAAGAAAAATCTGCAAAAATTTCACTCTCTAGATGTACAAAGCTGGCAGAGACATCTCCAAAAAAACTTGCAGCTGTAATTGCAGCGAATGGTGGTCTACAAAGTATTGACTCAGGGGGCTGAATACAAATACACCTCACACTTTTCACATATTTACTTGAAAAACATTTATCATTTTCCTTCCACTCCACAATTATGTGCCACTTTGTGTTGGTCTATCACATAATATCCCAATAAAATACATTTACATTTTTGGTTGTTACATGACAAAATGTGGAAAATTTTAAGGGGTATGAATACTTTTTCAAGGCACTGTAGCTGCAAAAATTGTCGCTGCTGACTTTTAATAAACAGACACTCACCTGTCCAGGGATCCAGTGCTGTTCTCACCCGAACTGGTTTCTTCACTGGTTCTCGGCCCATGGAATCTTAACTGTGGTCAGCCGGCTCTGACCCCTTGTGGCTTCACAGCCAGCTGCCCACTGCACATGCGTGAGCCAGGCTGCACTTTGTGAAATGTTCCACAGTCTTCCAGGACCTGTGACGTGTCCCAGAAGTCTGCGCGTGGGGGGAGGAGAACTTTCGCTCAGATCAACTAGGTGCAGGTGCCTGTCAAAGCTAGTTAACACCCCCTTTTTTGGGTGAATTTCCGCTTTAAGTACTTAGGGGGTTGAGCGGGCGATACTGCTACTGGGACATTTTTTAACTTAATGCAGGGAATGCAGAACCACAGTAATTCTTCATGGTACATGTAACTGGGGGCATGTCCTTTGTCTACACACATTCTGCTAATAGGTGTCCCTCTTTCCCATCTCAGGGAAGGTATGATACTACTGAGAAATTAATGTAGACATAAGTGACAGGAAGTGTGTTATTTGCAGTATTATCGGGTGAATGATTACTAGCAATCCCAAAGGCAGCAATGGCAGCCTCCATAATCTCTTCCTTTATAATGGAACTATCATTAAAGCGGAGGTCCACCCTAAAGTGGAGCTTCCGCTCATTGGAACCCTCCCCCCTCCGGCGCCACAATTGGCACCTTTCAGGGGGGAGGGGGGTGCAGGTACCTGAACAGTAATCTGCACCCACTTCCGGCGTAGATTCTGCAGAAGGTATGCCCCTTTCTGCAGAATCTACGTCCCTTTCCGAAGGTCCCCCGCTGCCTGCTGGGAAACACACGGATCCCAGAGACAGCGGGGACCATCCTTATTGCGCAGCGTGACTCGCGCATTTGCAGTAGGGAACCGGGAACTGAAGCCGCAAGGCTCCACTTCCTGATTCCCATCCCTAAGATGGCGGCGGCAGCACCCGAGAGACGATCGAGAGATCGGCTTCGGGTGCCGACATCGCAGGCGCGCTGGGCTGGTAAGTTTCATTATTTTAAAAGTCAGCAGCTGCAGTATTTGTAGCTGCTGGCTTTAAAAAAAAAAAAAAAACGGCGGACTCCCGCTTTAAAATCTGCTCCATAAAAGTTAGCAATCTCACCATCACCAAATTATTATTCTTTTGGTAAGTATATTGCCCATGCCTGCCATACAGACAAACCTTCTGTTTCTGAGCTCCTTAAAACCTAGGCAGGTTAGATCACATGGTCTCTAGATACCAATTTAATGATGTTTCTCCAGCATCCTTGAAAACTGCAGTCAACTGTTATCAATCATTTTGACAGGTGGGCAATGAAATATAAGAAACAAAAATATAGTATAAAACTACTAAACAGGAAGCAGTAACAGCATATTCAATGGTCAAATATGGCCGCAAACATGTAAATACAAAATTGAAAAGGAAACAAGATTTTAATACATATAGAAGAATATTTACATAAAATCAAAGGTAAACTCCTTTACAAATGGCCTTAACATAGCACATCGCAATGCATGTTAAGTCTGTGATGTGTTGGGTTAGTTAACACAACATACAGCATGAATTTGACCTTTATGGCTGTAGGAGGGATGCAGTCCTGGTATCTAAGGCACAATGATCTTACCATCAAAGCCCTAGGGAACAATCATTTGGTGTTTTCCTTCTCTAGTGTCCACCAATCACTGATATCCTGGTTTTGTGTGGAATGGCCCTTCAATAACAATATGTTTGCATTGATATAATTATCAGTGCACAATGCCTGCTTAGCTCCAACTAACATTTACAATGTGCTGGTGTTTCCTCAAAGTGTCACTGCCTGGGCAGTAGTATGGGCTGCCATTGTTGGTCTTTTTCTAAGAATGGTAGTTTTAGGTCTAGGTCAGTTAATCATCAGGCAGCATCAGCATGACCACCAGGGAGTTTGTATTCTCAAAATAGGGTTTCCTATTTTGAGTTGGTATTAAATCAACTTTTTTTAAAACTTGCAGACAGGCAGGGCTTATATAAGGACTTATTTAATAGAAGAGACCCTATCGGTCTCTTCTGCCATAATTCACGTTCCTTGCCCCTGCCTGTAATGCGCAGCTCAGCTTATATTTATGGCACCAGCTGTGTGCTGTGGTGGTGTGATTCCCATGCACAGGATGTGATGCCCAGGCCATTAAAGTAGTCAAACAGCCGAAACCCAGATAGAAGGCTAAGCGAAGGTGGAAGCACACGAAACCCATAGGTTCAGTGACAGCACAGCGCTGGACGGTTAAGTCTGCCATACCATAATGTGCTTATATGTGATGTATACTAGCACAATATCACAATCCACCTGGGGGCAGATATAGTTAAAAAAAAAAAAAAAGATTTTGCTACTACTACTTTAAGGCACAGATTTTTGATATTTACAGGTTAACCAATTATATAAGGACATAAGCTTAGCTTCAATTTATCACCGTTTTATGTAACAGAAATATCAGTGCGTAATAAAATGGGGACAATGTGTAACACATATCTACTGACATTGCTGCAATACGTATGCACATAGCCTGCGGCTACAACTTGTCCAGTTAAAAATAGTATGGAATGAAATGCTTACAACAAATGGCAATGAGTAGGACATGTAGCAAGAAGGACAGAGAACAGATGGCCAGGAAGAGTGATGCAGTGGTTGTGTGAGGCTGAGAAGAACTACGGATACAGCCAAAATCTAATCAGCAGGCTCAAGAGGGAAATAGGTCTGTTCGATCTCTGACAGCATAACATGAGACCTAACAAATTAAAGAGTAGAAGGAACAGGGACAGGGGCGGGAAATGCTGGATTATGGAGGCAGGAAGAACTGGATGACACTGAGAAAACGACATGTCAGCCACATGTTACAATCTTTTTCTTACAATCCAATTTTCTTGCTGCATTATTATATATAGGGTCACCATGCACATCACTAGAATGGTACAATCCACTGGTAACTGTAGTGCTGATAATCATACAATTCTCCTTAGTTAATGTACACAAGTGTGTGTTTTACTTCTGAATTGTAAAAGAGGATCATTTGAATTCTGAATTTGAATATTTAAAACTGTGTCATAATGCAAATGCATCTCAAACACATCCTTTGCTGCCTGAAAGCATCTGGAATCATGCAGTGTCTGTTTGCTTCGGAGTCTGAGCCATAAATGGAATGTTTATTTTTTTACCTAGAGCCCCCCCCCCCCCCCCCGAAAAAACAAATGGATGCCCCCATCCACATAAGTGAGGTGGATGGAGGAGTTTGCTAACTTGTGCTACAGTATTCAAACAGCGGGACTCCTCTACTGTGATCAGCGGCTGCAGCCACCTGATAGAGAAAAGTTCTCCAACAAGTCTGATCGACTTCAATCAAGTGGAAGCGGTCACACATGGATCAAAATTCATCCCTGCTGAACTGGCTGCTGAACTGGCTGCTGAACTGGCTGCTGAACTGGCTAAATTTCAATCACACTAACTCAGTTTGTAACTCCGATCATCACAATAACCCTGCCTGCAATTTAAAGCTTAGCACTAACCCTCCCTGTAACTCCAAGCCTCACACTCACCATCTCTACAAATCCAACCACACTAAGGCCACACTAAGGCTGCTCAAACAGGGTGCAAAGAGATTCCATCAACACAGATAGTGTTAACAAGGGAATCCTGCCTGCCGAGCAATTGTCTGCTCTTGGTGGGGGAAGCCAGGAGAAGACAATGATTATCGATAGGGGCTATAACAGCCCCCAGTGATAATCGTAAAAGAATCCAGCAGGCTGGTTGTACCCAAGTTGATTGATCAATCAACTTGGTAAATTCAGCCTGCTCATTAACGCTTCAAATCTCAGCCGGTTCCTCCTAAACTGGCCAAGATTCAAACCGTGTATGGCCGGCCTAGCCCTGCCTGTAACCCTGCAGTAAGGCTGGGACCGCACTGTTGCTCTACAGTAACACACACATCTCTGTGCTGTGGTGCTAGTCATTCCTAATGGCTCCTAACACACCTTGCCAACATTGTTATGTAAAAATAATTTTATTTAAATGAATAATGTTAGCAGGGAAATTACTAAAACTATGCTTCGAGGAATGTTCACATTGCACGGTAATTTTAATTAACAGCCTGTCAACGGCTGTTTCCCATCATGCTCAACAACTATTTTATACCCAGCTATTTGTTCTGCCTGGGGAGCTCACAGCACTAAAGGGAACATAGGAAAGCAGAACCGTGTTCTCTCTCCTTGCTCTCAGGTTGACGCACTTCTCAGTCATACCCAACTTGGTTCCTTGGGGAAGGCTCATCTTTGCTCACTGTACATCCTGCTAGCTGTAATCCAAGGCCATGGCTTTGGTTTGAGCTGAACGCCACTTCCCATAAACCTTTGTGT
Organism: Lithobates pipiens; assembly: GCF_037356315.1. Classification (NCBI taxonomy): domain Eukaryota; kingdom Metazoa; phylum Chordata; class Amphibia; order Anura; family Ranidae; genus Lithobates; species Lithobates pipiens. Next base: position 473,509,455 of record NW_027507764.1, read on the forward strand.
CATGTCGGTGGCAGCCCATTCTTTCATACAGGCAGATGTGAGAGTAGGGTGGGAGAACAGGTGGGGAGTGTCATTACGCAGGTAAGCAGAGGGGTCTCTAAGGATTTAGCTTTAAATTATTTCTATTTGAATTTATTAGTATTGAATTGAAAAAACAACAAAAAAAAGGTTGGTTTAGATGCAACCCTCTAACAAATGTGGCCCTTGGGCTCCTTTAGGCTGGCCACTACTGAAGTGGACAGTAACATAGATGGTGTTACCTTACAACCTGAAAACCTTCTACATGTGTGTTTTGTATCTTAAATATTGAACTGTATTTGTAAAGAGGTATAAAAACCATACACAATCTACATACAATAAATGCTAAATCTGATCTGGGGGACTGTTCACACTATTTCGCAGCAGTAATATGATTTTCCATTATTGATGCAATACGGCGACATTCATTCTCACCGTCTCAATGCACTAGTGTAGCTATGCACCAACATGTGTCACCATATGCTGCAAATATTTTTTATTTTCATTCCCAATCCCCCAATTTCCTAAAAAAAATTTTTTATTCCTTCAAAGACTCTTGCTTGTGGCACAGTCATCAAAGCATATATTGTGGGTAAAAGGGCATATGGGCATGCCCACAAGCATATTTTGTGTGCATATGTGTGTTGTGGTAAAAGCTAACTCCACTTTTGTTTAGAAAAAAACATTTCCCTCTGGGTGATCTATGTACATTACATGGATTAGAAAAACCTTTGTTGCATATTCCTACCTTGTGTTATTCTGAAGAATCCCTGTGTGCTCCTCTGTGCCCATATGGGAGAATTATTCTAATGGAAGTGGTTTTATAATTATCAATCAGCTGTGCAGAGTACTAATGAGGAAAGCTGCTTGGTCTGCATCCCTTTAGACATGTTCCTACTGAAAGTATTGCACCAAATATTACATTTTTGTTGCAGGGGATGCCTGAAATCTGACTTGTATCTTAGTGCAGACTTCTGGGAAAATTGGTGAGCCAATCACATAAGCAGGAAATGATGTTTCTGGGGTGTGTCCAGTACACATTCTGTGTATAGAACAACTCCAGGTAGCCATATTGCATTGCATTTTCAGAAAATTACAGAGCTGCAGATTGAAAAGGAAAGGTCATTTTTAATAACATTCAATTACAACATGACCCCCAATTGTATATGTTATATTATTTTTTCCTTATTTGATATTTAAAGTAAGTAGGCTCGGGTTTTATGTAACCATGCCCCTTCAATCCTGTCACCCTGCCAGTGCAATTTGGGCACAACAATTTGGTGAGGAACTGCCACTTTATTGCTTCATTTGATTTATTGGGGGAGAGGGGGGTGTTTAAAATTTATTGTTTCCGGGTCCTAGATATTCTAGCTCTGCTTCTGCAAAGCTACACAAACCCAATCACTGTTTAAGTTTTGCCTGGTTATGGACATTAGAACAATCTTATCCAATGTTTATGATTGAATAAGCTATTTTCTGACAGCGCAAGCTATTTCTGTATAATTAAATGGTAACGTGGCCAACTTTGGACTACCCCCAGGAAAAGGACAATGCTCGCCAGACCTGTGAGTGGACTTCTTACCTCCTCTAACTTCACATAAACAGTAATGTTTTTATGGAAAAAACCCCAGATTCAAAAACACACATGTAACTGTGCCAGACAATAAATAGAAAAGCAATCCTTCTAGGCACATATGTGTCTTGTTTAGTTTATTATATTAGGATTATATGAAAAAGCATTCATTGGAATTCTAATTTTTTGGTGGTGAAAATGTTCTAGTGTATGAATAATGCCCCTATTAAGAATCTTTTGATGATGAAAATTGCCAGAAAAACCAATCTGTCAAGCTGCAATTTACTGGCATGTTCATCAGATGAATGATCTTTTTCATGTCTATTTTTTCTTAATTATTGTACATAATACACATGTGCTTTTACTGTATCTGGAGGCGTCATTTTAATACTATCTGGCTGCAATGTATGTGTATTTTATGAACAAATGATCACTTTGGTAGGCAGGATTGTTTCACTATTCTGGGGAGCACATTGTATGTTTGATTTTATCACTGTAATCAATATATCGTTTGGGGGTTCTGCTATACTGTGTGGTATGTCATTCATGATATTTTACCATCACAGTTCTGGATTTATACTTTAAAGGGTTTAATATTTTTCATGAAGTCAAAGCATGTTTCATAGTTTCATGGTTGGTAAGGTTGAATAAAGACCCCATCCAGTCAAACCTGTGTAATTGGTGTATGTATGTGTTCATGTCGATAATCATTTCCCTTATCCCTGTAAGATGCACGTCCAACAGTCTTTTAAAACCATCAATACTTCATGCCAATACCACCAATTGTGGAAGAGAGTTCCACATTCTTACCGCCCTGTTGCATAATGTTATTTCATGCCAGTTTTGTTATGAGGATTTTTAGATAATTTTATAGGTTAGGGTTTTCATTTTGGTACACATTTTTTAATGTAAGTAAACATACAGCTAGCACACCAAGACTGTGGCGGTAACTCATCCAATTTAGAATGTCAGTTTTTCACATCTGTTTTGTAGATGAATTATTGTACATAATCCATGTGCTTTTACTGTATTTGGTGGTATCATTGTGAAATTACGTGGCTACAAAGTATCTTGGTGGTTTCACTGGTCTGAAGCGCACTGTCTTTTTACATTCTCGGAATTTAATATACAGAGTTGGAGCTGTGACACATTTGTTGTCTGCTAACCCAACTGTTCAACAGAAATCTGTCAGAAGGCATCTCATCCCCACCCACAGGCAGATTTGATTGCAGGAGTAAATTATCTAACAGTACCACTAATACATTCTATGAATATATTGTCATGTTGTCAGAGATTGTCATGTTTTTGGCATGCTATAAACACTGTATGAAGAGGTACATTTCTTGTATAGGCTAAACATACCTTAGAGCCAAAGTTCAACAACGCAGACTGGAGCATGGAGTGGATGGAACTGGGGTTTTGGCTCCATGTACCTCCAACCCACTATCTGGACCTTGAATCACAAAGGGCACTTTCACAGTGGGGCGTTAGCGCTTTTCGGCTGCTAGTGGGGCTCTTTTAACCCCCGCTGGCGGCCTAAAAAGGGTCTAAGACAGGTATTTGCACCCACTTCTGGGCATAGACTCCCACGGGAGTCTATGCCTCTTCCTGTCCCGCTGCGCTGTCTGCTGGGACACACACGGGTCCCAGAGACAGCGTGGAGCATTCTCATTGCGCTGCGCAACTCTCGCATGCGCAGTAGGGAACCGGGAAGTGAAGCTGCAACGCTTCACTTCCTGTTCCCTCACCGAGAATGCCGCTGGCAGCAGCTGAGAGCTGATCGATTGCTTGGCTTCAGCTGCCGACATCGCTGAACTCCAGGAAAGGTAAGTGTCCATTTATTAAAAGTCAGCAGCTGCAGTATTTGTAGCTGCTGGCTTTTAATAATTTTGTTTTAGGTGAACTCCCTCTTTAAGTTTACCATGTGTAGGCATGACCTGACTCATTCCTAGCATCAATATAGGCAAGTAGGTCCTTAGAGTGATTTTAAACCTTAATTTTTTTTTTAAATAATAAACATGACATACTTGATGATTTGCACAGAACAGACCTAGACCCCCTCCTCTTAGGTTTCCCATTCGCACTCCTACCCAACAGCAAGCCTGGGGGGAGGTACTTGTGCGGGATCGCTCCCATTGCCTGCATGCACAGACAGAGACAGTGGGACTTTGCCCCCCCCCCCCGCCCCGCTCCCTAGTCATAGGAGTTGTTTGAAAGCAGGAGACAATACCTCCAGCTGCTATCAATCTGTCTAGTGAGCTGTCAGTCGTGCATAGCAATGGACTGAAATTGGGCTCAGGGGTAATGCCGTGTACACGATCAGATTTCCGGCCAGAAAAAGACAGATGAGAGCTTTTCATCTGAAAATGCGACCGTGTGTATGCTCCACCGGAATTTAGCTGTCCGAATTTCCGCCAGCAAAAAATTGATAGAATGTTCTCAATTTTCCCGACAGAAAAACTTTCCGATCATGTGTATGCAATTCCGACACGCAAAAACTCACGCATGCTCAGATTCAACTATGAGATGGAAGCTATTGGCTACTGGCTATTGAAACTCCTTCTTCTAGTCCCCTTGTACGTGTTGTACATCACCACGTTCTTGACGGTCGGAATTTGTTGTGACCGTGTGTATGCAAGACAGCTTGAGCGAAATCCCTTCGCAATTCCGTTGGGAAAACTGTCAAAGCTTTTTCTGACCAAATTTCCGATCATGTGTACGCGGCATAAGTGTAAGGGGGGGGGGGGGGGGGCAGGTGGCAGACCAAACACAAAGAAGTACAATTTCTCCTTGCTGAAAGTGGCAGAAAAGAGCAGCTAAAAATGTAAGCTGCATTTTTTTTCTTTTTAACATTTTGCAATGTGAATCGGGTCTTGTAACAAATATAAAGTAGGTATTATCTGAATTTGATTGCAAAAGTGGAAATACCCTTGAAACACAAATCACTTGAGGTAATTGTTTATCTTTAGCCTTTGGAAAGAGTAGGGTGGTGCACTGCCTCCGGCATCAAGAAGAAAAACAAACAATAGGACAGGCCTTTCTAAGATGTATGATCATCTCTGCTCATAACAAGCCTCAGCTGCTGATGTCTACTGGTGACCCATAGGAATTAGATTGTCTCCAAAACCAGCTGGCAACTACTGGATTAGAAGACTTTCATCCAAAATCTTTGGTCATCTAAATACTTGAACTTAGCCTTTAATGCAAGCTCTAAACCTAATTGTAAACCAGACCTGAACACTGAATCATAACCTTAAAATGTAAAATAAACCCTTAAACTTAACATGTTGCCTTTCTCCTAAAAATGTCAGTCCACCCTAACACTAAAATCCCTGCATCTACAGACATCTATGATCTAACACTAACCTATCTACTCCTGTAAAGAAGAAATCATTATATTGTACATACCTTTTTAGAAGCTGATCTGATCCGATCCAGTCTCCAGCGGCAGAAGCTCTGCAGAGGACACAGCCTACGACAGCTGTGAAATGAATGGGGAGTGATGTCACCCAAAGACTACTATGGGGCTTCCTTTGTCGGATGTGTCCTCTACCACCTGCCTCTACAGCGAAGCCGTGGCTGACAGCTCAGCGTGGGATCGGGGTGGATTGGCTTCAGAAGCTGTATGTATACCAATTCCTTCTTTACAGGGCTAGATAGGTTAGTGTTAGATTGTGGATGTCTGTAGATGCAGGGATTTTAGTGTTAGGCCTCATGCACACAGGGCATTGGAAAAAACGAGCTGTAAAAAAAGTCACTACCAATGCCAGGAAAAACCGTCTGTAAAAATTTGCTTTTAGTAGCGTTCTGCATTGGCATTAATTCATGTTTAGCCGCTCTAGCTTTTAGCAGCGTTTCTCTGCCTCTATTCAAAATCAATGGTTCCCTATGAGAGCCCATTGATTTGAATAGAAGTCGCACCAGAAGTCGGATCATGATGATCCAACTTGCGATGCGTCTTGTGCACTGAGGATCATGAAGGGGAACCCTCTCCAAAATGAAAAAAACAAACAAACTGGTGTGGGGTTCCCCCACAAGAGCATACCAGACCCTTCGAACATGCCAAAAAATTGGTGTGGGGTCACCCTCAAAATTCATACCAGACCCTTATCCGAGCACACAGCCCGGCAGGGCAAGAAAGGAGGGGGGGCAAGCCATACCAAGCCACATGCCCTCAGCATGGGGGTGGGTGCTTTAGGGCAGGGGGGCCCTGCGCCCCCCACCCCAAAGCACCTTGTCCCCATGTTGATAAGGAAAAGGGTCTCTTCTTGACAACCCTGGCCGATGGCTGTCGGGGTCTGTGGGCGGGGGGCTTATCGGAATCTGGAAGCCCCCTTTAAGAAGGGGGCCCCCAAATCCTGACCCTCCACCCTATGTGAATGAGTATAGAGTACTTTATACCCCTACCCATTCACCCAAAAATGTGTCAAAAATAAAAATAGTACACAGGTTTTTAGATTCTCAGCACACAAGCCACACCGAAAGTCAGAACACAGCACGTGCTGGCCCTGGGTTTTTTTAAAGCTTGAAAACGCCTATGCCACTTACAGCTCCTAAAAGCCTGTGTGTGCACCGACACATAGAATAACATAGAGAGGCATTTTTAGGCTGCAAAAAACAAACAAAAACATTCGATGCTGCTGAAAGCAGCTGTAAAAATGTGGACACTTTAAAACCAAAGGCTAGTCATACAGTTATCGTTTTCCTGCCGACCATTACCTGGTGCTTTAAGGTTTTCAAAATCCCGGGAGGCGGGCATTTGGGTCATGTGACTGATGTGATTGGCTGTCACATATTCGGATTGCTAGTATGCATCGGGAGCTTTCCGGTAACCGCCGGCTACTGTGCTGGGAGCGTGCAGGGAGCATGGTTCTTAGTGCGGTAAGTGGTTAACACAGGACTGAGGTGAAGGCCCACACCCTGAGAAGCCGGCGTGAAGAGGTTAAGATTCCCTCCTCCATGCTAAACTCTGTAGATTAAAGAATCTTCCTTGCCAGCTACTCTATTCTGACTAGAGCTGAAACAACTAATCAACATAATTGGTTTTGAAAATAATTGTCAACTATTTTCATAATTGATTAGTTGTTCAGCCGATTAGCTGGCTTGCATACAGAATGTATTATCTGTTTACATATCAGAAAATACAGTGCAACACACATACAGCTCAGTACACCATCCATACATGTCAGTAAGTGCCTGAGAACTTGTGAATGAGTGAGGAGCAATGCCTCATGGGACATTTATCCTGGGTAGGGATGAGCCGAACACCCCCCGGTTCGGTTCGCACCAGAACTTGCGAACGACCCCCGCGTTCGGTACGAACGTTAGAACCCCATTGAAGTCTATGGGACTCGAACGTTCGAATTGGAAAGTGCTAATTTTAACGGCTAATATGCAAGATAGTATGCTAAAAAGGGTTTGGCGACCTGCCTCCTGCCTCAGGGGACATGGGTCACTGCAAAAAAAAGTTTTAAAAACTACCGTTTTGGCGGGAGCACTGATTTTAATGACGATTAAAGTGAAAAAAAAAAAAGTGAAATATTCCTTTAAATATGGTGCCTGGGGGGTGTCTGTAGTATGCCTGTGAAGTGCCACGTGTTTCCCGTGTTTAGAACAGTCCCTGCACAAAATGACATTAAACGGAAATAACACCATTTAAAACTGCTTGCGGTTTTAATGTTATATCTGGTTCCTGCAATATGGTTGAAAATCATTGAGAAACATGGCATGGGTAGCCCTCCCTGCCCATTACCAGCCTATTTGGGTCTTGTACACATATTAAGGGGAACCCCGTACCCATATTAAAAAAAGGAAATGCGTGTGGCCCCCAGGCCCTATATACTCAGAACAGCAGTATACAGGCGGTGCAAACAAGACAGGGACTGTGTAGGTTTGTTGTGTTAAGTTGAATCTGTTTGTCATTTTCAACCGGTACATTTTTAAAGTGTAGCTCCAGTCAAAAAAAATATCTTTAAGCTTTTTGGAAAACATAGGGAAGGGTTATCACCCCTGTATAATTTGTTTTGTCGTCCATCTTTTTTCATCTCACTTGCTGCTGTCTCCTTGCGTTTGCAAGTAGGAGATGTTTGTAAGTTGGATGTTTGAAAGTAGGGGCCTGCCCTATATTATAGCGGTATGTACTGGGTACAGAGCACGCAGACAGCACGCACTATCTCCTAACACTACTGACTGCAAGCTCTATTATTAACCACTTGTTAGCCCAATGTTTGCATAAAGTGAAAGATGAAGTTATGCTGAGTAAATAGATATCAAACATGTCACTCTTCAAAATTGCACATGCCCGTGGAATGGCGCCAAACGTCGCTACTTAAAAAATCCCCATAGGCGACACTTTAAATATTTTTTTACTGGTTACATGTTTTGAGTTGCAGAGGAGGTCTAGGACTAGAATTATTGCTCTCGCTCTAACATTCTCGGCGATACCTCACATGTGTGGCACATGCGAGCACATGGGGACATGGGCGCTTTAATTTTTATTTTATTTTTTTATTGTTCATTTTACTTTATTTTAGTTTGACATTTTTTTTCCCAAAAATATATTTTTGATCACTTTTATTCCTATTACAAGAAATGTAAACATCCCTTGTAATAGGAATATGGGGTGACAGGTCCTCTTTACAGTGAAATCTGGGGGGTCAATATGACCCCACATCTCACCTCTAGGCTGGGAAGCCTGAAATAAAAAAAAAAAAAAAAGATTCTGGCTTTGATCGTACTGGCGAGTTGGTAGAAGCACCGGAGGGCGGTGAGGGGTGGGGGGCGTCTATGGCTGGGTACTTCAGGGTATCACCGAGTATGGCTGGGTATCTCTGAGTATGGCTGGGTATGGCAATTTATGGCAGGGTATTACAGAGTATTGGCGGGGTATTGGCGGGGTACTACAGAGTAATAGCAGGGTACTGCAGAGTATTGGGGGTACTGCAGAGTAATGGCGGGTACTGCAGAGTATTGGGGGGTACTGCAGAGTAATGGGGGTTACTGCAGAGTAATGGGGGGTACTGCAGAGTAATGGGGGGTACTGCAGAGTAATGGCGGGGTACTGCAGAGTAATGGCGGGGTACTGCAGAGTAATGGCAGGGTACTGCAGAGTAATGGCAGGGTACTGCAGAGTAATGGCAGGGTACTGCACTGCAGAGTAATGGCAGGGTACTGCACTGCAGAGTAATGGCAGGGTACTGCACTGCAGAGTAATGGCGGGGTACTGCACTGCAGAGTAATGGCGGGGTACTGCACTGCAGAGTAATGGCGGGGTACTGCAGAGTAATGGCAGGGTACTGCAGAGTAATGGCAGGGTACTGCACTGCAGAGTAATGGCAGGGTACTGCACTGCAGAGTAATGGCAGGGTACTGCACTGCAGAGTAATGGCGGGGTACTGCACTGCAGAGTAATGGCGGGGTACTGCAGAGTAATGGCGGGGTACTGCAGAGTAATGGCGGGGTACTGCACTGCAGAGTAATGGCGGGGTACTGCACTGCAGAGTAATGGCGGGGTACTGTACTGCAGAGTAATGGCGGGGTACTGCAGAGTAATGGCGGGGTACTGCAGAGTAATGGCAGGGTACTGCAGAGTATGCACTGGTATTGCAGAGTATTGGCAGGGAATTGAGGGGTTAAATTCGGTGAGCAGCGATGTGGGCACTGCAGATGCAGCCCACATCGCTGCTGACACCGATCTCTTTCCCCTCCGCTGTACCGATCGGTACAGAAAGGGGAGGGAGGAACAGGCGTCATAACATGACGCCGGTTTGTTTCCAAGTGATCACTCCGTCATTTGACGGAGCAATCACGTGGTAAACGGCCGCTATGAGCGGCCGTTTACCGTGATGCGCCGGGTCCTATGGACCCGGCGGTCACGGATGCTCTCGAGTGCGCACACCTCGGGGCACGCGAGAGCAGAATTCTGGGAGGCCGTTAATTAACGGCCTCTCTGAGTTAAACAACCGCCCTGAAGCCGTTAATCGGCAATGGGCAGTTGTTAAGTGGTTAAAGCTAGATCACTAGCTATATAGGTGAGGTGAATATAGTGGTGTATACTGCAGTCAGGGCACAGACAACAACCACTACACAGCAGCAAGATAGGAAATCAGCCAAAAACGATTGGTGTGTACTGTGTTGAAGGTACACAGAACACCCACTGCTTCAGATGCAAAGTAACACACTACAGGAGGCCGCCTTAAAGGCGGCCTTATATAGTGTGGGGCGTGCACTACACAGTCTGAGCTATGATTGGCCACAGGCAGGATGCCTGTGGCCAATCATGGCTCTCCTCGCTGCCGGCGCTGCGATTGGCCAAGCATGCGGGGTCACAGTGCATGCTTGGCCAATCATCGGACAGCAATGCACTGCGCCAACGCAGTGCATTGTGGTCCGCGCGCGCGTCACTCGAATTTTGACGCGAACGGCCAAAACGTTCGGAATTCGCCGAACGCACGAACAGCCAATGTTCGAGTCGAACGTACGTTCGACTCGAACACGAAGCTCATCCCTAGTGGTGTATACTGCAGTCAGGGCACAGACAACAACCACTACACAGCAGCAAGATAGGAAATCAGCCAAAAACGATTGGTGTGTACTGTGTTGAAGGTACACAGAACACCCACTGCTTCAGATGCAAAGTAACACACTACAGGAGGCCGCCTTAAAGGCGGCCTTATATAGTGTGGGGCGTGCACTACATAGTCTGAGCTATGATTGGCCACAGGCAGGATGCCTGTGGCCAATCATGGCTCTCCTCGCTGCCGGCGCTGCGATTGGCCAAGCATGCGGGGTCACAGTGCATGCTTGGCCAATCATCGGACAGCAATGCACTGCGCCAACGCAGTGCATTGTGGTCCGGGCGCGCGTCACTCGAATTTTGACGCGAACGGCCAAAACGTTCGGAATTCGCCGAACGCACGAACAGCCAATGTTCGAGTCGAACGTACGTTCGACTCGAACACGAAGCTCATCCCTAATCCTGGGCAGGAGAAGGAAGTGAGCCTTGCTATAGGGGCACTCTATACTATACTTTGCGGCTTGCTATGGGGGCACTCTGAAGGCAGGAGGAGCCAGAGGCAATGGCAGGGGGGCCCCAGAAGAGGAGGATTGGGGCTGCTTTGTGCAAAACCATTTTACAGAGCAGGTAAGTATAACATGTTTGTTGTTTAAAAAAAAAAAACAATGCAACATTTAAAATCACTTTAAGGGCTCTGTGCAGGGATCAGCATCTGAATTCAGAGAAGCTGGAGGTAATAGAAGGCATTAGAAACACATTTAAAGTAAAAGTTTACCAGTATTGTGCATTATATTTAAAATGATTATCACTGTGAAAAAAAAAGTCTTTACTACTACTTTAATATAAAAGATTTATATCCCCCCTCCACCCTTCATGTAGCCTCATGTCTGACTCCCAGTTAAAATACCCTGTATATCTGACTTCTGGGTATATTTCTTAAAATATTAATATTACTTTCACAGTAAAAATGAACACACTCTTTTTTTAACCTCATCATGACAGGTGAGAAATAAAAGCATGCTGCTACTACTATCGCTTTTTGGATGAGAATATGTGGTCGAATGTCGTTCAAAAATTTCACTTGCTTTTAACATTCACATTCAAAGTTTATAAAATTGAATGAACGTTCTTAAAACAAAAATTTTCAAAGGGAGAATTTGTGTGTGGCCATCATAAGTGACACAGCTAGCTTGTACCAAGTGAGTCTGTCAATATTATATTATAATCCTGTCTGAAAATCTGCAAAACAGTGTTTTAGGTCTTTTTAAACTTTTTATTCTTTAAATGAAAATTTTGATCTCTGAATCTGATGATATTCAACCTCTAATAGTATATACGGTATCTCACAAAAGTGAGTACACCCCTCACATTTTTGTAAATATTTCATTATATCTTTTCATGTGTCAACACTGAAGAAATTACACTTTTTTACAATGTAAAGTGAGTGTACAGCTTGTATAACAGTGTAAATTTGCTGTCCCTTCAAAATATCTCAACACGCAAATTGCTGCCAACAAAAGTGAGTACACCTCTAAGTGAGAATGTCCAAATTGGGTCCAATTAGCCATTTTCCCTCCCCGATGTCATGTGACTCATTAGTGTTACAAGGTTTCAAGTGTGAATAGGGAGCAGGTGTGTTAAATTTGGTGTTATCGCTCTCACTCTCTCCTACTGGTCACTGGAAAAGCAACATGGCGCCTCATGGCAAACAACTCTCTGAATATCTGAAAAAAAGAATTGCTGCTCTTCATACAGATGGCCTAGGCTATATGAAGATGGCCAAGACCCTGAAACTGAGCTTCAGCACGATGGCCAAGACCATTCAGCAGTTTAACAAGACAGGTTCCACTCAGAACAGGCCTCACCATGACCGACCAAAGAAGTTCAGTGCACATGCTTAGTGTCATATCCAGAGGTTGTCTTTGGGAAATAGACGTACGAGTGCTGCCAGCATTTCTACAGAGGTTGAAGGAGTGGGGGGGTCAGCCTGTCAGTGCTCATATCATACGCCACTCACTGCATAAAATTGGTTTGCATGGCTGTCGTCCCAGAAGGAAGCCTCTTCTAAAGCAGACTAAAGACATGGATTACTGGAACATGTCCTGTGGTCTGATGAGACCAAGATAAACGTATTTGGTTCAGATAATGTCAAGCGTGTGTGGCTACAACCAGGTGAGGAATACAAAGACAAGTGTGTGCCTACAGTCAAGCATGGTAGTGGGAGTGTCATGGTCTGGGGCTGCATGAGTGCTGCCAGCACTGGGGAGCTACAGTTCATTGAGGGAACCATGAATGCCAACATGCACTTTGACATACTGAAGCAGAGTTTGATCCCCTCCCTTCAGGGACTGGACCGTAGGGCAGTATTCTACATGATAACGACCCCAAACGCACCTCCAAGATGACCACTGCCTTGCTAAAGAAGCTGAGGGTAATGGTGATGGACTGGCCAAGCATGTCTCCAGACCTAAGCCCTATAGAGCATCTGTGGGACATCCTCAAACGGAAGATGGAGGAGCACAGGGTCTCCAACATCCACCAGCTCCGTGATGTCATCATGGAGGAGTGGAAGAGGACTCCAGTGGCAATCTGTGAAGCTCTGGTGAACTCCATGCCCAAGAGGGTCAAGGCAGTGCTGTAAAATAATGGTGGCCACACAAAATATTGACACTTTGGGCCCAATTTGTACATTTTCACTTAGAGGTGTACTCACTTTTGTTGCCAGTGGTTTAGACATTAATGGCTGTGTGTTGAGTTATTTTGAGGGGACAGCAAATGCACACTGTTATACAAGCTCACACTTTACATTGTAGAAAAGTGTAATTCCTTCAGTGTTGTTACATGAAAAGTTATAATAAAATATTTACAAAAACATGAGGGATGTACTCATTTTTGTGAGATACTGATACTATGTATCTCTTTTGTTATTCTCAGAGTGGATTAGATATTTTGTTCCCCAACCATATAGTTGGGTATGTATATTTACTACTGCATATAGATATTCAAGAATAAATTGTACTTCTTTAAACTTTACATATTAACTAAATTATACACCACACTTTGAGGTAGTTATCTAATTAATTGAAATAATAATCGGCCAACGAATCGATTATAGAAATAATCATTAGTTGCACCCCTAATTCTGACAGCCAATGCTCCTGCATGTGTCAGAATGCCAGAACAATGACTGCAACTTAATGGCTGCAATTACTGTTTGGGCGACAATTTTTTGTCTAGCTTCTTTAATTTTCAGATGAAATTTTGTCAAGTCAGGTGCTGAGGGGGCCATCCACAACTCACTTTTTTTTTTTACTTGCACCTGATTGGGTATCCTTTACAAAGCAATGCTTGACCATATTCACTCTGGGGAAAATGAGTGCAACTGCAGTCTATTTGTCTTTAGTAGATTAACTCTATACTGTATTATTATTATTATTATATGCTTATACTCTTTATTAACTCTATATATAGAAGGCGTTGTCCCAATTTGACTGAAATAGTGGAAACACACTTTAAGGTTAAGCACAGAAGGAGAAAGCTGCAGTGCCAAATAGGTGATATAAATCAGTGGAATAGTATTTCTGTTTCTGGAAATGTCACTTGAACTCAAATAGGGTTACAAAAATACATCTAATGAAAACAGTAGGCAACTAAGAAAGGTACAGTGCCTTGAAACAGTATTTATACCCCTTCAAATTTTCTACATTTTGTCATGTTACAACCAAAAACTTAAATGTATTTTATTGGGATTTTATGTGATAGATCAACACAAAGTGGCACATAATTGTGAAGTGGAAGGAAAATAAATGGTTTTCAAAATGTTTTACAAATAAAGATCTGAAGTGTGGCATGCATTTGTATTCAGCCCCTCTGAATCAATACTTTGCAGAACCACCTTTCTCTACAATTATAGTTGCAAGTCTTTTTGGGTCTCTACCAGCTTTGAACATCTAGACGCTTTTGCCCATTCTTCTTTCCAAAATAGCTCAAGCTCTGTCAGATTAGATGGAGAGCGTCTGTGAACAGCAATTTTCAAGTCTTTATAGAAACATTAGGAAAACTGATGTGCTACCAAGTGTGTGACTAGATATAAATAACGGTAGCTAAAATAATTGTGAAAAAAATGAATAATGGATAAAGCTCCCAAATCCCCATAGTGTCACCACATATACTGCAAATAGAAATCAAATGAATGGAGTGGTGCTAAATTTCTGTGAAATACATATGCAAATCAATCGCATAAATAAACTATGCAATCATATATCATGTGTCACTTCTAGATAATATATAATAAATGTGAGCGGCCATTGCACACGGTGGTGGATGGTTTTGGATTGAACACCTGATTGCATTATTGCTTCAAACATCACTGGATCACAGTACTTTATTTTTTGAACTGTCTTCTATGACATTCACCATTTCTACACTGGACTTTGTTATCACTATATATTGTGGAGTCTCTTAAAGTGACTACTATTGTTTTTTATTTTGTGTCAATATATTTCTGATTGCCTGTTCACTTTTTTTTGCACTTTATTATAATATATTATTTAGAAGTGACATACATGATATATGATTGCATAGTTTATTTATTGTGATTGATTTGCAGAATTATTTCACTGAAATTTAGCACCACTCCATTCATTTGATTTCTATTTTCAAGTCTTGCCAAAGATTCCCAATTGGATTTAGGTCTGGACTTTGACTGGGCCATTCTAAGTCATGAATATGCTTTGATCTAAACCATTCCATTGTAGCTCTGGCTGTATGTTTAGGGTTGAGGTTTTGCTGGAAGGTGAACCTGCACCCCACTCTCAAGTCTTTTGCAGACTCTAAGGGCACTTTCACACTGGCAGCACCCGGACGTCGGCAATAACGCAGCACTATTTTTAGCGGCGCTTTACCATAGTTTGGCAGTGCTTTTCGCCCACTAGTGGGGCGCTTTTAACCCCTGCTAACTCCTGAAAAAGGGTTAAAAGTGCCTAGCTTTGCCAGCGCTGCCCATTGATTTCAATAGGCAGGGGTGCTTTAGGGGCGGTGTATACACCGCTCCTACAGTGCCTCAAAGATGCTACTTGCAGGACTTTTTTTGCATCCTGCCAGCGCACTGCTCCAGTGTGAAAGCACTCAGGCTTTCACATTGGAGTGAAAGGAGAGGAGCTTTACAGGTGCTTTGCAGGCGCTATTTTTAAAGGTAAAGCACCTCAGTGTGGAAGGCGTCTTACAGGTTTTCTTCTAAGATTGCCCTGTATTTGGCTCTATCCATTTTCCCATCAACTCTGATCAGCTTCCCTGTCCCTGCTGAAGAAAAGCATCCCCACAACATGATGCTGCCACAGCAATGCTACACGGTGGGGATGATGGTGTGTTCATGGTGATGTGCAGTGTTATTTCTCCACCACACATAACGTTTTGCTTTTAGACCAAAAAGTTCAGTTTTGGTCTCATCTGACCAGAGCACCTTCTTCCACATGTTTACTGTGTCCCCCACATGGCTTCTCTCAAACTGCAAAATGGGAATTCTTATGGCTTGCCACTCTTCCATAAAGGCTAGATTTGTGGAATGCACAACTAATAGTTGTCAGGTGGGCAGTTTCTCCCACCTGAGCTGTGGATCTCTGCAGCTCTTCCAGTTACCATGGGCCTCTTGGCCACTTCTCCTTGATTAATGCTCTCCTTGCCCGGCCTGACAGTTTAGGTGGACAGCCATGTCTTGGTACGTTTGCAGTTGTGCCATACGCTTTTCATTTTCGGACGATGGATTGAACAGCGCTCTGTGAAATGTTCAAAGCTTTGGACAATTTTTTATAACCTAACACTGCTCTAAACTTCTCCACAACTTCCTTGGCCATCATGATGCTGTTTGTTCACTAAGGTTATCTAACAGACCTCCGAGGGCTTCACAGAACAGCTGCATTAATACTTAGATTAAATTACACACAGGTGAATTCTACTTATTAATTAGGTGACTTCTGAAGGCAATTGGTTCCACTAGATTTTAGTTAGGGGTATCAGAGTAAAGGGGGCTGAATACAATTTATACATTTATTAGTAAAAAAAAATGAAAACCATTTATCATTTTCCTTCTACTTCACAACTATGTGCCACTTTGTTTTGGTCTATCACATAAAATGTCAATAAAATACATTTAAGGTTTTGGTTGTAACAAGACAAAATGTGCAAAAGTTCAAGGGGTATGAATACTTTTTCAAGGCACTGTAAGTGCTCAACTGAAAGTTCTACTCTATACACCTAATCAGTGCATGATACATGCTTATGAAACCTCACCAATGTTTACATAGTAATAGCAATGTTCCTTTTACAATTGTAGCTTGTCTTTCTATGCACCGAATTTAGAAATATTCCCCAATGCTTAGCATAGACAGACTGACATAACAAATAGTGATCTTGATCACACATTGTTCTGCTATCTTCTGTGTATACCTGAACTTTCTACCCAATAAAACAAAATGATGCTCATGGCTTTGTAAACCATTACAGATACCACTTAAAGATGGAAAAACACCATTGCTAGACATGGGAATAATAGCAGCCAAAGTCAATGTTGACACGTTGAGTCTACTAAACTCTGTATGATTAGATACCCAACTGATGTTCTTATACGTACTGACACATTCATTATATACTACAATGCATGCATATATACATATACATAAAATTTGAATAAAGATCATGCTTTGCTTGTAGCAATTCTGTTGATGTGGAAAACCAGGTTATAGCAGATGAGATGGAAAGAACCATCTCCATAGCAACGATGCAGCTCCTAAAAATAGAGGGGGAAGGGCAGCTCATCTTTTGCTAAAGGCCCCAGTAAACAATTTTAAGTCAGATTTTTAAAGCTCAAGGGTATTGCTGTGACAGCACATACGTAATCCCCCTGTTCAATCAACAGTGGTGCGCTCAGAAATGCACACACCGAGCGGGATGATCTAAAGCAGTGTTTCTCAACTTTATTACATTATGAACACCATTATAACAGCGGATGTGCTTGCCAAGTTTTTCCTGCTATTATTTTTATCCAAAGTACCCCTAAAATCTGTACATTCCAAGCTGGTATGCTGTTAAATTCTATCCACTTTTTGTTGTATTTTACGAGGTCTTTTTGTAATTTTTTTTTTATTGAGTGTGAAATACAGGTGATAGTACCATATACATAAGTCACATAAAACATTCAAAGTTGTTGCAATCAAAATTATCCCTAATTTCTGCACTAATGGAAAACGGAAATGGAACCTATTATGTCAGTCATGTATTATTTTTTTTTATTTTCTAATTGTTTTTTTCTAAATGATTTGTTCAACAGCTTATTATCTGCAGGACAGGTTGCATGGCATGTATTCAAAATGGTGTTGACTAACTGAACCAATTGGAAAATATTTGTACATTTGTTGAAAATGGATATAGACACACCCGTACAGATCAAATTTATTAAAATATTGTTAATTAATTAAAAACAAGGTGTGTATACATATCATTAATTGGAAAATCACATTATGACAAATTTGTCCACTCCAGGACACTCTTTATTCCTGTACATGGTACTATTGATGGAATTGGTGGTGTGAGTGCTATGTTTTTAACGATAATTAAATAAACAATATCTTAAGAAATATGATGTGTACGGGTGTGCCTATAAAGTCAATTTTCAACAAATATACAAATATTTACCAATAATTAAGATGTTGGCACACGTCTATCTGTGTATCCACAGTACCACCCTGTGGTGATAGAGTTTTACCGACTTTAATTAACGGAACCAAATATTTTATGTCTTAAATAATGTCTGAACTCGACCAGCTCAAATAGAATTGAACAAAATGAAAATAACGGTAGGTAGAACAAAGCAAAACAAAACCAACAGTTATAAGATTAAGAGGATGTATATTTCCGAATATCAGAAAAAAACACCTTGTCCATTCCCTACATCTAGACCCTCCAAAAGGCAGCAACCAGATGCAGGAGGTCAAGTCTCAGTTATAGAGACTGTCTGTAAGCATTTGTTTGCAAGTGTTTGTGGTTCACAGGATGTGTAATTTGCCCAAGGTGTGTTTTTAATTTTTCAGTATTGTAGAGGTTTGTTGGAATATCTTCAAGATGTCTTTAAGTTGGTCATATGAAAGATTCATGACAAAATATTTAGACCAGGGGGTCTTCAAACTATGGCCCTCCAGTTGTGCAGCAACTACAATTCCCATCATGCCCAGTCACGTCTGAGAATGTCAGAGTTTTCCAATGCCTCATGGGATGTGTAGTTCCGCAAAACAGCTGGAGGGCCGTAGTTTGAGGTTCCCCGATTTAGACCAAGTGTGGAAGAACCATTTGGTGTGGGACACCTTATGTTTAGTTGTATGTCATTTTTCTATTAGCATCTGTCTATATAACAGAGTTTTAGATCTTCTATAGGAGAGGGGCTGTGGTGATAGCAATTTTTATCCAAGAGACATAAGTGTTTAGAAAGAGTATTGAAATGATTCTCCCTTACACTGTGTGCACAAATATTAGGCAAGTGAGTATTTTGATCATGTCATAATTTTTTTGCATATTGTCCAACTCCAAGCTGTATAAACTTATTGGATTTAAGCAGAGCAGGTGATGTGTATTTCTGTAATGAGGGATGGTGTGGTCTAAGGAGATTAACACCCTATATCAAGGTGTGCATAATTATTAGGCGGCTTCTTTTCTTCTTTTTGGGCCAAAAAAGAGATTTAACTGACTCTGAAAAGTCAAAAATTGCAACAAGTCTTTCAGAGGGATGCAGCACTCTTGAAATTGCTAAGATATTGGTGTGTGATCACAGAAACAAAAAAATACGTAAATTACTCGCCAAAAATTTGGGAAGAATTAAACGTGAAGCTACCAGGAACCCATTATCCTCCAGTGCTGTCATATTCCATAACTACAACCTATTTGGAATGCCCAGAAGTACAAGTGTTCAATAGATGTTCAGTACATGTTCAGTACTCAGAGACGTGGCCAAGGTAAGCAAGGCTGAAACCCGACCATCACTGAACAAGACACATAAGTTGAAACGTCAACATATCTGAAGACAGATTTTTCAATGGTTTTTATGGACTGAGGAGACAAGAGTGACTCTTGACGGACCAGATGGATGGGCCTGTACCTGGATCAGTTATGGGCACATGGCTCCACTTCGACTATGGGCTGGTTTTATTAAAGATAAACTAGTTGTACCATTTTGGGTTGAAGATGGACTCAAAATCAATTAGAAGACACTTTCTTCAAGCAGTGGTACAGGAAAATTTCTGCATCTTTCAAGAAGACCATGATATTTATGCAGGACAATGCTCCATTGTATGCATCGAAGTACTACACTGTGTGGCTAGCCAGCAAAGACCTTAACCACTTGCCGACTGTGTCACGGAGATATACTGCGGCACAATGGCTCTCCTGGGCGAAATCCTATATGTCTTACTCGTTTTTGGCCACCAGAGGGTGCGCACCGCATGACGGGGGACCCGATGTGCGCGGCCGGCAGAAGCAATCGCCACCGGTCACGCGCCATCGCGTGCACGAGCACCAGCATGGGGATTTATATTTGTAAACACACAAATCCCTGTGCTGTCAGAGGAGAGGAGCCATATCATTTCTTCCTACGAAGTAGAAAAAACGATATGGCTCCTCTCCTAGTCACTCACATCCCCACACAGTTAGAACATGCTGAGGGAACACATATTTAATGGGGAAAAAGCTCCATCTGTGGGAAAAAAGGATTCAAATTTTGTTCAGGTACAGCAACGACCACGCAATTGTCAGTTAAAGTGACACAGTGTCAAATTGTAAAAAGTGCTCTGGTCAGGAAGGGGGTAAAATCTTCTGGGGCTGAAGCGGTTAAAGATGAAAGAATGACATGGCCCCCTTCCTTACCTGACCTAAACCCTATTGAGAACTTGTGGGCCCTTCTTAAATGTCAGTTTTACATTGAAGGAAAACAGTACACCTCTTTGAACAGTGTCTGGGAGGCTGTGGTTGCTGCTGCACAAAAAGTTGATCGTCAACAGATAAATAAACTTACAGACTCCATGAATGAAAGATTTATGACTTTTATTGAAAAGAAGGGTGGCTTTATTGGTTACAGAGTTTTTTTTTTAAATGTCAGAAATGTTTGTTTGGCTACCATGCACAGCTACACAAGTTTTTGCAGTTTTCAGTATCAGTAAATCAATCCCAGTGTACTTGAGTCATGAAAAAGGCATTCAATAGGGAAGAGAGATCTGGCGAAGACCATTGTGGTTAGTCAGTCAGTTGGGAGTGGTGTTTTCAATGGAATGTTTAAAGTTTATGCTTAATGTATGAGTTTGAACTGCACCTCCCTTCATGTCTTCTCCACTGGCTCCTTGATTTGATCCCAAACTTTTTGAATGCTTTCTATAGTTTTTTTGTGTGTTTAAAAAGTTAGAATTTCCCATTTTTTAATGCAGGGGAAAGTAGGGTAGTCACCTCAGTTAGGCCGCGTACACACGGGCGGACTGTCTGCCCCACTAAGTCCGTCAGACAATCCGACAGACAGTCCGTCCTACTTTCGAATGAACGGACTTGACCACACACGATGAACAGACAGTCCGCCGAAAGCTTGCATGATGACGTGTACAGCACGTACGACGGGACTAGAAATACGACGTCCAATACACTGCAATGCAACCTTTCGCCGTGTAAATCCTTTCTGAGCATGCGCCATACTTAGTCCGTCGAACTAGCCTACTCACGAGCGGACTGTCCGCTGAAACCAAGTTTGGACGGACAATATTACGGAAATTCCGAAAGACTTAGTCCGCCAAACTGTCCGCGGCCTTAGTGTTTCTCAGTTGGTATAAATATGTTAGGGACTATTCATGTTTTAGGTCTTTAAAAGTATTTTTTAAAGAGATTGACTTTAAGGCTAATAGGTCTGCCCATTGCATGCAGTGAAGAGATGATGGGGACTGCTATTATATTCTACAGTTACTTGGTGGATGCCATCACTGCTTCCATCCCTCCAAAAAAAACTTTTATTGACTTTTCTCTCCAGAAAAATGGCACCGTCTTTGTTTCTATCTTTTGAATCAACTTTTTGTCTTGCCAGGTGGTGACGACAGGGCCACCTGAGCCATGTATGGCAAGCTTTACCGCAACGTTGCAATACTGCTGTCTGAGTGGATTTGGGGAAGAGGAAATACTTCTTGCCGCCTGCAGTAGAATGATTGCTCCGTTTTATCCCAGTGTCACCTGACTGTAGCTCAAGAACTGTTTCTTGCATAAAAGTTATACTGTTGCTATGTATAATGACATATAAATGAATGTATTCATGAAGACTTATATAGTTTCCAAGAGGTCTGCTTTAAATACTATATCAGTTACCACTGCCTAGCTCCTTTTTGTCTGTTCTTTTGTATGGGGTTTTTGTTACCTTTATAAAGGTTTCTTGTGGAGGAAGACTTTTCTTATGGAGGAAATAATAGAAAAGAGCAAGCATTCAGTGAATCTGATAATCAGTCTGAACAAAGGCAGATTTATACATTAAGCTTGCAATGTTATGACCCTGGCACAACTAGTTTTCACAGTATTCAGTTAAAGGGTTGGTCTGCCGAAAAGAGATCTTTTGGTACATACTGGAGGGTCAAATCACCTGTTTCTTATGTCTCCAAGTCATTATAGTGGTGGTGCTGATTTTTCTGTGCTTAAATTCTCATGTATGAAAACTACAGTGGCTATTAAAATGAGGCCCTTTCTATCAGTTGGATTTTTAGTTTAATTTGGAATCAGAAGTGTATATATAAAAGATGTAAGCAAATAATATCCCACCAGACTAAATTCAACTTTTTCTGGGTGGCCTCTTTCACACGAACGATCCGTTCGGGTCCGCCTGTCAGTTTTTTAGGCGGACCTGAAAGGATGCTCCATAGACCTCTATGGAGCGTCGGATGTCAGCAGTGATATGTCCGCTGACATCCGATCCGCTCCGATCCAAAAAAGTGTGACGGAGGAAAAACCTACTTTTTCATCTGTCTGCGGATCGGATAACGACGGACTCTGAGGTCCGTCGTCATTCGATCTCCCATAGGGGAGAGCGGCGCTCTGACAGGTCCGTCCCTTCGCAGTGTGCAGAGACAGACCTGTCATCTTTCTCGACAGAGCGATCCCCGATGAGCAAGCGGATGTCCACGGGGCGGATCATCACTGATCTGTCCCGTGTGAAAGAGGCCTAAGACGATTCCTTTGGCTGTGGTTTTTAACCACTTGCTTACTGGGCACTTAAACCCCCCTCCTGCCCAGACCAATTTTCAGCTTTCAGCGCTGATGCACTTTGAATGACAATCATGTTTAATAGTTTGTTATAAAATTTTGCAAACAGGTCATTTTTCTCCTTCATTGAAGTGCGCTGATGAGGTGGCACTGATAGGCTGCACTGGTGGGCACTGATAGGCTGCACTGGTGGGCACTGATAGGCATAGTTAAGGTGGCACCGATAGGCACAGATAAGGTGGCACCGATAGGCACAGATAAGGTAGTACTGATGGGCACAGATAAGGCGGCACTGATGGGCACAGATAAGATGACACGGATGGGTGGCACGAATGGGTGGCACTAAGGGGCACTGATAGGTACCACTGATAGATGGGACTGATGGGCACTGATAGGTGGCACTGATAGGTGGCTCTGATAGGTTGCACTGCTGAGCACTGATGGGCGGCACTGCTGGGCACTGGTAGATGACACTAATGGGCACGGATATGTGGCACTGGGGTGCAGCACCGTTGTTGAGGCAGATTGCGGGCACTGATGGGTGGCACTGTGGGCACTGATGGGTGGCACTGTGGGCACTGCTGGGTGGCACTATGGGCACTGCTGGGTGGCACTGACGGGGGCACTTATTTATTGATGAGGTGGCACTGGCAGGGGGCAGGTGGGCACTGGCAGGGCTGGCATCAGTCCCGATCACGGCCGCCGGTGATCGGCTCTTTTTTTTCTCCTCGCGCGAGGAGGAATAATAGCCGATTACCGGTTCCGTTGTATCACATGATCAGCTGTCATTGGCTGACAGCTAATCACGTGGTAAGGGGTCGGGATCACAGAGCGCGCCGCGTGCATGGGGGCGCTCGTGCATGGGACGACGTCAATAGACGTAGTCCCAGCAAAGGAGGTCCGCGCTTTAGCCGTCATTTGGCTATAGCGCGGATCTCAACTGGTTAATCAGACTGGATCACCTGTTTATACAGCCACATCACTCAATGCAGATGGTTCTAGTCAATTTCATTATTATAAGGCAGTCAATAATAGTAGCTTAGCTGTGAGTCCCAGGAACTCCTGTATGTGGGTGTTTGTATCCACAGCCCAGCAACATGCTTTTCTTTAACCTCCCTGGCGGTAAGATTAGTTCTGGTTTTAGGTGCTGAAAGCGGTACAATTATTTTGCATGGAAATTTGGCGTTTTATATTGTAGTCCTGTAATTCTTAGGAATAACTCTCTTAAATCTGTTCAAACAAAAGTCTAGCAGACATCCCGGGTATGATGAAGTTTATAATATAATAAATAATAATAAAAATTATTCAATAATGTAATCAAATCCAAAAACACTGAAATTTTCTCATTTGCAGAATTGTCGCTGTCATTAGATTTAGTGTTTGATGACGAATTTCTCCACAAATCGCTATCGCTCAATTCTGCAAGTGATTATAATTTATTATCGCTGTTTTCTAGTTGGTCTAAAATCACTTTTGACATAAAGGGACAGTTTTTGGTTGCTATGGACAATCTCCAAATTCCAGGCAGAAAAAACAGTATTTATAATATAAAAGTGCATGCAGGGCACTGCACAGACCACTAGGGACAAAGGGGGTGTGTCATTTTTTTATACAGTACTGTAATCTGTAAGATTACAGTACTGTGTGTGTTTTGTGTGTTTTGACTTTTTTGAATTTGGCGCCGATCTCTGCTCCCAAGTGTCGTAACGTCGCAGGGAACGGAGCTCGGCGGCACTCGGGCACTGTGTGAATCGAGCGGAGGACGGCTCGATCACACAGCGTGAAGGACATCGCTGGATCCAGAGGACAAGGTAAGTAACTTCTCCCTGTGTCCTCCCTGTATCCAGTGATGCGATCCCGAGTCTGGCTCGGGGTTACCGCTTATGGTACTAAAATCCCAGCCCAAGCCAGACTCGGGATCATCGCTAGGGAGGTTAATCAGAAAATATATCATTCACTATAACAAAGAGAACAAGACCCATCATCTGGACGACAGCACCTAGTAGGTAAACTTAACCTGGAAGGAAAAGAGACCCAATCACCTAGATGGTCTTAGGATGCACAGGATACCTACAGAAGTTTTAAAACCACCAACACTGTGGACCAAAATATCTGTAAGCTTTAAAATTGAAACCAAATATAAATATATAGGCAGATATAAAGGACACACAATTAATGCAGCTCTGTATGTATTAATACATCTATAATTTTTTTAAATGCAAGCAACGTACATAACTGCATTTTTATGAAGTTCTTGCAAGAACTGAACAGCAGAGCTCAAACATAGAAGGAGAAACAGCACAAGATGCCAGTCTGCTGTGCTCACATGCTAATAAGAGGAAAGAGCTAAGTGGACAGAGAGATGAGCTCATCAGTCTGTTGCTTCTCCTTTCACTGTTCAGTCACAGGGTGACAAGACCTTCAAATGATACTTAGCTGCAGCAGAGAAAAATCAAGTATCCTGCCCTGCCAGATAGTATTGTGCTGTTTGGTGAGGTTAAATAAATCTCTGGGTTGAAAGAAATACAAATCCTTTTGCGTTTGGATCGGCTTCTTCTTCTCCCCCTCCCCCCGCTGACTTCTGGGACCTGTGTGTCGCCCAGAAGATGATGGGTCTATTCGGAAAGCGCAGCTCAACTCGCGCATGTGCAGTAGGAAACCGGCTGTGAAGCCTGCAAGCTTCACTGCCAGTTTCCCTTACTTGCAATGCTGGTGCCTGCACCTGAAGCCAATAGACAAATCGGTTTGGGGTGTCAATCTGGCATGACCCTGAAGATGAAAAAACTCCACTATCTTTTCTAAACAAAAAACACAAAAACATACCCCCCGTCCCAGCCCTGTTCATTGGCTCCTGCTGCTGTCAGTTAAATTCCTGTGAGGCACAAGCAGGGTGTGGCTTACTGGTGCTATGTGTGTCTATGGACACACACAGCCCAGATCAGGATTGCACACAGCTTGCTAAGGAGGCACACAGAGGAAAGAGGAGCAGAAAACGCCAGCGGGGGACTACCAAGGAGGAGATATGGGACTATTGTATTGCACAGAGTAGATAAGTATAACATCTGTTTTATTTTAAGAAGTTAAATGTTTTGTGCTTGGAGTTCAGCTTTAACTACAATGGTGAAGGCCTCCATGGCAGCACTAGGCATCTGCTGCTGTGTACCAGTGCCCTACGTCTATAGAAGGCACCTGCTTATTACAGCATTCATTCATCTATTTTGAAGAATTGTTGATGTATAACGTGTTTTTTTTTCTCTAGTAAAATAACATTCTGCGGAGTAGAAGAGAACAGATTTTTTCCTTCCTCCATGTGGAATGAGACACCCTCTTTGTATTCTGTGGGCTGTTTCACAAGAGACAGATTTTCAGGCAATCGTTCCAAAAGATTGTTTTGATCTGTACATCTTCTCTCTGCAGATCCCTAGAAATGGAACCTGAGCATTGATAGTTACAGCTTGTAAATCTGCATACTGTCACAATAAATTAACTTCACGTATTTTCTGCTATTTTCACCAACGAGGAATTAAAATTCTTATGAGTTCTGGGAAGCACCAAGATCCTGGACCCTACTCTGGGTTGAAGGGCGACTTCACACTTCCCCGCTGTGCTATTGCTAAAACACAGCTAATATGGATTTTGTTCAGGTTACCTGTGCTTTCCCATAGACATCTACAAGGTCCTGCAGTTTTTGTGTGGTTTCAGAAAGTGCACCAAAACTCCTAGGGCAGTGTGAAGCAACCCTCATAGTGTCTGATCACCCCCAGAATCTTCACATATGTAGACATTTTTGGGACATTCTAGTCAAACACATATGCTTGGACACCCAAACAACAGGTTATATTTTCATTTTTTAAAGGAGAAGTCCAGCCTGAGCTCGTTTGGCTGGGATTTTACTATGGGTCACAGGAATGCAATTCGTTTTGCACTCCTGTGACCCATTTTCAGCAGAGAGCGGTCTGACGTCCACTGTGTGATGACGTCATTGGAATCAGTCCAGGCACTGTGTCATCACGACAATAATGTCTGGATCCGCCAGGTGCCTGGACTTATGCCTCTCAGGGAGCCTCTGAGAGATTGAGATGGCCGCTCCCCACCCCTCCACAGCTCAGTGCTCCAGTAAGTGTGGAGGAGCAGAGAGGAGAGCTGCAGATTGACAGTCAGCAGCTCTCCTCTTGGGGATCCATGAGAACCAAGCTATCGACGATGTTTGATCGCCCGGTCCTCAGTGCAGAGGTGGATGCAGCATCGGACCGATGCTGCATCCACCTAGGTAAGTATAAATAGGCAAAAAAAGCAAAACCCATACTTCTCTTTTAAGTAGCTGTTTTATGTATTTTACTTGTATAGCCATGCATTAGACAAAATAAGGTTATGTTTATACTTTTTTTTTCCATACACTTGTGCTGTGCTATAGGTACTGCAGGAAAGAAAAAACGGTATGTTATTTACTGATAAACAATATAAATACTCCAATTCACCATAATATTCTGTGATCTCAATATTTGCTTGACAGTATATGTACTTTTACCACTGTGCAAACTATGCTCTTCTATGTAGAACCAAAACTTTTGCACTTTTTGTACTACCAAAAAAATGCAATAAAAACTATCTTTAGAGAAATCTGATGCAAAGGTATGTCAATGGTAATTCTTATTATTTTTTTGGCAATGGGGATTTACTAAAGACTGTGCACTTTGCAAGTGCAGTTGCACTCTGCAAGGGCATTTGAACTAGAGCTTAATAAATTATGTGAAAGTTCACTTTGCAAAGAATACACAATCACAAAAAAAATCAAGAAAATCAAAAAAAATGCATTTTTGCTTGCACATGATTGGATGATGGGGGTCTGCAGAACTTCCCCTCATTTACTAAGTTCTGGAGCAAATTCCCTTTGAAGAGTGCAACTGCACTTGCAAGCTGCACAGTCTATTTGCCTTTAGGAAATCAACCGCACTGAAACAAAACCTGACTGAAGCTTTCTTTTGGCAAATATACTTGCCCTAGGCATTGCCTTGTAAATGCATCCGTTTTTTTGTACTTTTTTTTGTAGTGTAGGCCTCACCAGCCCAGATGGTGCTCTTACATATTTTGTAAAATGAAGACTTCCTGATTTTGTGTGTTTGCTTCCTTTGTTGAGCAAGTGAAAAGATGTGTTAAAAAAAACCTGAATGCCTAATTAATAAAAGTCATAGGTAAGAGGCTGCTTTACAAGCACTGTGCATTTAAATTTGAATTCCCTAGTCTTTGTGTTTTAGTATGTTGCTGATAGCATGCAAACCTAGATGTGGTCTGGAACCATGTGCAGGTAACCCAAAACAGCATCAGTATTTTGTACTCAATCCAATTATCTGTCTTACCAATTAACTGGAATATAAAAGACAATGTTTTCTTGTTTATGAACTTAATATTGAGCCAAAATAAGCCAAAGCTATGTGCAGAGAAGAATGGCTCATTCACTGTAGTCCCTGTCCCAGTGAAAGGTACAGCTGGATGCCTGTACAACAAACGCAATTCCAAAGCCCATGTATGCTTCAACCTACAAAGGGCTACATTTATCAATTTGTCTTTAACCACTTATCTACCGGGCACTTTAACCCCCTTCCTGCCCAGGCCATTTTTCAGCTTTTATTGCTGTCACGCTTTGAATGACAATTGCGCAGTCAAACAACACTGTAACCATGTGAAATTTTGTTTATAATTTTCTTCGCACAAATAGAGCTTTCTTTTGGTGGTATTTAATCACTGCTGGGATTTTTGTTCCAAAAAAAAGGACCAAAAATGTTGAAAAAAAAAAGTTTTTCTTAGTTTCTGTCAGTAGATTTTGTAAATAAGTATTTTTTCTCCTTCACTGATTTGTGCTTATGGGGCGGCACTGATGGGCACTAATAGGCTGCACTTATGGGCACTGATGAGGAGGAGCTAATATTCTGCGCTCATGGGCACTGATAGGTGGCACTGATGAGTGGCACTGTGGGCATTGATAGGTGGTGCTGGGGGGCACTGATAGGTGGCACTTATGGGCCCTGTTAGCCGGCACTGGTGGGCACTGATAGGCGGATTGGATAAGCAGCACCGATGGGCGGCACTAATGGGTGGCACTGATGGGCATTACTGATGGGCATCACTGATAGGCGGCACTAAAAGCCAGCACTGACTGGAATCACTCATTTCTGGCTGTGATGGGCACTGATTGTTGGCACGGGTGGGCATTGATTGCTGGCACTGGTTAGCATGGGTTGCTGGCACTGGTGGCGCTCTAATGTAATTAGGGTACTGATCATCAGCGGGTGCCGTTATTTGATGGTGGGTGGGTGGCAAAGTGGTTAAAGAATAATTCCACACATGCTATATGTTTACAGTTACATTGGTTCAGCTTGGATATGTATATGCCATACCTGGAGATGTCCCTGGAAGATGGAAAATCACTGAAGTTGACACAGCTACTCCACTGATCTTTTTTCCAGGTCCCGTGCTGCCTGAGCACAAGAATGAAATGCTGCCCCCCCCCCCCCATTCCCCTTAAAAAAAAAAAATCATACCCTCCAAAAGGCCCTCACATACGTTAATTTTATATCATGATAATTTAAACTTAAATTAAATTTATCAAGAAGTCAGATTTTGCACTAAACACAAAAGTGTGCCAGTTCATACCAGAATCACATGGAAACACACTCTTTCCCATAGGGAGCATTTCGATAGTCCGTTTATTTGAATGGGCTGCAAAAAGTATGTGTTTGCACTACGTTTAAAAACACCAACTGCACCAAAGCGCAAAGTACTGTGGTGCCATGCAATTTTGTGCCCGGCAAACACACCTACTGCATGGGAAACGTGCACACAGCACACCTAAGCTGCACCGACCACGTGCTGGTGTGAACTGGCCCTCAATCAACCAGGTATTATAGGGAGCCGCCCAGACCCACAAATATAAAATGAGCATGACATTTACAGTTGACTTTTCAATTTACAAAATAATCCCCATACAGCCCAGCAATCTCCATAGCCACATGCAGTATCTCCCCGGGAAGGAGGAGAGGACAGGGTGTCTGGACCGGGACTCTGGCTGGCCTGCCTGGCTCAAATAATGTGGTGGCATGTGGGTATACATACCTGTTGTCTGTCCACTCCAGCAGTGTGCCCAGCGGGTGGCAGATGAGGTAATGGTTCAGTGCCGGTCAACGTGCTGTGGTGGCTGTTGCTCCTCCTCCTTCCCTCTCCTGCCCTCCCTGGAGCCTGTCTGTATCTGACCCTTACAGGCGGTAATTCCAGTTGAGCAATGTGGCCCCTCGTCTGGCTGGGAGGTGGTCAATCTCTGGAGTCCAGAGGCGGTTCTTAAATTAGGCAAATTAGGCAGCCGCAGGGACCCTGTGAGCGTGAGTCTTAAGGTGACCGCCTAATTTGCGTAATTGAAGAGCTACCTCTGCTGCCCCTCTCAAAGTGCCGCCCTGGGTCGTATAGAGTCTCCAAGGTCTCCCCTTGGCTCGAAAACATCCAATGTCATTGCAATACTTTATGTCACACGGTATTTGCGCAGTGGTCTTACAAGCGCATTTTTTGGGGAAAAAATACACCTTTTTTTAATTAAAAAAAAGACAAGAGTGAAGTTAGCCCAATTTTTTTTTTATATTGTGAAAGAAAATGTTACGTCGAGTAAATTGATACCCAACATGTCATGCTTCAAAATTACGCCCGCTCGTGGAATGGCGACAAACTTTGACCCTTAAAAATCTCCATAGGTGACATTTAAACATTTCTTCAGGTTACCAGTTTTAAGTTACAGGAGGTCTAGTGCTCTCACTCTAACGATTGTGGCGATACCTCACATGTGTGGTTTAAACACCATTTTCAAATGATGTTTGCGACTTGCATATGCGTTCCCTTCTGCGCTTGAGCCCAGTGGGACTGGGGGCTTTACATTTTTTTTTTTATTATTTCATTTACTTTTTATTTTTACACTGTCCTTTAAAAAAAAAAAATTGGGTCACTTTTATTCCTATTGCAAGGAATGTAAACATCCCTTAAATAGAAAAAAAGCACGACAGGACCTCTTAAATGTGAAATCTGGGGTCAAAAAGACCTCACTTTAAAAAAAAAAAAAAAAGAAAAAATCCCCCTTTAAGACTATTGGGTGGAAGTGATGTTTAAAGTCGCTTATGCCATCCAATGGAATGGAGATGAGTGAGGGCCATATTTTCCTCACTTGGCTTCAGGCTGTTAAGGGGAGAGGATGCGATCGTCTCCACAGGTAACCGGTGGAGACGACTGGAGCACAGCGGGAGGGGGCCTCTTCTGCCCCAATAAAAGTGATTTTGTGGTGAATCTGCCACACAGACCACTTTTATCTGAAAGAGGACTGCTTGCCGTTGAAGAGGATACTGGGGTTATGGCAGCTATCTGCTGCCATAATGGCGGTATTCCACTTCAAACAGCCGCCGTCAGTCCGCAAGTAGTTTAAACAAAATTCAGTTTTGGTTGACAGCCAGCAGGCAGAACCACTTATAATTCTATATGTCTAGGCGTTCTGTCAACAATATTTTTATTTTCATGGGAAAGGAAGACAAGAGGTGCAGTAAAAATGCTGCTTGCATGACCACTGTATAGAATTTAACTAGGAATTGCAGCAAAGGGAGTCCAAAGGACATACACAGCAATGGGTGCCCACCTGTTTGCACATACCAAAAAATTGAAACGGGTGGTTTTATACTTCAGCCAATTTTTTTTGTTTAAGTTGTGGGTACAGTGAGGAAGAGTTGTAACCTCTGGCAGAATTTTATTGTCGTTTGTGACCCCAGTAAAGCTGGCCAGTTTTCGGAATGTTCGTTTTAATTTCTGTTAGTTTGGAAGAAATTAGAAGAAGCAGGATGGAAAATTATTTTCTAACAACAAAATTCTAGTTGTGAATGTGGACTCTATTCAGGAAAGTCCTACAAACTGCAATGAAACCTGTTTATTACATCTGGGATTCTATTCATATAGTAGGTCTGGACTAATTAGAGGCTTTTGAACATATTAGTTGACTCAATTATGACAAGAAAACATGATTTGACAAATGGTTATTCAACAAACACATAAACTGTGTATGAGCAGCTTAAGGAACCTTAATCCCATTTACTATGTGGTGTTTAAAGCAGGAAATTAAGGGGTACTATCGAATAGAAATACAGAAAAAAATAAAAGTACTCTTATGCTAGGTACACACTATTTGTTTTTTATGTTCAACCCAGCGGGCTGAAAGAAAAAAAAACTGAAGAGCTTGGAAGGCGCTCGCTATCCTATGTGATGTTAGTACATCGATCTCCCCGCTGAGTGGGATAGGCTGGTGTACACACGGGTCGAATGTTGGCCGGTTTCTGTTTAACCAGCTGATATTCGGCTTGTGTGTACCAGGCTTTTATGTCTCACTAGTGATTTTTTTCCTGACAACAGTTCACCAGCAACAAATTTACCAAAGAATGCTCACCTGCTTCAACTAAATGTTCCATTGCTGGCTGGAGGAGCAAGACGCCACTCTGTCGTTTACAAAACCTTGCAGAATGTAAGTCAGCAATGAGGGAGCAAAGTCTTATTAATCCAGCCAATTAGAGATTGACACATGTTTTTGTACATCCTGAAATCGAACAACATTTTGCAGGGTGTTCATATGAAAGTTTGAGTCTATAATATTATTACTGAATGCTCTGGTAGTCGATTTTTGTGAATGTCAGTTTGAGGCTGGATTCACACTATTGCAAATTGGATGCAGAGATACCCGCATCCAATTCGCATACCAGAGAGCATACTATGTAGCCCGTTCACACATCTTCGCAGCGGCTCCGGTGCAAATTGCACAGTGCCATATTGCCATCAGTGTCACACAGTGTATATCAGTACTTCCAGTACAATCAGTGTCACAGTGCCATCGGTGTCACTTTGCCATCAGTGTCACACAGTGCCGATTATCAGTGTTGCCTCATCAGTGGAACCTCATAAGTGCCCATCAGTGTTACTAATTACTGCTGCTTATCAGCACCCATCTGTGCAGGCTCATCAGTGCCCATTGGTGCAGGAACATCACCACCACCATGTCTAAAAAATAATTTTCAACTAAGGAGGCATACCAAATTCTAAGTGCAGCTGAAGAGACCAACAGGGAGCTCTCTGCATCCGATTCTGCTTCAGATTTGGATTCTGACTCTGATTTTAATTATGAGCCAATGCCATCTAAACTGTACATAGCAGAAGGTGTTTATGTTGTAGTTATAGTGCAGTATAGTGTAGTATAGTGCATATGCCCTGCGAGAGAAATAACCTGCTAATATGACAATCTTGTGAAAAAAATATAAATAAATCTTCATTTCGCAAAGAATTGTGAAAAAACATGACAACCTCAAAAAACTCACCACGCCTCTTACTAAATAGCTTGGAATGTATACTTTCCAGTATTTGTACTTTCCTGGCTTATTAGTGTCTCAAGAAAAGAGATTGGCCATCAGTACATCAGGTAATTTTACCAAAGCAATGTAGCAGTATAAAGTTTGGGAAAAATGTATAAAGAAAAATGACTAATTTGAAAAATTGTATAACAGAAACAAAGAATTTTTTTTCAAAAATGTCTGGCTTTTTTCATTTATGACGCAAAAAAAAACAAAAAAAAAAACAGTGGTCATTAAATACCACCAAAATAAAGCTCTATTTGTAAGGAAAAAAAGGACAACCATTTTATATAGGTATATTGTTGCATGAGTAATTGCCATTCAAAGTGTATGAGCACTGAAAGCTGAAAATTGGTCTGGGCAGGAAGAAGGTATAAGTGCCCAGTAGGCAAATGGTTAATTACAATTATTCTCCTCCAATACTTTGCAATATTACTCCATGGTAAGATTAGGGTCACGCACAAAGATCCTGCTAGCTTTTCTCATAGAATGCATTTCACTGATCTAGAATGTTTTGGGCAGTAATATTGAATGCTGGTTGGTATTTTCAACTCTAATTGCTCAAAAAAACAAAAAGAAATTGTATCTTAGTGATTTGGAACTATGGAGTTTTGATGCCCATGCTACCTTGGAGATTAAAGCAAAACTGTCAGAAACCTAGGCAGACTAAGCAAATGGTAAAGACCTTCACAGGAAAAGCTACTTTTAGCAAAAAACGTCAAAGCCATAGTAGCTCAAGAGATATAGCCCGCCTAATTTACAAACAAACCTATACTCCTTCTATACTCATTCTGGAAAAAGGTGAATCCACCCTCAGCATTCCTATCTTTCAACAGGCCCATATTATTTATTGGTCCAATATGGAAGTTCAGAAAATGGTACAGAGCCCAATCTTTACAGGATAAAAATAGAGAGTTGCTTACACCTTACACCAGAGAAAGCAGTAAGATCTACTGATTGTTCTCACACATGGGTTTCTCTGAAAGTATCTTGGGGGAGAAAAAAAAAGACTATAGCTGAAAAGTAGTATTTTGTTAATGGCAGAGTACAACAGATGATGATTCTACTAGAGACAGAAAGAAATAAAATAAAAAAATCATGATACTACACTTATCACAAAAAGTTACTCAAACGTGGGTTTGTGGGTTTAGCTTTAATGCAAATGATTTCATTTAAATGCTGATTACATAATGCATGTGTAAAGTGTAAATTTGTCTTGATCAACTGGAGGCAGGATTTTTATTTTAGAAGACTTTACAAAGCCCTTCTTCTGTAGACGTGCACTGTAATTAGCTAAATCATTGTAAAAGCCGTGGAGGTTTTTGCTGAATGCACAGTGGGATTTAACATACAAATAACCAAGACAGAAAACATGCTCATTTGATTTACATGAACAAATAGATAATAACTGTATTGCTATAGCAATAATATATCCCTATACAGAACCACCTTCTACTTATCCCAGTAACAAATGTCCATATATTTGTTCATTGCACTGAACCTGTAAATTTGGACTGGTCACCCACCGTCTTGCTACCTGATCAGCAGGCAAGAAAGCATTTTCCTATTGCTGACTTTAGAGTCTAAATGCAGTATGCTTATGACTGTGTGCCAATGACCAATAAAAGGTTCAGCGCTGGCATATACACAGTTTAATTGGACAAGGGGTTTGATAAACAAGCCCAGTAGTGTGTGTGTGGGGTTGGTCACTATCAGGATAAGGAAATAGAACACTCCTTTAGCGGCAAAACCTCTATATAGTTCAATGCTTCTCCAGGCTTATAACAATAGTCAAATCAGGGGCATTTAACAGGTATTTATCAAATACAGTTGTGCACAAGTTTACATACCCTGGCAGAAATTGTGAAATTTTGGCATTTATATTGAAAATATGACTGATCGTGACAAAAAAACTGTATTTTATTTAAGGATAGTGATCATATGAAACCATTTATTATCACATAGCTGTTTGGCTCCTTTTTAGATCATAATGAGAACAGAAATCACCCAAATGGCACTAATCAAAAGTTTACATACCCTGGAATGTTTGGCCTTGGTAAAGACACACAAGGTGATACACACAGGTTAAAATGGCAATTAAAGGTTAATTTCCCACATTTTTGGCTTTTTAAATTGCAATTAGACTGTGTGTATAAATTGTCAATGAGTTTGTTAGCTCTCACATGAATGAGCCATGGAGAGCAGAAAAGAACTATCAAAAGGCCTGCATAACAAGGTAATGTTGGACTTTGTACTGATGGACTTTGTATAGATGGAAAAGGAAATACAATTATATCCAAAGCCTTAATTTTGCCAGTAAGTACTGTTTAATAACTTATTAGGAAGTGGAAAACTCAGGGATATCTTGATACCAAACCAAGGTCAGCTAGACCAAGAAAGATTGCAGCCACAACTGCCAGAGGAATTGTTCAGGACACAAAGAAAAAACCACAGGTAAGCTCAGGAGGAATGCAGACTGCTCTGGAAAAAAAGACAGTGTGGTTGTTTTTAAGGAGCACAATACCAAAATACTTGAACAAAAATGATCTGCATGGCCAAGTTGCCAGAAAGAAGCCTTTACTGTGCCAATGCCACACAAAAGCTCAGTGAGGCATGTAAAGGTATTGTCTGGCATAGTGTAGCCGGGCTTTTCTGTGGTATTGGCGCAATAAGACTTCTTTCTGGCAACTTGACCATACACATCATTTTTGTTTAAGTATTGCCTCTTTTTATCAAGAGATCCCTGAATTTTCTACTTCTTAATAAGTGAATGAACAGTACTGACTAGCATATTCAAGGGTTTGAATATTTTTCTTACATCCTTTTCCATCGTTATAAAGTTTCATTACCTAGTTACGCAAATCTTTTGGCAGTTCTTTTCTTGTCTCCGTGGTTCAGTATCTAGTCTTCTCAGTGCATTTGTGTGAGAGGTAACAAACTCAATTGAGATTTATACACAGACACTAATTGCAATTTAAAAAGCCACAGATATAGGGAATTAACCTTTAATTGCCATTTTAACCTTTGTGTGTCACTTTGTGCGTCTGTACCAAGGCCAAACGTTCCAGGTTATGTAAACTTTTGATCAGGGTCATTTGCGTGATCTTTGTTATCATTATGATTTAAAAAGGAGCCAAACAACTACCGTATATACTCGAGTATAGGCCGACCCGAATATAAGCCGAGGCCCCCAATTTACCCCCAAAAAACTGGAAAACTTATTGACTCGTGTATAAGCCGAGGGTGAGACATGGCTGTCCATCCCTGTGTGTCCGTCCATCCCTGTGTGTGTGTCCGTCCATCCATCCCTGTGTGTGTGTCCATCCATCCATCCATCCATCCATCCCTGTGTGTCCGTCCATCCATCCCTGTGTGTGTATCCATCCATCCCTGTGTGTGTGTGTGTGTATCCATCCATCCATCCATCCATCCCTGTGTGTGTGTGTGTGTGTGTGTATCCATCCATCCATCCATCCCTGTGTGTGTGTGTGTGTGTGTGTGTGTGTGTGTGTGTGTCCGTGCAGCCTTGTGTGTGTGTCCAGCCTACCTGTGTCCCAAGCCTCCGTCCCGAGCCGCCGTCGTCCCGAGCCTCCTCTGTCCCGTGCCTCCTCTGTCCCGTGCCTTCCGGTGTCCCGTGCCTCCTCTGTCCCGTGCCTCCTCCGTCCCGTGTCGTGCCGATGGATCGCCGCTCTTCTCGGCGGCCATTCTACGATTCAAAAGCTGCGCCTCCGTCCTCCGCCTGTGATAGGCGGAACACTCAATTTCCCAGCAGCCTGTGTTCCGCCTATCACGGACATCCTCTCATACTCGTCCGTAGTATGAGAATGAACGGATGTCCGTGATAGGCGGAACACTGACTGCTGGGAAATTCAGTGTTCCGCCTATCACAGGCGGAGGCGGAGAAGGAGGCGCGGCTTTTGAATTTTAATGTCCGCCGTCTGTCTGCTCGATACGCTGATCGAGCAGTCAGACAGCGGTGACTCGAGTATAAGCCGAGGGGGCACTTTCAGCCTCAAAAAAGAGGCTGAAAATCTCGGCTTATACTCGAGTATATACGGTATATGATAATAAATGGCTTCATGTAATCACTATTCTTAAATTAAAGAGTTTTTTTTGCACAGTCAAATTTAAATATTAATGCCAAAAGTTTACAAAATGGGTATACAAACGTTTGAGCGTAACTGTACATCCACTGTTAGACATAATAAAAGGCCACAGCTCCATGCACACTAAATACCGCTGTGGTGAATCCAAAAGAGTTCTCTGCTGAACATTTTGCTTATGATAGCAGGGAGAATATGGCATGATATATATGCAGCTAGTGGACGATATCCCTGTCAAATGTTGATCAAGTCAGCTCCAGCATGGCCTTATTTAGGCAGACAACTCCACTGACAAGCCGGAGCATCAAGCCCACCGTCTACACTAAAGTGACAGTTGTTTGTTTTCTTTAGCATGGTATAATAAAGCAGCAACGTGTGTTCCATCGACCCACAGATTACAACTAAAAAGTATACTTTAAGTTAGTAAATGAATACAGCGATAGGGTTGATTTACTAAAACTGGGGACTGCAAAATCTGGCGCAGCCATGCATGGTAGCCAAGCAGCTTCTAACTTCAGCTTGTTGAATTAAGCTTTGACAAAAAAACAAAGCAAATTGGTTTCTATGCAGAGGTACACCAGATTTTGCACTCTCCAGTTTTAGTACATCAACCCCAATGTATCCAAAAGGGTTGCTAACAACAATACACATAAAAATTAATTTGGACTGGCACTTCTAAAAAAAAAATTAAAAGTATGTGGTGTGTCTGCGTATATATATATATATATTTACATATATATATATATATATATATATATATATATATATATATATACACACACACACAGTATATATAGACAAGCTTTAGCAATGGTATACATTAATGTGCATCCACCCAGTGATCCAAACATATAGAAGAAGTGTAAATTAGGTATCAATAGATAGCAGCACCAGTGTGTTTAAAGAAATTCAGTATGCAACAGACACGTATCTTAAATATGGCAACAGTTTGGGCAGATGCCCTTTCTCAAACCCTATTATTTAAGATTTGTGTGGCGTGATATTAGACTAAGCTTCATCTTCTAAGTCTTGTGTGGTACAGAGGGCATTCATTTGTATTTGTGTTGTGGCATTACAGAAGGATACATATACTAGTTGCCTCACTAGATTGGCTACTTCTGCTGCTCCATTTCCAAATCACTGCTTGTCTGTCCCTAAACAGCTGTCAATGTTCCCAATGCTTTTACCTGGGAATGTCTCAAGAGCATCAAAGACCGAAGATTCATGTATTCTAATCTTGTAATAATTACTATATCATTGCTCAGTGAACATTATTTTAGTCATGCCTGACCTTTCCATCTCTATTCATTATGCAAGTATGTAGGAAGAAAATGAAATAAAGTGAGTAACATTAAAATTCCTACATTTTAAGTGATGTGAGGAGAATCTAAAAAACCTGCGCACCACAAGGTCCGATTTACATGTGAAGTAAGATGACTTTCCTGTAGGTAAAAAAAGCAGGTACCATGCATTGCAGGTATGTGTACGACTGCCTGCATTTTTCCAACACCTATGCATGCTACAGGTAAAATGAGCTTATCTGCAAGCTTGCCACCCAGAGAGATAAATGGCAATGCACTTCTGGAGGGAGATGCGAGCCAGACTAAAGCTCCTAGTATGGGACACCCTAGCCAATGGGTTCCACCCAGGGCAGGGGAAAGAGACCACCCCACTCACCTGTAGAGACTGATGAGTAATAACAGAAACTGCCTGATCAATAGAGACAGTCTGGATGTCCTGCCCAGAGCCTAGGACCAATAAAGGGGTGAGGGGGCAGCTGAGGACAGGGAGACAAATAAGAGAAGAGTAGAAACGAGTGAGATGGGGTTCCCCCAATGCACTACACTCTTCCTGACTGTTGACAATGGGTCCACTGGCACAAAGCGTGTAGACCCTTTTAGCTCTGGGTTTTGTCTTGCCCACCAGTGAGAGATAGCCAACATTGATAGATATCTGCAAGGTCCTGTTCAGTAGATTATTGCAGGCACTTCTTTTCGGCTCTTCTGATGGGAGCATGAAGTGCATGAATTCAAAAACTTGAATCTCTTCAGGAGAGGTTGTCTGATTATCGCACAATGTAAAGTAAATGAGGAGAAATCACCTATGAGTTAGTTCCCAAAAGACTCCCACCACATCCCATGAAGAAACAATATGGAAAAAGAATGCCCTTAAGGGGACTGTGTGGGTGGGAGTATGAGTAGGTGAAGAAAAAAACAAAAGTATACGTAAAAAACAATTAATTGTATTATAAATATCAATATTGTACATTATAGATATTCCTAAAACCATTAAATAGGATACAAGTACATATAACATTGCTAAATTCTTGGATCACAAATAGACTTCAAAAGAGGGGTCATGCGAATAATATGATCACAAAAAAATCCCAACATGTTTCGGAAAAGCAGGGGAATAGACTAAACATATTCATTTCCTTCCTCAGGGGTTCAATGGAAGCAAACTGTTATATGTCTAATAGAGAAAAAAGGGGGATTTGTATTTTAATGTGATAAAACACACAATAAAAAGTATAAATATGTATATATACTTAGCAGAGTGAATTATATCCAAACAAGGCATAACATATCAAAAAACAGGAATAGTACTCACAATCACAGTGTCCGATGTGGAGAGAATACACAGACCATAATAAAGAGAGACGGGGCCTCAGGTCTCAAAATATTGATATTTTGTAATAAAATTACTTGTTTTTTACGTAAAATTTTGTTTTCTTCTTCCCCTACTCATACTCCCACCCGCACAATCTCCTTAAGGGCATTCTTTTTCCAGATTATCGCACAATGGGGATACCACAAATTTTAACTAGAGTGAACACTAAGACCAATTGATCTAAGAGGTAGCAGGTGTTCCGAAGGATGCTGAGGGGCCAGGTCCTTATTTAGGTAAGGGACAGCCAGGACTGGTCTCAGTGGACATTGTAGGTCAGGAAGTCCCTATGGAGAGGAGGGATGCTGATCAGTAAAAGGTACCATGATAGCTTAGGAGAACCCAATGACAGAAGAGTCTTCTGAGAAAGTGAGAAAATGTCCAGATGGTGAACGACCTCACAACCCTAGGCCCCATTTGGACAGGGGCAAGGAGTCCCAGGATGCAGGAAACCCAGAGGACCAGAGAAAGTTGCACTGTTTTGTACAGTGTTACCAGAATAATAGTGTAAAGCAACTGAAGGAAATCAACTGGTATTTCTTTGCACTTATAAAACCGATATAACAAAATGCATTTAATGGTATATTTAACAGACCAAGAAGGAAACAAAAGAGAGAAAGGTTTTTTTACATACACTTTAATGGAAATCATCCATATAGGGACTGTGACAATAAAAGCCTGACTAAAATTTTAAGACTTCCCTACTCCAACCAATACATATTCCCTACAATCCACACTATGTATGATGAAGTAAATTTTTAAACTGCCTCTTCATTGTCATTTACTTTTGCTAAGTGGTGATAAGTGTGTTAAACACAGCAGGATGGGGATGTTGTACACACAGCTGTATCATTAAAAGGGGTAGATACCACATGAGGAGATTTGGGCCCAGCTGCTTAGGAAATAATGAAGCATGCTCTGCTAATTAAAATGCCTTCAGACATTTGCTTTGTCAAGGAGCAGATAATTGTATTTTATTGTCAATATTTCAATATTTATGGTGACAAGGCTATACTATTAGAGATAAGCATTCATGCAAACATTTTTATTCGTTTTGCTCAACTGCAGTTTATCTATTTACTATTTTTAGGATAACTAGATTGCATATTGTTAGTAAGATGCTATCCCCTCCATCCCTAATGTAAAATAGCTAGGTGCTTTAAAAAAAAAAGATACATGCCTTAGACCCAAACTTCTAGCCTAAGCACTAGAGATGCCGCTAGACCTCCACGCAGCCAGCTGGGATCCCTAATTTCAAAAAAATGTGCTACTAAACAGTGCAGGAGTGGTGGTGTAACCGGACAGGGGAATTCAAGTTCAAGAATTCTGATTCTGCTTTCATCAGAAGCCAACAATAGTGTCTACTGGTGTTTTTTTGACAGTCCATTGCTATTTATAGGTGGACGGGGCTGATCATACCACTTTCTATATATACACCTATGCATAGCGGATTGCTGGACATTTTAGCGGACATATTTTCTTGAAACTATAATTATATGAGAGTTCATGGTTTCTAATTTTTTTGCACTATATGAGATATTAGTATTTCTTAAATGTTTTTTTATCCATATAAAGCACTGTTAATGCTTTTTGTTTTTATATTAACCACTTAAGCCCCAGACCATTTTGCAGGCCAAAGACCAGACCACTTTTTGCGATTCGGCACTGCGTCGCTTTAACTGACAATTGCGCGGTCGTGTGACATGGTTTACAAACAACACTCTTTTTCCCCACAAATAGAGCTTTCTTTTGGTGGTATTTGATCACCCCTGCGGTTTTTATTTTTTGCGCTATAAACAAAAAAGAGCGCCAATTTTGAAAAAAAAAAAAAAACACATTATTTTTTACATTTTGCTATAATAAATATTCCCCAAAGATATATATATAAAAAAATTTCCCTCTGTTTAGGCCGATACGTATTCTACATCTTTTTGGTAAAAACAATTGCAATAAGCGATTATTGATTGGTTACGCAAAAGTTATAGCGTTTGCAAATTAGGGGATGGTTTTATGGCATTTTTATAATTTTTTTTTTTTTACTAGTAATGGCGGCAATCAGTGATTTTTTTCGTAACTGCGACATTATGGCGGACACGTTGGACAATTTTGACACATTTTTGGGACCATTGTCATTTATACAGCAATCAGTGCTATACTGATGAGGAGGCACTAATATGCTACACTTATGGGCACTGATAGGTGGCACTGATAGGCAGCACTGATGGGCACTGTTAGGTGGCACTGATGGGCACTAATAGGCAGCACTGGTGGGCACTGATAAGCGGCAGTGGCGGGCACTGATAGGCAGCACTGGTGGGCACGGATAGGGGGCATGGATAGGCGTTACAGATGAGCACTGATGGGTGAAACTGATGGAAGACACTGATGGGAATTGATGGACAGCAGTGATGGGCAGCTCTAATAGGCGGCACTAAATGCCAGCACTGACTGGCATGGCTAATGGGCACTGATTTGTGCCACTTGTGGGCACTGATTGCTGCCACTGGTGAGCACTGTATGCTGCCATTGGTGGCCACTGTATTTTACACTTTATTTCTTTATTGTAATCAGGCACTGATAATCAGTGCCCTGATTACATCCCTAGATGTCCCCCTGTGAGGAGATGCTGCTGATCAGATCTCCTTTCCTCACACTCTGTCAGTGTAAGGCGAGGAGAGACGATTACGGCATCTCCATGTTTACATGTGACTGGCTGTGACTGGACACAGTCGATCACATGGTTAAAGATCCGCGGACAAGGCTCTTTACACAGATCAGGGTCGTGGGCACGCGAGAGCGATCGTTCTGGGCCACCGTCATATGACGTTGTCCCAGAACAAAAGCTGCACATTTGACAGTGCGCGGGCGGCAAGCAGTTAAACACAAAAATGAGCCTGCATCTATAGCAATATTCTTTGCCTCTTTGCAATAATTTAACCACTATTGTACCAAACAGTATATATATATATATATATATATATATATATATATATATATACACACACATATACATATACACACAGATTTATATATATCTATCTATATACAGTATCTCACAAAAGTACACCCCTCACATTTTTGTAAATATTTTATTATATCTTTTCATGTGACAACACCGAAGAAATGACACTTTGCTATAATGTAAAGTAGTGAGTGTACAGCTTGTATAACAGTGTAAATTTGCTGTTCTGTCCCCTCAAAATAACTCAACACACAGCCATTAATGTCTAAATCACTGACAACAAAAATGAGTACACCCCTAAGTGAAAATGTCTAAATTGGGCCCAAAGTGTCAATATTTTGTGTGGCCACCATTATTTTACAGCACTGGCTTAACCCTCTTAGGCATGGAGTTCACCGGAGCTTCACCGGTTTCCACTGGAGTCCTCTTACACTCCTCCATGATGACATCATGGAGCTGGTGGATGTTAGAGACCTTGCGCTCCTCCACCTTCTGTTTGAGGATGCCCCACAGATGCTCAATAGGGTTTAGGTCCGGAGACATGCTTGGCCAGTCCATCACCTTTACCCTCATCTTCTTTAAGAAGCCAGTGGTCGTCTTGGAGGTGTATTTGGGGTCATTATCATGTTGGAATACTGCCCTGCGGCCCAGTCTCCAAAGGGAGGCGGTCATGTTCTGCTTCGGTATTTCACAGTACATGTTGGCATTTATGGTTTCCTCAATGAACTGTAGCTCCCCAGTGCCGGCAACAAACACACTTGCAGCCCCAGACCATGACACTCCCACCACCATGCTTTACGGTAGGCAAGACACACTTGTCTTTGTACTCCTCACCTGGTTGCCAGCACACACGCTTGACACCATCTGAACCAAATAAGTTTATCTTGGTCTCATCAGACCATAGAACATGGTTCCAGTAATCCATGTCCTTAGTCTGCTGGTCTTAAGCAAACATCAGGGTTTACTTCCTCTTTAAAGACTAGGCCATCTTTATGTAGAGCAACAATTCTTTTTTTTCAGATCCTCAGAGAATTCTTTGCCATAAGTTGCCATGTTGAACTTCCAGTGACCAGTATGAGAGAATGAGAGCCATAACACCAAATTTAACACACCTGCTCCCCATTAACACCTGAGACCTTGTAACAATAACAAGTCACATGACACTGGGAGGGAAAATGGCTAATTGGGTCCAATTTTTACATTTTCACTTAGGGGTGTACTGAAGCCAGCGGTTTAGGCATTAATGGCTGTGTGATGAGTTATTTTGAGGGGGCAGCAAATTTACACTGTTATACAAGCTGTACACTCACTACTTTACATTGTAGCAAAGTGTCTTTTTTCAGTGTTGTCACATGAAATGATAAAATATGAGGGGTGTATTCACTTTTGTGATAATATATATATATATATATATATATATATATATATACACACACACACGTATATAATGTAGATACATATACAGTGGGTATAGGAAAGAATCACCCCCCCCCCCTTTTTTAAATAAATCACATTTTGTTGCTTTGCAACCTAAAATGAAGATAGACACTATGTTTGTTTTATCCAGCTATATTTACTCAGTGCAACTGATAACATGCAAGTGAAAGATATAACACCAACATGTCAGAAAAAAATAAAATTAAAAAACAGAATCATCAAATTGAAAAAAGCATCACCCCTTGTGTCAGTATTTTACTGAACCACCTTTTGCTTAATTACAGCTTTCAGTCTGTTGAGATATGTCTC
Organism: Lithobates pipiens; assembly: GCF_037356315.1. Classification (NCBI taxonomy): domain Eukaryota; kingdom Metazoa; phylum Chordata; class Amphibia; order Anura; family Ranidae; genus Lithobates; species Lithobates pipiens. Next base: position 473,553,712 of record NW_027507764.1, read on the forward strand.
AATTAACCTTGCACATCTAGACTTTGATGGTGACTATTTGTGGACTGCAGTCTTCAAGTCATTCTACAGATTTTCAATGGGGTTTAAGTCTGGGCTTTGACTAGGCCATGCAAGGACATTCACCCTTTTCTCCTTCAACCATTGTGTGGTAATTTTTTCTGTGTACTTTGGGTCATTGTTATGTTGGAAGGTAAACCTTCTTCCCATTGACAACTTTCTGGCACATGGCAACAGATTTTTCTCAAGGATTGGATAGTATTTTGCCCCATAAATTTTTCTTCTATCCTGACAAGTGCTCCAGTTACTGCTGCAGAGAACCACCCCCAAAACAGGATATTACCACCTCCATACTTTACTGTAGGAAAGGTGAGCTGTATTGGTTTTCTGCTAGACAAAGTGTTTGGTGTTGAGGCCAAATCGGTACATTTTAGTCTCATCTGGTCAAAACAGAATCTTCAAGGTGCTTTTTGGCGATGCTCAGTGGTCACTGCATGTGTCCTTTCTTGAGGAGTGGCTTTTTTCTTGCAACCCTCCCATACAAGCCACATTTGTGGAGAACTTCTATTATATGATGATATTACTGCCACATACACACAATGACTACTCTGTCATAAATTCCTGCAACTGCTTCAGTGTCGCTGTAGGCCTCTTGGTAACCTCTCTAACCAGTTTACTCCTGGCTCTTTCATCCAGCTTGGAGCGACATCCTGATCCAGAGGAAGTCTGTGTTTTACCAAATACCTTCCACTACATACTAATAGATTTCACTGTGCTTCTAGTCATTGATAAAGCATTTTTACATTTTTTTGTATCCACCTCCTGACTTGTGCCTGTCCACAACTTTATCCCAGAGATCTTTTGGCAGTGCCTTTCCACACATAGTTGACTGTTTTCTTCAGTTACACTACCAGGGACTGAAATGCTTCAGGAAAGTTCTTTTAATGCTGAGCTAATCAAAATGACCACAGCTGATCACAGTTGAAAGTCAAATGGCTTTGTGTGTCATTGAGAAGGTGATTAGCTACACCTGATTGAGTTTACAAGTCATTTTTAGGAGGGGGTGATCCCTTTTTCCAACTCAGTTGGATTCTGTTTTTGAATTTAAAAAAAAATAAAAATTCTGACATGTTGGTGTTGTATATATTATACATGGATGTTATAAGTTGCACCGCGTCTGTCTTCATTTTAGGCTGCAAAGCAACAAAATGTGATTATTTTAAAGGGGGTGATTCTTTTCTATACCCACTGTATTTAAAAAAGTAGCGACCATTCTATCGGTCATTACATTTTTGACATATTGTATATTGCAGCATGAGCATTTGACATATAAATTGCAGTTCACATGGGCTGATATTGTACACTTCTGTGATGCACACTTCAAGTGATAATCAGACTAGGCTGTAACAGAAATCTAATACTAATCAGTATGGGTGTTGGGGGAAAAAAAAGTAAACATGCTCTTTGCAGGTAAAGCATTGTATATTGCACATCAAGTTACACATAGAAGGCCAGGCTAACAAATAATAGTACCAAGTGTCCTCGAGACTTTGTGTAAACTAAAAGGTGTTGATGTCTAAATAGATGTTTTACAACCTCACTGTGTTTGTACATCATAACTGTTCTTTGCACTGCCTTATCAAGCATACATGAGTGATTCAATATCTCCTGGGTCTTTTTTGGAATAAGCTTTGTGTTTTAGTGGCACAATCATAACATGCAATAACGGTCTATAAGCTCTCCAGGGCTACCCATACATACTTAGATTTCTCTGGCGGCTGCTTGAATATCAAAACAGCGTCTGCAACCTATTGTTTGCAGTCACTGGTCGGTCACTAATGCTAGGTACACACTAGAAGTTTTTTTCATTCAACCCAGAGGTTACAGTACTAAGTGATGTTAGTGTGGCAATCTCCCCTGCTGTGCTATTGTATTCTGACAGGGTGACTTCCCTGCCCCCCACCAGAACACACCGATCAGCGCTGCCAGCCATTGGCCAGGTAGTGCTGACGGCATCACCCACAGCTGGAATTTCAACAGATTCAGCAAGAATCATCTAAAATTTGAGCATTCTATGGCCAGCTTAATCAGCATCAGACTGCCAGTACTATTTAGACGTGGGCTGTGCAGACCATTTTGTGATGTTACACAAGCCTAAGCAGACTGGCCACTTCAGGGAAAACAGATCTTTCAAAATTTCAGGCTAATTATTAAATAAATTAAGAAAGGGCAAAAGTATCCCAATATGCAATACCTCTTGTACAAACATATTAAAACAACTAAAACAATGGCAACATAGTACGAATCACACTTGCTATATAATACATACTGCAAGGTTTCTATCTGGTGCAGTAAAAATGACATCTGGTGTCTAAAATCACAATGAAGAATATCCTGATTTATAAAATAAAAAAAAACAGGAGAGATTATGCTGTTATCAGATAAAAATCCTGAACATAATGCTTGCTGTCATCCACTCAAGTTCACTGTCTAATCTAGAGAACACTGAAATAAATCCTCACCCGAAATGATCTGAGCCAACTGTTCTACAATGCAGAGTTATAAACATCTAGTGGGAGTAAGGGAACATTCTCTGTTCTGTTTCCTACATACCTACACAGACAGAATAGCATCAGCGCAGAAAATTATCTATTTTTTGTTGTTGTTGTATTGTCCTACCTCTTGAAAGGGTTCAGGAATCTACAAGTCTAGACTGAATCCGGAAACCCACCTGTACTACTGAAAGCAGAATTTCACCCAAAAGGGGAAGTTCTGCTTATCTCCCCCCCCCCCACTTTTTTTGGGGGGGGTAGTGGGTACCTGGTTTTGACAGATGTGCCACCCCCGTACAGCCTACACATAACAGGTCGCAGAAGGCTGCGGGACCATTCACAAACTACAGCGCAATTAGTGCATGCACAGTGGGAAGTTGTCTGTGTACCTGCAAGAAGTCACATCCGGCTTCCCTTAGGCCCCTTTCACAAATGCGGACCGTATGTCTGTATTTCATCCATCCGTTTGTTGATGAAATACGGATATACATGTATTTCTATGGGATAGCGGGTGTCTGCGGATGAACATCCGCAGACACCCTGAAATGAATGAGTTTTTTCTTGAATGGTTTTAGAGTTGAGGCTAATGCCCTGTACACACAGTCTGACTTTGCGACGGAAAATGTGCGACCGGATCGTGTTGTCAGAAAATCCGTTCGTGTGGGCTCCATTGGTCTTTTTCCGTTGGAATTTCCAACACAAAGTTTGAGAGCTGGATCTAAAATTTTCCGACAACAAAATCCGATTGTTTAAATTCCGATCATGTGCAGACAATTCTGATGGACAAAGTGCCACGCATGCTCACAATAAATTACGAGATGAAAGCTCTTGGCTACTGGCCTGTTTATAGTCCCGTCGTATGTGTTGTATGTCACTGCGTTAGGAACGATTGGATTTTCTGACAAGTTTGTGCGACCGTGTGTATGCAAGACAAGTTTGGGCCAAAATCCGTTGGATATTTGACATCAGAAAGTCCGACCGTGTGTACAAGGCATTAGAGCAGAAAAATGCCCAAAAACACCTAGATTGTGAACAGAGCCCAAGTAAACTTGCTGGTACCAGGGACCCGAATACTGGTGAAGAACCAGCCCGGGTGAGAACGGTTCTGAATCCTTGGACAGGTAAGTGACCTTTTATTTCAAGTCTGCAGCTACAGAATTTGTAGCTGCTGACTTTTATTTTTTCATACAGCCTGAAAGTCCTCTTCAAATAATTAATAATATGATATAAATAATAATAGGGGGTGAGTATTTGCTGAAAAATATTTAAATATATATATTTTCATAACACTGTAACTCTTAATAAAGAATCAGAGTGCAATGTTGAAGTGTTACAGGGTAACTTGGTTTACAGTACATTCCCCAAAAAAGGATAAATACCTTTCTTCAGAGTTCAGTGGAGCCCTAGGGTTCCTCTAGAAGTTGCTGGGGGCTAGAGCACAGTGGTAGATTGGTTGTCACTGTAGGCAGGGGATCAATGTACAGTAAAGCGTCACGGCCACACTGACCATCATCCACTGACCACCAAGGTAAGGCGGGCATTCTACATTGACCACCAATATAACAGGCCACTAAAATTTTTATTGCCTGTGCTGCTTTTTTGGCCATTTTTATTATTATTTGTTTTAGTTCTTGAATATTATTTAAAACTTACACTGAAGTACTATGAGCTGTAGGTCTTATAATTTTAGTGTGGGCTCCCTGAGACTGTTTCAGAGTTTCCTCCCTGGTAAAATATTTTTAAAAAAGCTGATCTAGTAATATAGCATCAATCTTTTTTATTATTAACCACTTCAGCTTCAGAAGGTATTAACCACTTCCGGACCAGGCCATTTTTTTGTGATACGGCACTGCGTTGCTTTAACTGACGATTGCGCGGTCGCACGATGCTGTATCCAAATAAAAGTGATCTCATTTTTCCCCCCACAAATAGAGCTTTCTTTTGGTGGTATTTTATAACCTCTGCGGTTTTTAGTTTTTGCGCTATAAACAAAAAACTATTTTGAATAAAATAAACTTTTTTTTTAACTTCTGCTATAAAACATTCCCAATAAAAAAAATGTAAAAAATCTAATTTCTTTATCAATTTAGGCCAATATGTATTTTGCTACATATTTTTGGTAAAAAAGAAATCCAATTGCGCAAAAGTTATCGCGTCTACAAACTATGGTATAGATTTATGGTAAGTTTGGCAGTCAAAAACTTAAAATGAATCAGTGTCTGCCAACCCTCTTCTCCAATCCCTACACTGGCTCCCAACCACCCAGCGAGTTAAATTCAAAATACTAACCACAACATACAAAGCCATTCACAACTCTGCCCCGAGCTACCTCACCAATCTTGTCTCCAAATATCACCCAAATCATCCCCTCCGTTCTTCTCAAGACCTCCTACTCTCAAGCTCTCTTGTCTCCTCCTCCCATGCTCATCTCCAGGATTTCTCCAGAGCCTCTCCAATCCTCTGGAACTCGCTACCTCCACTGGTCCGGCTATCCCCTACTCTTGCTACCTTCAGGCGATCCCTGAAAACTCATCTATTCAGGAAAACCTATCACGTCTCCAACTAATCTCCTACCACTTCCATCAGCTCATTCCCGACTGTTATAAACTTTTGTACCTCCTGCCCCACCCTATTAGATTGTAAGCTCTTCTGTGCACGGCCCTCTTAATTCTCTTGCATTTTATTGTATTGTAACTGTATTGTCTCCTTTCTATATTGTAAAGTGCTGCGTAAATTGCTTGCGCTATATAAATCCTGAATAATAATAATAATAATACATTTTTGTGTGAAGCAAGAGATATCATCCACTTTTTCATTTAGTAGAGCAATATGGGTTAGTTGTGGAACAGGTCATGGAAGTGACCTTGTGTATTATCACAAAAACTTTGTTCCAGTAGCCCCGGATTTTGGAGCATTGCCACCAAATGCGAAGCATGGTTCCAAGAGATTGACAGCCCCAAAAACATGAGGGTGAGGAGGTTGGAAATAGCCCCGCAAGGCGTCCCGGATTTTTTAGTGTGCTGGAAGGCCCCGCTGCAGGCAGCCTGTTAAAGTCTGTGGCTTAACATACACTTTATTCAATAAAGTAAAAGGTAAGCCTTTTGGCTAAAATATACTGTGTGTAATAGAGAAAGTAGAAACATCAGCTTTATTGAAGTACAGCATATTAGAACTTGTGGGTTTGCAAAGTCAGCCTGCTTTATTTAGGTGTTGGACAATTCCACCACCACCAATCTACAAGCAGCAGGAAGACGAACTATAGATAATCAATTGAAAAAATGGACCTTATCAAATACACAAGCTAATCAGCAGTTTCAGACACTTCCATCAATCCAAATACTGCATTAAAAGCATTTACAGTTTACAGTCAATTGACCCATTGCACTGGGGAAATAGATGTCCATTTACAAGCTGTCAAGTAATCACATGTCCTGAGCATACCTAGCTTTTATTGCCGATCACAATCACTCAGAGGTGCAAACACAGCATTACTTGGTTTTACAAGTCATTGGAGTCAGGCACACGTACTAAATAAGAAGCCTACCACATTTATTAAAGTGGACCTTTCAATAATTTAAGAAGTCTGCATGAATAAACTCCTGATATATCACAATATACAACTATATAGATTTTCAGAAAAGATCCACCTTTTCTTGTTAAAAAATTGGTCCTTAGGCGCCAATCCGGTAACTTTGCATAGATGGGATAGTAAGTCTGCTGCAGGTAGGATGAAGGATTTCCTCAGTCTCCTACTCTACAGTAATCAGCCCACAACATTGCTACTGTGTGGCAAGTCATAAAATGCAAGGCTACAGTGGGGGCTGGTCTATGTACACAGACAAGAAGTATGAAATATGAATGGAAAACGGGCAGATTATTTATGTTTCCTTTTTATGATTGGAGCAGCTGGGCAGAAAGGGCAGGCATATTTGGGCTCTCTTGATAAGAGCCTGTGACAGTCCCTTTTTGTATTAACCTTTGTTGCACTAGAGGGGCGGTTGTTGGGTCAGAGAGAGTAAAGATTTCAACTAAAAGAGAAATCAGCAAACAGCATTTATCCTACAGACTGAAAGTTATGTCCCTTGTACTGATTTTAATTTCAGACACACATAAGCTTCAAACAAGATGGTGCTGTCCTTTGATGAGCAAAGCACGTGAAGACATTAAGACATTGTTAGAGGGAATAAAGTGATCTCTGAGGAGCTCGAGAGTAGGTCACTGTATTAAGTATCCAATGTTAGTACAGCGGTCTCCTCGCTGAGCTATTATGTTCTGACAGGGAGATGGCCATACCACCGCAAAAAACACCAGTCAGCACTCGTTGCCACTGGTTAAGAGAGCTGATCTGATGCCGATCGGCAGATGTTTTTGGGCCATGCCCTTTTGATATTCAGCCTGTGTGTACGGAGCTTTACACTTACACATTATTTAGTATGCAGGCAATGGACATGAAAAATCTGAATTATCTGAGGTTAACACATGTACACAGGTTAACCAATTTTTTAAATGGTACTAGTTGACATCTGCGTGACATGTGTTAGCCGAAAAAGTTAAAGTGTATCTATAGCCGGAACATCCAGTGTGAATACCTCCTAAATGATGCACATTTAGGAGATAAAATTATTATTTTTTTTAATTATTGATGTTTATTCAAAGAATTTTTGTACAAGTAGGAGATATTATTTTACCTACAGGGAAGCCTTATTATAGGCTTACCTATAGGTAAAAATCACAAAGCAGCCTTTACTACCGCTTTAGCTTTTCAATACTTCAAAAACACACCAAAACATGTCATAAACACATCATACTATAGGAGCATTGATGAACATTGCTTCATTCTTCATGATCAACACACGTGCAAATGAGCCCTACATGCTGCTTAAACACAGGATATTGACGCACATGTGACCAAGCTGTTACAGAACTGTCTGCATAAACCTTTCCTTATTCCTGAGAACAGCCATCTATGATTGAGTGCCCTCCCTGAAATAAAACAGTTACCCCACCTTGTTGTGTCATCTCTCTGTGGGTAAACTTAGAACTTTAGGAAAAGATTAAGGCCTCATGCCCACAGGGGCGTTAAAAAAAATTAGCTGCAAAGCCACTAACAACGCCAGGAAGAAACGGTTGTAAAAACGTGCTTTTCGTAGCTTTTTGCATTGGCATTAATGTGCTTTTTTTTTTTTTTAACAAACAGGTTGGTCTTTATTGAGAAGACATAACAAAATAATTGACAGTCAAGCATTATACTCTGGAGTACAGCAAAACAACAAGAATAGCAAACTAGTATTCATTGCATTCGGTTGTACAATCAGCATTACAGGTATGTCCAAAATGATTGGCCGAAACAGAACTACCTATCGGGGGGGGGGGGGGGGGGCACAGCTGCCCGCGTCACTGCTGAGAATATAACCGCATTCCCTATGCACTTAAAGGATTAAAATTGTTCTAACCAGGGTGTCCAGATCCGATTGAATTTCTGTGAGCATCCTCTATTTATCTTAAAAATAAGATAATATACTCCCCCATCTTCCACAGCGCAAGGGACGACACCATCCTCCTGCTGTCAGGACCCCAGGGAATGCTGAGTTGCCCAAATCCCCCAAGAAAACATGAGCAGAATGCAGGACTGTCTACATGCAAAATTTGAATAACTCAAAATTTTCCAAGTTTTAGTTGGAAGCAGTATAACGTCGCACTCACCAAAGCGTAGCAAGAGGAAGTCAGAGGTAGGTACAGTGCCTTGAAAAAGTATTCATACCCCTTGAAATTTTCCACATTTTGTTATGTTACAACCAAAAACTTACATTTATTTCATTGTGATTTTATGTGATAGACCAGCACAAAGTGGCACATAATTGTGAAGTGGAAGGAAATTGATAAATAGTTTTCAAAATATTTTACAAATAAATATCTGAAAAGTGTGGCGTGTATTTGTATTCAGCCCCCATAAGTCAATACTTTGTAGAACCACCTGCCTCTGCAATTACAGCTGCAAGTCTTTTTTGGATATGTTTCTACCAGCTTTGCACATCTAGAGAGTGACATTTTTGCCCATTCTTCTTTGTAACATAGCTCAATCTCTGTCAGATTGAATGGAGTTCACCTGTGAACAGCAATTTTCAAGTCTTGCCACAGATTCTCAATAATATTGAGACCCCTTTCACACTGAGCCACCACCGGCATCAGCGGTAAAGGGGCACTATTTTTAGCGCTGCTTTACTGTCATTTTAGCTGCACTATTTTAACCCCCCCCCCCCCGCTACGGCCGAAAAGAGGTTAAATGCGCCTGCAATGCTGCTTCACCGCTCCAAAAAAGCTGCTGGCAGGACTTTTTCTGATGCCCTGCCAGCGCACCGCTCCCACGGGCTTTCACACTGGAGTGAATAGAGCAGCTGTTTTAGGGCACTTTGCAGGCATTATTTTTAACGCTATAGCGCCTGCCAAATGCTCCAGTGAGAATGGGGTCTTATAAAACGCCCCAGTGTGAAAGGGATCTCAGTGTGAAAGCACTCGGGCTTTCACATTGGGATTGCAGATGAGGCTTCTTTCAAGCGCTTTACAGGTGCTTTTTTTAACTGTAAAGCGCCTGAAAAACGTCCCAGTGTGAAAGGGGTCTAAGATTCTGTAAAAAAAAAAAAAAAAAAACCTCTGCGGGCTTCACAGAACAGTTGTATTTATACTGAGATTAAATTGCACACAGGTGGACTCTATTTACTAATTAGGTGACTTCTGAAGGCAATTGGTTCCACTAGATTTTAGTTAGGGGTATCAGAGTAAAGGGGGCTGAATACAAATGCACCCCACACTTTTCAGATATTTATTTGTAAAAAATGTTGTTTATCGTTTTCTTATCCTATCACATAAAGATCCCAATAAAATACATATATGTTTTTGGTTTTAACATGACAAAATATGTTATATATTAATATACTTTAATATAATATACTTTTTCAAGGCACTGTAAGCATATTATCTAACTATCCCCCCCCACAGGTACTTTTTTGCAGTGGTTTAGGGAAGGGGGGTTGGCACTGAGGTGGAAGGTCTAAAGCCTTGTATACACGATCGGATTTTTGTAAAGTGCACAGCCCATTTGCCTTTAGTAAATGAACCCCTATGTCTCATCTTGCGCTAGGACTGCACAGGTAAGGTTGCCTAATGCAGTTAGCCCTTAGAGTAGTCACCAGAGCATGACATTAAAGCTGCTGACTTTTAAAATAATGACACTTACCCGCCCACGATGTCGGCACCCGAAGCCGATCTCTCGATCGTCTCTCGGGTGCTGCCGCCGCCATCTTGGGTAAGGGAATCAGGAAATGGAGCCTTGCGGCTTCATTTCCCGGTTCCCTACTGCGCATGCGCGAGTCGCGCTGCGCAATAAGGATGGTCCCCGCTGTCTCTGGGATCCGTGTGTTTCCCAGCAGGCAGCGGGGGACCTTCGGAAAGGGGTGTAGATTCTGCGGAAAGGGGCGTACCTTCAGCAGAATCTACGCCGGAAGTGGGTGCAGATACCTGTACTGTACAGGTACCTGCACCCCCCTCCCCCCTGAAAGGGGCCAATTTTGGCGCCGGAGGGGGGGAGGGTTCCAATGAGTGGAAGCTCAACTTTAGGGTGGACCTCCGCTTTAAGGAAAATCCACTAATAGGATCTCCAGTATGGGAATTGCTCAGATTTTTGAGAGATATGCTCTTATTTCCTGTTGCAGTAAGGGATGTGATTGAGAATCTCCCCATCTAAAAACAAAAACGTTTTTGCTTTGCCTTTAATACACTTTATAATTGCATTTGTACATTTTAAATAGAATTGTGATCTTACTGCACATTTTATGCAGGAAAAATGGCATTTCTCCTATTTTCATGGGCAGTACTGGTGCAACGTGTTCTGTGTTTCCAGTCACAACCAACCAGATTCCAATTGTCCTTTTCTAAAGCAGGTTTGAACATGAAGGAAGAATCTGGTTGACTCAAACCTGTACTGGGAAGTGACAATAAACCTGACTGGTTGCTCCTTGCCACATAGCACTTCCTTCAGATCCTTTGATTAATGAGACCCCATATGATCCTCATGACAACAAGGAAAGACATTCCAGGATGTCTCGGAATATAAAGGAAAATCCATATATGGCTATTACAGAGACAAGCTTGCAGAGGAGATTCAACAAATGCATTATACACCAGTGAAGGAATTCAGGATTCACAGTCATATGGAGGCTTACTTAAGCGTTTCAATTTGTCACATCAGATCTGTCACTGTGAAGCTTGCTATATGCTTTATAGCAGTTTAAACAACTGCTGAATAAGGAGCCTTTCCGTTGAATGTTTTATCATTTAAATACCGGAGCACAAAAGGGTGAACATAAAACAGGTCACACAGCAATAGCAGATCATCACACACAATGCACAATTAAACCTCCTACGGCTCCCTTCAAGATGATGAGGATTAGTCACTAGGAAAACTTTGTATAGAGTTTTGTCTTCTGTTTTACAGTCTACTGGATATTGGAAAGTAATAAAAAAGAAATACTGACAGTTTTGCAGCACAAACTATGGGATAACATGTATGTAAACGTACAATGAGGTAGCTATATTAATAATGAATGAATTAATAACTAATGTAATTTTAATCCCTTAACCATTTCCCGCCCGACCTATAGCAGAATGATGGCCTCCAACAGAGGCTCTTTGCCACGTGGTCACAGTGTAAATAGGAAGAGCCTGTGATCGTCTTTTCCTCACTCGTGTCTGACAGGCGCGAGTAGAGGAGAGCCGATCAGCGGCTCTCGTGATGGGGGGGGGGGTCTGCACTGATTGTTTATCAGTGCAGCCCCCCCACGGATACCCACCCAGGACCACTATCAAGCCGCCCAGGACCACCATGGAAGGGGGCAACATGTGGATGGCCAGGTATGTACACCATGGCCATCCACATATGAAACAAAAATGCACAATACATGCCAATCAGTGCCTACAAATGGGCACTGACTGCCAACATTATGGTCCAGCTAAAAAAAGTGATGGCCAGCAATGCCACACTTCAGTGTCATCAGTGCCACCCATCAGTGTCATCAGTGCCACCCATCAGTGTCATCAGTGCCACCTCTCAGTGACCATCAGTGCCCAACTGTGCCATCTATCAGTGCCACCCATAAGTACCCATCAGTGCTGCCTATGAGTGCCCATCAGTGCCGCCTATGAGTGCCCATCAGTGTCCTTCAGTGCCGCCTATCAGTGCTCATCAGTGCCACCTCATCAGTGCCGCCTTATCAGTGCAGCCATATCAGTGCCTGTCATTGAAGAAGAAAACGTGCTTATTTACAAAAAATTAACAGAAACAAAGAAAAAACATTTTTTTTTGGGGGGGATATTATAGCAAAAAGTAAAAAATATGTTTTTTTCAAAATTGTCACTCTTTTTTTAGTTGTTGCGCAAAAAGTCGCAGAGGTGATCAAATACCACCAAAAGAAGGCTCTATACATGACCATGTGATTGTCATTCAAATTGTGACAGCGCTGAAAGCTGAAAATTGGCTTTGGCAGGAAGGTGCGTAAGTGCCTGGTATTGAAGTGGTTAAAGTGTGTGTAAATCCCACTAATGAACTTCCACTTTCTCCTTTGAGGTCTGTTAAATATACCAATGTATGAATTTTCTAAAATCTGTTTCATAAGTGCAAAAGAACAAAAAATTACAGAAATCCAGTGCTCTCCTCTGGGCTTTGCACTTTACTTCTTTAGCATCCCTGCCCTGTCTATCTTGGTGAACTGCACACCACCTCCCCTTTTGTTGTAGAGATGAAGAGAGGGAGAGGATTTCTGTAGTCTGAACACACTTCCTGTCCTAGGTTCACATGATGCTTCTCCAAAAGATAGTGTGTATTGTCATTCAAGGCCAGGAAGCCTTGAAAACAAAAAAAAATATTTTTTTCTGGGGTTTAATTGCAAAAAAATAAAAACATACTCACCTAGGGGGTCATCAAATCAATGCTGCATCTGTCCCCTGCCGGCTGTGCAATGAGAACTGAGTAATCAAACACACTCAGTTATCCCCTTCACACTGAGCAGAGAGCCATGACTGTCAGTCACTGGCTCTCTGCTCTGCCCCTCCAGCGCTCACCGGGCTGTGGAGGGGGTAGGAGGGGCTGGCTCAGGCAGTCGGCATTTCGCTGATAGGCTGAGCCAGGTGCCGGTCCAGGCTTCTGGGTGGATCCCAACCATATGGTCAAGATCTTTTCAGAGCCTGGACCAGCTCTGTGATATCAGTCAATAATGGGCTTCAGCCCACTGACAGCTGAAAACGGGTCACAGAAGTGCAGAATGAAGCACACTCCTATGATTCATAGGTGTAGTATAGCCAAAAACTTTGGCTGTACTTCTACTTTAATAACTGTAAAGCTTAAAGCGGAGTTTCAGGTAAAAATACAACTTGTTCTTGTACAATAGACTGCCCCCCCCCCCCTAGTTTTTGTATATTTTTGGTATTTTTTAGAATCGACTTCCATTCTACCTCGCCGCAGCGAGGCACGTCATTTCCACATCTGCAGCAGTCCCAGGAGTCATTTGGCACCCCCCGCTGCAAGCATCGGGTTATTTCCTTCATTGGTCAAACTGTAAAGCCCCGTACACACGATTGGAAATCCCGCCAGCAAAAGTCTGATGAGAGCTTTTGGTCAGAAATTCAGACCTTGTGTATACTCCATCAGACTTTTGCTGGCGGAATTTCCACCAGAAAATGATTGAGAGCATGTTCTCTATTTTTAAGATGGAAAAAGTTCCGATTGGAAATTCCAATCTTCTGTAGCAATTCCGACGCGCAAAATTCCTACGCACGCTCGGAAGCATTGAACTTAATTTTCTCGGCTTGTTGTAGTGTTGTACGTCCCTGCATTCTTAACGGTCGAAAGTTCAGAGAACGTGTGTAACCGTGTGTATGCAAGCCAAGCTTGAGTGGAATTCTGTTGGAAAACCAGTCCAAGATTTTTCCTCAGATCGTGTGTAGATCGAGGCATTAGGGGCCCATTTAGACAGGCAGTTGTCTCTTGCCTATTCTTGCCGGTGGAGAAACTACTACTCTGTGTGAACAGTCACAGCCAGCAGTGGCACAGCCAGATCTCTACTCTGTGCAAATCAATGGGTAGCACTGCAATGTTTGTATAAAACGCACCTCTTAGTGGTTACAGGTGTTTGGCAGATTCAATTCACCCTGGATGCAGATGGTTTGTGTCCAGGGTCTGCAGCTGTGCCTCTATCACAAAACTGGCTGCTCAGAATTACAAATCCTTTGGCAAATTTACCAGTCTTCACATATACAGTAACTATATTTAGCTGCTTTCTAGCGTTCAGCTTTAAATAAAGGCAAAAATCAAAGATCGCTCCACAATGTGAGCAGTTCACGTATTCACACGACACTGACAAGTAAGCAGTGAGATAGAAGTCACAGGTTCCGATTATCATACACACACTAAATCCAGCCATGGTAACAAACCTATTTTTAGAGCTGGCTTCAAGTTCTTGCATAGTATGCATATCCACATAGACATAGTACTTTACTGCTCTGTCACCTGGCAGCTCTGTAATCTCATATTATTATTATTAGCTACTTGTCAGAGGATCCTGGAGTCCATCTAACTTACCAGAATCTGTAAACCCCAATAAATGAAGCTGAGCTGCTCACAAGTATCAGTAGCATTGTCTCCTGATCAATCTGGGCACGGTCCGAAGGTCCAAGGGGGAACGCAAGTGATGATTTTAGGGTATATCTTCCTTTCCACAGTTTCACATACATAGGTGTGAGCATGAGGGTATGACCATGTCAAATCCTCTATAGAAACCAATGGTAAATCACTGATAAAATCAACGATTAAAGTATATGTAAACTCAATCACTAAAATCATAAAAGCTTTAGTTTATGTCATTTCAAAAACCTATTCCATTATATTTAAATCTGCAGCTTTCTTAAAACTCATAAGCTCCTTGGTTAAAGTGGGACTAAACTCCCGTCTCTGACTTTTACCTATAGATAAACCTATAATAAGGCTTAGCTATAGGTAATGTAAATATTTCCTAAACATGCACCATTTAGGAGACATTTACTATACACACAGCCAGTGACATCACCGGTGCACTGCCTTTGAAGGAACAGCCACCCGGGCCATTACTTCAGAGCCCTGTGCCATAAACAGTGGCTCCCACGTGCATGAGAGGGATGTTATCGCAGCTCCGGTCAGTCATAGAGCCGCAAACCCAGAAGGAAGACCGGGTGAAGATGGGGGTGTCTGCAGGGGTGACAGCGCGGCGTGGGAAGGCTTCGTTTTTAGGGAAGTTTAACATAAAGTGCTAGTATGCAATGCATACTAGAGCATTTTGACATTACCTTGCAGTTCAGGGAAAAAAAAACACCCAGTGGTTTACTACGGCTTTAAGCACATACTTTTGGTGATAGCACTCTGTTTCTGGCTCTCAATTGTGCTCTTGTGTTGTCACCCTCAGGAAACCCAAACTAAGAAATGCCATGCGGCCATTGCTGGAGTGCATGTAAGTAGACAAGAAGTGACAGCAAAGATGCTGCAGTAGAACGGCAGCACTGATATGCAACAAAAGGATGAAATAAACAAACATTATTTTATTAAAAGAGGTCAGTTGTTTATCATACATAGTGTGACATTTATTAAGGCAGTTGTGTATCAATGAATGTGTGATTGAATCTTTGGCAATGTTTTCTGACCAAAGTGACAGTTTTAGTTTTTCTTGTAAGTGCAGCCAAATAGTGACTACACCTTCTTTTTATTAGTTGTGCTGCAACTGTGGGCATTTATTAGTGAAATGTGACCTGAGAACTATCACAGAAATTAGAAGCTCTGAGGAGCAATTTTTAAACACATGCAGATTTGCAGATATTGTTTTTTCATAGCAGCTAGTACAAATTACACACATAAAATAAATCTGTTCCTAATTTGCATTATAAATAAAAAGCTAGAGATAAGCAACTTAAACAACTGTAAAATTATAGGACAGTTTTAATAATGTTCCAAAATCCAGTTCCAAATTAATAGTTTTTTAGCAAATGAAAGGCCAAAAACAACTCCCCACTAACTGTTCCACCTACCCATGCTGTCAGTCAAATCTTGTGAGGAGGCAGCTGAGGGCATACGCTGAACTGGGCTTTGTGCGTCTATGGATATACCGTCCAGATTGGGAGCACACAGCTTGCTATGGGGGAACATGCAGGAAAGTGGGAGCAAAGCGTGCCACCGTGGACTCCAGAATAGGTAAGGGACCACTCTGTGCAATACCACTGCATAGAGCAGGTAAGTATAACACCTTTTTTATGTTTGTTTAAAAAAAATGAGGCTTTACAACCACTTTAATATCTACTTTACCCATCTTGACAGCATCTTTGACAGCAACTGTCAAAAGGACAACTTAAAGTGTTACTAAACCCAGTACCCTGCATTCACTATATCTGGTCTCCCACAGTACACAGAACATGGAAATGCAATCGTTTTAGTAAATATAAACTGCTAAATACCTTTTCCCATCAGGAGTATATAGCAGTCTTGTGACTTCTATCAATATCCAGCCAAGCTCTGGTTAGAGACTGCAGGACCCCTGACCCTCTGTCTGGACAGTGCTGATTGGCTCTTTAATCGTGACAGTTTTGGAAAATGTTTGCACAATTTATAAATACCTTTCTTGGCACTTTGTGGCATCTATCTCAACTCCCCAATGCCTAGCTAATGCAATTAATATAGCTATCTTTAGGCTCCATGTACACTAGCAGCTTCTAAACTGCCAAAGCTCCTAAACTCAACTCCATAAAAGTCTATGCATCTATGTACACATAGGCTTTTAGGATTGTTTAGGAGCTGCTGGAGTTAGGGGAGGTTCAACTTCTCCTAACCTCTCTCTCCTGAACGCGGAAGAATCACGTTCAGGATAGGAGCGGTTTAAACCCTCGGGTGGAAAATGCTTAAAATCGTGGTGCGATTTTGTCAGGTTTTGCGTTTTCCCATGGACGGCGGTCAAATTAGTTCAAGTGTACATAAAACCTTAGAACTTAGGGGTCTTTGAAAGTTAACCTTACTTTGTCTATTATGGGTCACTGCACTTTTGCTCTTTGTACTGCTGAAAAGACTAAGCCCATTTATAAGAGCAATATGCAAGTATTATAATCCATAGCAGCCAATTATCGTTCAGCGTTCACACTGCTGTACACCAATAAGAGGGTAAATTGTTACACCTTGCATAACATCTTTGCTCTGTACTGAATGTCATATGCCAATTACATAATCTAAAAAGCCAAAGAGCAATGTGAAATAACATAAAATGAATTTAACTGCTGTGAGATGAAATCTAATTACTGTAGGTTACAAACATCACAGCTGGTATTAAATATAGGTTTGTTATTTGTAAGCGAACTAACTTTCAGCTTTTATGGGGTACCCATTGACTAGAACAGTGGTCTCCAATCTGTCTGCCTTTATCTGGCCCTCGGGGCACCATTCCATCCACTGACACCAATGATGGGGCACTATTGCTCCCACTGACGCCAATGATGGGGCACTATTGCTCCCACTGACGCCAATGATGGGGCACTATTACTCCTGAAGATTTTTGTAGTCAGTGATAAAATAGTCACAGAGGTAGTTATTTTTATTCACATGTTAATACCTTGTAAGAATTTTCGTGTGTGATTCTTCACTTTATTTAGGTGGTACGTTTTAAAAGCATAGTCACCTCCAAGCCTTCTATCGTGCATAGCTTGTAACAACTGAATACATGAATCAAAAAGTAATAATTTTTATGTGAGCTCCGAGCGCAGTCTAAATCCAACCAACATAAACCAGGACCTGCACTGGAGTTGCACAATACCCTAAAAGGCCTTACTGTACTCTTTTTTAAATAGTAGAATAGATCATGCATTCCAACCATTTGTAGAAATACTACAGGAAACTAGTTAACAAAGTAGAACTATACCCATTATTACACTACAGCCTTAGCTTGCTCTCTTTCAGCCGCTAGCTTGTGGTTCATCAAATACTTTGACCTAACAAACATGGGGCTTGCTGAGATCTGTACTCATCACTTTGAATTCTGTAAAATACAACTTATTTAAAAAACTCCCTTTCCATCATATCTAATGGCAGGGCCATGTAGATCTTTAAATTGTATCTCTATACAGGAACATTTAAAGTTGTACTGTGGATAAAAAGGAGGCAGACATGTTTTTGGACAGATTTTTGACGTTGAGTGCCCCAAAATGGGGACATTGAACATGTACACTTTAACCACTTCAGCCCTGGAAAATTTTATCCCGTTCCTGACCAGAGCACTTTTTGCGAATCGGCACTGTGTCATTTTAACTGACAATTGCGTGGTCGTGCGACGTTGCACCCAAACAAAATCGACGTTCATTTTTTCCAAAAATAGAGCTTTCTTTTGGTGGTATTTGATCACAAAAAAGAGCATACATTTTGAAAAAAAACACAATATTTTTTACTTTTTGCTATAATAAATATCCCCCCAAATTTTTTTTTCTCAGTTTAGTCACAATAAGCGTATATTGGTTGGTTTGCGGCAAAGTTATAGCATCTACAAAACGGGATAGTTTTATGGCATTTTTATTAATTTCTTTTTTTACTAGTAATGGCAGCGATCTGCGATTTTTATCGGCACTGCGACATTATGGTAGACATTTTTGAGACCACTGGCATTAATAAAGCGATCAGTGCTATAAAGATGTATTGATTGCTGTAAAAATTTCACTAGCAGGGAAGGGGTTAACACTAGGGGCGATCAAGGGGTTAACTGTGTTCCCTAGTATGTGTTCTAACTGAAGGGGGGAGGGGACTGTGTAGGGGAGACGACAGATCGCTGTTCATAATCTGTATGAACAGACAATCAGTCACCACTCCCCTCATAGAACTCGGAAACTGTGTGTATACACACAGAGATCCCAGTTCCCTGCGTGCTCCGAGGGATCACGGGAGCCCGGCGGTGATTGCGACCCCCAGGTACTCGCATCGGCTCTGTAAATTTATGTTTACCGAGAACAGGTTCACTTTAAATATAAGCTAATAAAAACTGGTTTTAGTATGTGAAGCTGCAAGGGTTAATGTACAAAATTAGCTGATCTCCTAAACCAAACGCCCAACGATAATCCATGATCTGTACTAGACCTGCTTTTAGATTATACAGGATCCATACTTGTCAATGCCATCCTCACTATCGCATCATCATGAATGATGGCAAGGACAGGATTCAAAGCAGAAGTTTTCACAGAAAAAAAGTCTCTGTTATTATAGTTTATGCTTAATAAGCCTCTTTAATGATTTCAGCCTCAGCCTCTAATTTTTTTCTTAATATACCTCCGCTTACTGGGAGGCAATGGGGTTGATTTACTAAAACTGGAGCAGGCGCAGTTCTGCATAGAAACCAATCAGCTTCCAGATTTTACTGCCAAAGTCTAATTGAACAAGCTGAATTTAGAATCTGATTGGCTACCATGCAGAACTGCACCAGATTTGGCACTCTCCAGTTTTAGTAAATCAACCTCAATGTCTGCACAATTCAGACAGTCACCCAGCCACCGGATACAGCATTGTCCTGCTGACATCATTCTGTCAACAGACACTTCTTGGTCCCATGTCGCCATCTTACTTCTGATGTCGTTGAGAGGCCTGTCGACAGGCATCGTGATGATGCTCTGCTAGGCCTGCTCCCCTCCTACTTGCTGAATGAAAGACTAAAGGCCACCTAGGATATGTGATGTGCATATCTCAGGTGGCCCAGTGAACACTACACACACTGTCTGCCTAGGTGAATGACATGTATGGTGGGGCGGGCGGCATGATTTGTTAAAAAAATTAAATAAATCACTGCCCTACTGCTATAAAGTAGAGGTCGAGAGGAGGGAAGTAAACAATACAGAGGGTGTAGATCCTCTTTAAGGCCTAGATTTAGTCAAAATAAATAAATAAAAATCAATGCAATGTGTTCCTTCTGATGCTGGCTCCTTGCTTTAGCTGAAATCTTTCTCCTCTGACGTCCCCCCTACCCCCATCTGAGGACCTGCGATAGGCACTCATCAAGGGTGCCAACTATGCCCACCCTTTCCTTTCCCTTTCTCCATTCATAGGGGGCATAGTCTGGCACTTTTTAAGTGCCTGTTACAGCTCTTTTAGCACTATTAACTACGTTGTCTTACTTATCTCAGCCTTTTGGCTGGATCCAGGTACACTTGCGCCTGCACCTGATTTTTATGCAAAAGTTCAGTTTACTGAGAACAGTTTCACTTTGCAGCCTTGCAGCATTTGGCTGGATTCAAATCCTCATATTTTGTTTTTGTAAACTTAGTAAGCGTACCCAGTTATGCATTTGGCCAAATGTAAAAAGAATAATCAAATGGATGTGCTGCCAAATTCAAATATTTAGGCTTACTTGCAGCATTTTTCCTTTTCATAAACTACTTTTTATTCATTTGAGATGTGCCTTTAAACTTGTTAGGAAATTTTACTTTGGTAGTCAATTTCTTAGCACGGTCCCCTCCCTCCTTGTCACTAAAGCCTCATACACACGATCGGACTTCCATCTGACTTTTCTGTGGATTTTTATCCAAAGGGGCGTTGGCCGTGAACTTGTTCTGCATACACACGGCAGAACTTTTTCAGCCAACATTCCCCAAATCACGTGTTTTATCAGCTCTTTACCGCCATCGTTTGGGCAACTTTTGCTATTGTTGGCTGATATTTAGCATTGGTTCTGAGCATGCTTGTTTGTACTTTGGACTTTAGTCCGATGGACTTGTGAACACACAATCGGATTATCCTCCATCAGACATTTGTTGTTGAAAAGTTTGAGAGCATGCACAGCGAACATTTGTCTGTTGAAAAACCGAAAACAATTGTCCCATGGAACATACACACGGTCAGACTGTCCGATAAAACAGGTCCGTCGGCTCGTTGTTGTCAAAAAGTCTGATGGTGTGTATGGGCCTTTACTTTCTATGCTGGCCCAGTCAATCTTTCCTTCTCTTCACCTCATGACATAACCTTTTATGTAGTTGCTGGGACAGGAACAAAGAGGAACATTATAAAGTGTTACTTGAGTGACAGTTCCCAGTCTGCTGGACTTACGGATACATCCAAGATGGGGGTATCCAACAGCAATCTCAGGGCTTTTGGATGTCTACATAAAATAAAGAGAAAAAAAAAAAAACAACAGAAATAATACCACAGACTACCCACCTGGAGGCTGCAATCTCAACTTTTGTCCTTGCTACAGCCGCTGCTCTTTGAGCTCCTTCAATGGCCCGATCTACTTTTTCTTTTGTTTTGGTGTTCTTTATCGGGATAAGCTGTTTTCTTATTCCACGCACTAAAACATTGTTTTTATACTTTCCCTCTTCCTTTGTGCCATCAGGGAATATGGTACATCCATATCCATGCCTCCTGTTATTCAGCCATTCGCCCTCATACTTCATTCCATTTGAGCGCTCACTTACTCCAAATCCAGTGCGTTTGTCATTCTTCCATTCCCCCATGTAGGTTTCTGTGGTGGTGGCATCTACATGATCTTCTATGGGACAGTAATCAGAGTCTAGATCTCCAAAGCTAATTGTAGAATTTGCATCACTGGAGCTTATTCTACTCATAGCTGCATCGCTTCTCACAGAGCTACGCTTGCTAGATATAGAGATCTTGGATTCAGACTTTCGTAGCTTTATGCTACCCAACAGTGATCCTCTTCGGAACAAACCTTTCTTTTTGCTGGTCATAAGCTCGGAGTCACTGTGAAAATTCAATACAAATCCTCCACGCGTCCCTGCAGGACTATCTGCTCCAATGTCATGGAGCACTGTGCCATTACTCTGTTCACTGCGAAGTGAAGACAGAGAGGTTCGAAGAGGTGAACGGATCACCGTAGCCATGCCATAGGGAACACTCTGCCGGACACCATATCCATGTCTCATGCCTCCCATCCATTGCCCTTGGTAGGTACCTATAAAGCAATGAACATCAATGTCAACAGAATGTCAAAGGAAAAACAAATGCAAAAACTAAATTTCATAAATGATTCTAGCATTGTTACAAACATTATATTGTTTTTACATGTATGCTTTTTTTATTCATACTAAGGCCCCTTTCACACTTGTACGACTTGGGGCTGCAAAGTTGCATGATAAGCCATACCCCATGATTTCCAATGAGTATCATTCATATCTAAGCAATTTCAAATCGC
This sequence comes from Lithobates pipiens, assembly GCF_037356315.1. Classification (NCBI taxonomy): domain Eukaryota; kingdom Metazoa; phylum Chordata; class Amphibia; order Anura; family Ranidae; genus Lithobates; species Lithobates pipiens. The sequence goes on from NW_027507764.1 coordinate 473,575,496, forward strand.
AGTGACTTTAAAGTAGTTCCTGCACTACGTGGTTTGACTTTCATGCGACTTGAGGTCCATCTGACAGTGGTGATATGCCCCACAAAAACTGGCACATCCCTTAGTAAAATCAGCACACATTACAAAACATTGTTACACACACATTTAACCCTTTGATTGCTCCAGTTGTTAAAGTGGTAGTAAACTCAGTTTTACCACCTGTACCTACAGGTATGAATATAATAAGGCTTACCTGTAGGTACTGTGAATATCTGCTAAACTTGTCCAGCATAATGTGCTGGACCTTCAGAGCCTGTGCGCATACGCGGGAGAGACGCTGTCATGCCCCTGGCCATTCATGTAGCCAAAGGACACAAACCCAGAAGGAAGACCGGGTGAAGATGGAAGCCCTCTCGGTAGTGACAGCACGGTGCTGGAGGGATTTGTTTTAAGGTAAGTGTTGCATAATGTGCTAGTATGCCATGCAGGGGCATTTTTCTTTTTTATTTAACTGCGGTTTACTACTGCTTTAACCCCTTCCCAGCCAGTGTCATTAGTACAGTGTCAGTGTATATTATAAGCACTGATCACTGAATTAGTGTCACTGGAGATGTCAGTGGCAGTCAGTTCCCACAAAGCATCAGTTAGTGTCAGATTGCCTGCTGTCCCACTATAAGTCGCTGATCGCAGCAATTACGTATAAAAAAATAAATAAATACAAAATCCAGTATATATATCAAAGTTTGTAGGTGCTATACCTTTTAATGCAAACCAATCAGTATACACTTATTGGGATTCTTTTTTACCAAAGACATGTAGCAGAAAACATTTTTTATTGGATGTGTTTTAAAACAGAAAGTAAAGAATATTGTTTTTTTTTTTTTTTTAAATGTATGCTCATTTTTCGTTTATAGCACACAAAAAAAAAACCAGTGGTGATTAAATACCACCAAAAGAAAGCTCTATTTGTGGGGAAAAAATATATATAAATTTTGTTTGTGTATAGCATTGCATGACTGCACAATCGCCCGTTAAAGTAGCACAGTGCCGAATAGCAAAAAATGGCCTGGTCATGAAGGGGGTAAAATCTCCCGGAGCTTAAAGCGCTTGTTACCCCAGCATCTCATATTCCTGATATGCGCCTTCTGTACTATGTACTTGTATGAGAAAGTATACTGTTCTCTTTGTATTGCTTTCTTTGTGTGAAGTTCCTAGTGTTCCTGCCAGTCCCTCTGCTTTCCTATTAAATACTGACCACACTAAACAGGAGAACACAGAGTGGTCAGTTCTCTAGCTGTGCTGGGAACTCAACCTGTTCTCCTCCAATGATCGGACTTGTCCTGACACACCCCCTCTGCACAGCCATTCATTGGGAAGCGCAGTGTGTTGCTGCTTCTCCTCCCCCATCTCTTATGTAGCTGAGAACAGAGGGAATGTGATCACTTATAGAAAAAATAAAAAAATGGAAAAAGGGTATTTATAATGTTTTTTCATATCTATACAAAATGTTTTGCCTTTTATTTCTATTTTAAACTGAATGGGTTGTTTTACAAGGTGATCATTTTCAATTACTATAAGTGGTTAAAATAATGAAAACTACAAATTTTCACCATAATTCATGGGCTGTTCTTTCATTATTATTTTTTTTGTATATCTTTGGCAAGTCTGATCAACTGCATGATACATTTTTTCAGCCTTTTCCACAAATTAAGATGATCTAGTTTGTTAATATTTAGTAAAACCAAAGTTTGAGCAATGTTATTTATGTCTTCTCCGGTCTCCTGACATCTAGCCATATGTGAAATGCTGAAAGCTAACACGTAGGTCATGTAAATATTACAAAAACATAATGTGCACACTTTTTCAGATGTTCAGATCCTCAGCAGAAAGCCGCACTTCCCTTTACACGTCCAGAAGTCCCTCACATCCTGGAGAGCAGGGTTCTCCACAAGCCATTTTCCTGTTTATCTGGTCATCCATCTCCATTTCTTAAAACATGTCTTCATGTAAGAGAAACTTCCTTTGTTCAACTCCCAACCATTCAAGAATGACTTGTGACACGTGTTTCCACATCAAAACATCCGGCCAACAAAGTCACTTTTCCCACAACTCATCACATTTTGGGACTTGTCCTGTCTTATTTATGTACTTACCTAACAGAAACACGCGACTACTCTTAAGCCCCATACACACTATCAGGTTTTCTGCTGATTTTTTCCTTCAGATTTACCAAAACCATATAATATGAGGTCAGACCTTAGGCCGCGTACACACGAGCGGACTTTTCAACATCCAAACTCCGACGGACTGAGTCCGTCAGACTATTCGATCGTGTGTGGGCTGCAACGGACTTTTGATTCGCCAAAGTCTGACGGACTTTAGAAATGAAGCATGCTTCAAATTTTCCCGACGGAACTCCGCCGGACCCGGTCCCCTTCGAAAAATCCGCTCGTGTGTATGCTACTCCGACGGACTAAAACCGACGCTAGGGCAGCTATTGGCTACTGGCTATGAACTTCCTTATTCGAATCCAGTCGTACGTCATCACGTTCGACTCCGTCGGAGTTTGGTGTGATGGTGTGTGTCCAAGTCCGTTCGGTCGAAAAGTCCGCCAGAACTCCGCCAGAACTCCGTCGGAACTCCGGCGGAACTCCTTTGGAGGTCTGTCGGACATAAGTCCTCTCGTGTGTACGCGGCATTAGGAGTTTCAATGTGTATGCAATCAGGCAGGCCCTTCTACTACATGGTTTTGGTAAATCTGAAGGAAAAAATCAGCAGAAAATCTGATAGTGTGTATGTTAGTACTTACAAGAGATATGAGCTCCAACTGTGTGGAGGAGGAATTCCTTTTTACCAGAGAATACAGAGATATACTGTAAATCGCACAGCCTACACTGTGATTAGAAGATGTGGGTTAGTCACCACATGTCAGGTGTAGGTGTCCTTTTACCTGCCTAGTGTGGGACACAAATAATATAAAGAACTGGATGACTCAACTCCTAGCACTCAAAGGGAGATTTCGTGCTTTCATTTTGGGGATTCCAATATTCGGTGTGAATGGAAGCTAAATGCTCACCACACAAACAAACCCTTTATGTTGGCCCAACCAAATGTTTGTCCATATTACACATTTTGTGGTGTTTTTTTATCGCAATGATCCCACAAAATCAAAGCAAAACTGTTAAAAACATCCCTCCCATTAGACCTTGTTCACATGGACATATTACAGCGTGCGCCCCTGTGAGGGCTGAGTTTACCCACACAGAGACACACGCAGCTGCTGCTCCCAATTTGACATGGGTGTGGATGCATGGCTCTGAATACACACTATCTGCGTTCTGGGCCGTGCACCCACACCCATGTCAAATTGGGAGCAGTGACTGTTGCATCTCAACTGACAAGATTAGGACTGCCTGCATTACCAATGCCTGTATAGGGATGCAGGTAAACAAGGCCCTTGCTTGGTTGTATACTCGAGTATGTCCATGTGAATGAGGTGAGGTGCATGGAGGAATCCTCCCCACTAAGAGCCCTGCTGTCAGAAAACACTCATCTGTGGCTGCAGCCAGCTGATCAAGACATTTTTCAAAAAGACCGTTAGACAATCTAACAATCAATTTTTGTATTACAGGAAAGGGCACACATAGATTGAAATTTGGTAGAATTTCAATCCATCTATGGCCATCTTTATACTCACCCATCCTTGATCTTTGCCAGAGCCACTGCTGCAGACTCTCCTGGCAGCGCAGCCTCTATCCCAATTACTATGGAAAGGTTTTGGGTGGTGTACTAATGGGGGATTTTTTTTTTAAATACCAGAGTTCCGCTTTAACCACTTTCAGACCGGACCATTTTGCTGGTAAATGACCAGAGGTCTTTTTACACTTTGGCACTGCGCTGCTTTAACTGGTAATTGCGCGGTCATGCAATGTTGTACCCAAACGAAATTTGCGTCCTTTTCTTCCCACAAATAGAGCTTTCTTTTAAAGGTATTTGACTGACTCTGCGATTTTTATTTTTTGCGATATAAACGTAAAAAGACCGCAAATTTTGAAAAAAAATGATATTTTCTACTTTTTGTTATTAGAAAAATCCAATAAACTCAATTTTAGTCATACATTTAGGCCAAAATGTATTCAGCCACATGTCTTTGGTAAAAAAAAGTCAATAACTGTATATTTATTGGTTTGCGCAAAAGTTGTCACATCTACAAACTAAGGTACGTTTTCTGGAATTTACGCAGCTTTTAGTTTACGACTGCCTATCTCATTTCTTGAGGTGCTAAAATGGCAGGGCAGTACAAAACCCCCCCAAATGACCCCATTTTGGAAAGTAGACACCCTAAGGAAATTGATAAGTGGCATGTTGAGCCCATTGAATATTTTATTTTTTTGCCTCAAGCGATTGAATAATGACAAAAAAAAAAATTTTTATTTTTTTTTACACAAAGTTGTCACTAAATGATATATTGCTCACACATGCTATGGGCATATGTGAAATGACACCCCAAAATAAATTTTGCTGCTTCTCCTGAGTACGGGGATACCACATATGTGGGACTTTTTGGGAGCCTAGCCGCGTACGGGGCCCCGAAAACCAAGCACCGCCTTCAGGCTTTCTAAGGGCGTAAATTTTTGATTTCACTTCTCACTACCTATTACAGTTTTGAAGGCCATAAAATGCCAAGATGGCACAAAATCCCCACAAATGACCCCATTTTAGAAAGTAGACACCCCAAGCTATTTGCTGAGAGGCATGTTGAGTCCATGGAATATTTTATATTTTGCCACAAGTTGCGGGAAAATGACAAACCTTTTTTTTTTTTTTCACAAAGTTGTCACTAAATGATATATTGCTCACGCATGCCATGGGCATATGTGAAATGACACCCCAAAATAAATTCTGCTGCTTCTCCTGAGTACGGGGATACCACATATGTGGGACTTTTTGGGAGCCTAGCCGCGTATAGGGGGCCCCGAAAACCAAGCACCGCCTTCAGGCTTTCTAAGGGCGTTACAGTTTTGAAGGCCATAAAATGCCAAGATGGCACAAACCCCCCCCAAATGACCCCATTTTGGAAAGTAGACACCCCTAAACTTAGGGGTACACTAGTGAGACTAGGTAATAAATGGCGGGTGCCCTGAAACTATAAAAAAATAACTAACCAACCAGCGTCACCTGTAACAGTTATATGGTGATCACTGGTGAAAGGGTTAACTAGGGGGCAATCAGGGGGCTTTATGCGGTAGTATATGGGGGTCCCTGGCGCTATAAAAAGCTGCGGCGAACCTAAATACCTACCTGCCTAACTAGCGTCACCTGTGACACTAATACAGCGATCAGAAAAACGATCGCTTATTAGGCTGGGTTCACACTGGAGCGATGCGGGAACGCCACGAATCCGCGGCGGGTTCCCGCATCGCATGCCTCCCGGCGGCAGTTCACACTGCCCTATGCGAACTGCTGGGAGTGTCAGTGAAATGTTAATGACACCCCCAGATCAGTTCGCATATCGCAGTGCGATCTGCAAACTCGGATCGCATGGTGTGAACACCCATGCGATCCGATTCTGCTGCGGACCAAAAAAAGGGTCCCGTGCGAGTTTGCGGCGGGTGCAACGCGAATTCAGCCATACTATCTGTATGGCTGAACTCGAATCGCACAGAGATCAGATGTGATTTGCACTGCAGTGCGGTGCGAATCACATCCGTTCTCATAAACCGCTGCAATGTGAACCCAGCCTTAGTGACACTGTTGACTGGGGGTGATCACGGGGTTAAACCTTTATTGGGGGGGTTAGGGGGGTACCTTAGAACTAAAGGGGGCTAACCCTAACTGCCCTAACAGTTATTACAGTCACAAATGACACCCGCCGGGTGATCAGGGGGTTAAACCTTTATTAGGTAATAAATGGCGGGTGCCCTGAAACTATAAAAAAATAACTAACCAACCAGCGTCACCTGTAACAGTTATATGGTGATCACTGGTGAAAGGGTTAACTAAGGGGCAATCAGGGGGCTTTATGCGGTAGTATATGGGGGTCCCTGGCGCTATAAAAAGCTGCGGCGAACCTAAATACCTACCTGCCTAACTAGCGTCACCTGTGACACTAATACAGCGATCAGAAAAACGATCGCTTATTAGGCTGGGTTCACACTGGAGCGATGCGGGAACGCCACAAATCCGCGGCGGGTTCCCGCATCGCATGCCTCCCGGCGGCAGTTCACACTGCCCTATGCGAACTGCTGGGAGTGTCAGTGAAATGTTAATGACACCCCCAGATCAGTTCGCATATCGCAGTGCGATCTGCAAACTCGGATCGCATGGTGTGAACACCCATGCGATCCGATTCTGCTGCGGACCAAAAAAAGGGTCCCGTGCAAATTTGCGGCGGGTGCGGCGAATGGCTGAACTCGAATCGCAGAGATCGGATGTGATTTGCACTGCAGTGCGCTGCGAATCACATCTGTTCTCATAAACCGCTGCAATGTGAACCCAGCCTTAGTGACACTGGCGACGGGGGGTGATCACGGGGTTAAACCTTTATTGGGGGGGGGGTACATTAGAACTAAAGGGGGCTAACCCTAACTGCCCTAACAGTTATTACAGTCACAAATGACACCAATGCAAAAAAAAAAAAAAAAAATGCATTGGTGTCACTGTGACTGGGGGGGCAGGGGTAATTGGGGGGGTGATCGGGGGGTAAAGGGGGGGTGTGAGTGTGCCTGGCATGTTCTACTGTGAAGTGTCGTGTTGGTGCAACTCACCGATCCTCTCTCCTCGGTGTCGGAACGAAAAATACCGACACGGAGGAGAGATTACATCACTTCCTCTCCTGTGTTTACATTACAGGAGAGGAAGTGATGTCACGAAGGATTTCCATTCGTCGGGAGCGAGGGGGTGGCCATGAATGAATGGCCGCCCCCTCATCCCGGATCGCTCCCGAACGAATACCGACCGCCGCAGGCACGGGGGGGGGGGGGGGCCCGATCGGGCCCCCCACCCGCGGGAAGGCAGGGACGTACAGGTACGCCCATATGCCTGCCCGTGCCATTCTGTCGACGTACATCGTCGTGCGGCGGTCGGCAAGTGGTTAAAGCTCTCTGAACGCCAGTCAAAGCCCCTGTCACTAAATAAAATGCTTAGCTTACAGTTCTGTTTACAACTTGCTTTTGCTTGGTGCGTCAATAAGGCTTCGGTGGGTCTTTGGTGGAGCTTCAAGTGAGCTTTTCCATAGACTTCTATTGAGGCTTGGAAGACGCTTTAAAGCACCACTAAAGCTACATGGGGTATAATTTTTGAAGCAAAGCCAAAGCAAAGCAAAAGCTTAAACAGGACTGTAACCTAACCATTTAATATAGTGGCAGCATTCAGAGAGCTTTAACAAAGCCTGTCCGAAGCCTTGTTTTGAAGGAAGTGTAAACTAGCTGTTCATGTGTGTTGAAGCCGAAGGAAGTGTAAATGAGACCTAATAGTCTCTCCATAGGAATGGAATCAGACACAGTGGACATTTAGCAGGAGCAATGACAGACAAGTACAAGTCTTAGGGGGTGCTTACTTAAAGTGTTACTAAACTCACAACAGTAAACTCAAAATCAGTCTGTATATGCAGTAAAGCATGCTTGTTATACTCACTGTTGAATCTAAGGGGTTAATCCTGTGCATTGTGTAAAAAGGCTGATCTTGTCTTCTCAGATCCTCCCCTTCTTTCACAGTCCCCAATCCATCTCCTGATAGTACAGAGACTTGGAGGCACTCTGCAGAGTTTGATGTGTGATGCTAGAGAGTTATTTTTTTCAGGGTGCATGTTATCAGCACTGTCCAGAGAGAGCGTCAGGAGTCCTGCAGCCTCATAGGACAGTCAGAGGAGAATGAAAACTCCTCCTACAAGCTTTAAAGCGGAGGTCCACCCTAAAGTGGAGCTTCCGCTCATTGGAACCCTCCCCCCCTCCGGCGCCACAATTGGCACCTTTCAGGGGGGAGGGGGGTGCAGGTACCTGTACAGTACAGGTATCTGCACCCACTTCCGGCGTAGATTCTGCAGAAGCTACGCCACTTTCCGCAGAATCTACGCCCCTTTCCGAAGGTCCCCCGCTGCCTGCTGGGAAACACACGGATCCCAGAGACAGCGGGGACCATCCTTATTGCGCGACTCGCGCATGCGCAGTAGGGAACCGAGAAATGAAGCCGCAAGGCTCCACTTCCTGATTCCCATACCCAAGATGGTGGCGGCAGCACCCGAGAGACGATCGAGAGATCGGCTTCAGGTGCCGACATCGCGGGCGCGCTGGGCGGGTAAGTGTCATTATTTTAAAAGTCAGCAGCTGCAGTATTTGTAGCTGCTGGCTTTTAAAAAAAACGGCGGACTCCCGCTTTAACCAGTGCTCAGCTGGACACTGATAGAAGTCACAAGACTGCTATATACTGCTGATGAGAAAAGGTATGTAGCAGTTTATATTTACTAAAATCATTGCATTTCCATTTTCTGTGTACTATGGGAGACCAGATACAGTGAATGCAGAGTCCTGGGTTTAGTAACACTTTAAGACCCCTTTCACACCGAGCCACCTAGGGCGTCATCAGTAAAGCGGCGCTATTTTCACACTGGAGTGAATGGAGACGCTTTTTTCAGGCGCTATGCAGGTGCTATTTTTAGCACTGTATCGCCTGAAAAACCTCAGTTCTGCCCTTTTAGGTCTGAAAAAACCAGAAAAGGATTTCTGGACCTGAACCTATTTGGAGGTAATAGGATGTAAACGCCACAAGTCTGCATAGACTTGGAGCTTCTGACCAGGTTTTTGTGGACCTGATGGGACTTTCCTTGTGAAAGGGACCTAAAATGTGTGAAAACACAAGGGGAGATTTACTAAAACTGGAGCACACAGAATCTGGAGCAGTTGTGCATAGTAACCAATCAGCCTTTAACTTCAGCTTGTTCAACTAAGTTTTGACAATAAAACCTGGAAGCTGATTGGTTACTATGCAGAGCTGCACAAGATTCTGTGTGCACCAGTTTTAGTAAATCCCCCCAATGTGTAGCCATTTGTTCAGAGGTTAGCTTCTAGAAGATGCAAACCATCTAGTCCTGTACTTTCACACCTGGCCATTTAGCATGTTCCTTCCACGACTGATTATGTCTCCCAGTGTTGCAAATGCGAGAAAATAAGACAGTTAAAAAAAAAAGTGTATTTTTTTACTGGAGTAAGGCCCCTTTCACACATGCTGACAGTATGTCCGTTTTTCCTCCATCCGATGAAATATGGACATACATTCATCCCTATGGGATAGCAGGTGTCTGCGGGTGAACATCCGCTGACACCCAATATCGTCCATCTCCGTTATGAAGACGGAGTAAAATCCTATTTTTCTATCTGTCTGCAGAGCGGATCGGATGAACACGGACAGACGGTCCATGTTCATCCGATCCCCATAGAGGAGAGCGGAGAGCTGACAGGGCGGTCCCTACACAGTGTGCCGGGACCGCCCTGTCATCCGCCAGCTCAGCGGGGATAAACGGAGCGATCCCCGCTGAGCAAGCAGATGATCGCAGGGCGGATAATTGCGGATCCGTCCCGTATGAAAGGGGCCTAACGTGAATGTTATTAATACTTCCTGGCTAGAGTATTTTTTATTAAAGTTCTACTTTAAATGAAAATATAAATGAGCCCTGAGAAAAGATTTCATGGATGAGAAGCCGGAGATTACCAGACAAGCCTGAAATCATTAAGTAAACAATCTTCAGGAAAAATATATAACCGCACTAAACAGTAACACGTGGAGACAAGCTGAGGGTGAGAGAACAATTTAGCATGACTAACCCTTATGACTCCGCTATGCCAAACGCCATGACAGTGGTATTATAATATTTACTTTTCCAGTGTAAGATGCTTTTATCTTTATGTAGATAGTGTGTCAAGAAGCCATATTTAAAGATGGTGCAGGAAATGGAGAACAGTTGTTTAATAAACCTGAATGTTCTACGTGGTTCCCCCTCATGTTTATTTGATCTGTATAAACATGTAGTTACAGTAATGCTCACCCCCCTGGCGCTAGGTAAAATATATACCTTTATTTTACAATTACTTCCTCCCCCTCGTGTTTTCAGACTGTTTAAACACAACCTCCCAGCTGCAATCTTACACATTAACTCTTCCGCTCTGCTGTGGATTGGTGAATCACATATGCCATTTCTAATCACTCGTCTATGGATGGCTTTAAATAAAAAAAGTTGTATGGCCAGATTGTAACGTTTGTATGGTGACCCTGAGCCAGTCATTACCACACATGACAATCAAAGATTATGTTTTTATTTTCACAAACTGCACTTGGATGGAGAAATGAAAACTGATTGGAAGCTATGAGCAATACTGGCTGTGAGCCATTCAATCTCAAAGATATGTTATAACAGGGCTCATCAAATCCCAGGCGCCAGGTTGCCATGGCAACTAGAAATTACATCCTGGTTCCTGGGCTTTTGTCAGTCCATTCTCAGTTGGCACCATGCACAGGGATGCACAATTCCTATCGCCCGACACCCAGGTCATGTAGCACCAGACCTCCTTCATAACTATAACCTAACGACCTACAGGGGGGGCCTTTAAAGCGGTGCCTATGGAAAATATAGGGTACTGAAGTTTGTCACCAATTCACAGGTGCACGCAAATGTAAGGCTTGACATCTTGGGTATCTATTTACTCGGTGCAACCTTGGCTTTTATAGTTTACCAGAAAATTGGGTAATTTATTGCATTTTGTGCCCCACCCCACCTAAAATTAACTTTAACCACTTCAGCGCTGGAAGGTTTACCCCCCTTCATGACCAGACCATTTTTTGCGATACGGCACATTACTTTAACTGACAACTGCTCGGTCATGCAATGCTGTACCCAAATAGAATTGATGGAATTTTATGGAATATTTATTTATTTATTTATTGTACCAGTAATGGTGGCAATTAGCAACTTATAGTGCAAAATTGCACCGGACAAATCAAATACTAAGTGACACTTTTTTGGAGACTAGTGACACCAATACAGTGATCAGGGCTAAAAAATATGCACTGTCACTGTACTAATGACACTGGCAGGGATGGGGTTAACATCAGGAGCGATTAAAGGGTTAAATGTGTTTCCTAGGGAATGCTTGCTAACTGTGGGGGGGGGGGGGGGGGGTGCTTTAACTGTGTGATGAGAAAGATCCGTGTTCCTGCTTAGCAGCAACACAAGATCTCTGTCTTCCCTTGTCACAGAATGGCAATCTGCCTTGTTTACATCTGCAGACTGCCGTTCTGCCTCTTGGGAAAGATCGGCCGGTCCCAGCAGACATTAGGTCCGCCAGTCACTCTCGTTGTGTCCAATCACAGCAGGAGCAGGTCGCCAGTGGCACGTGTGTGCGCTCCAGAACCCGAAGTGTGAAATAACATACCTGTACGTTTTGCACAGGGAAGCCACCTTGCCGCCATATATGTACTGTATACGGTCAGCAAGCGGTTAATGTGTTTTTTACTGAAATTTTGTGTTTCCCAAACCTTATGTGTGACAAACAATTGGAACTACCACTATTTTATTCTCAAGGGCATCATAGGGCTACATAAGAAAAGAGGGTTTTGTCATTGAAAATAAAGCTTTGTTAAAAAATAAACTGTCTCCTAACTTTTTTAGCTGGCTCTTAAATTCAAAGCAAATTTGTGAAGCCCCGCAAATTGTCTTTGTTGCCCATGACAACCTGGGTGTCTCTTTCAGGTTTCCAGTATTTTATGAAAGGCAGAACTGATAGCCAGGGAACAGTATAAGGTTAGAAATAAAAAATAAAAGTGTTTATTAAGGCAACCAGTTTTTCCCTAGCATGTTTCTAGGGCAGTTATGATAAGATTTTTAGCCTAATATTGATTCACAAAGCTTTAAAGTATCACCACAAACTAAAATGTGTTGAATCACTTAGGGATCTGTGCTGTGGTTGCTGAGCTAGCAAGGTCAACAGCGCCTCCCACCAGCCCCACCACGGTTCAACAACGGTGCTTAGAATCTATGATTAGTTGTGAGTGACAGCGCACACAGAGCAGCTCTTACATGTATACCCAAGGCACTTGTGCCCAGTGCATGCTGCCACTTACAACACCACAAGCTGCTAGGTAGTATTTCCAAAACCTCACCCAGGTGGCTGGTTACCACCAGAGGAACTACATCCAGGTGACAGCTGTCCGATGCATGTCTACTGGCTGACAGAAGAGGAAGGACACACACCATACGGATACACAATATCGAGTTCAACAAGAATAAACTGAGTAGGGGAAGTGGCTACAGTGCTGTGCTGTAGCTCTTACAAACCATAAATTGGGTTTCAGCATGGGGTGGAGCTGACAGTCAGCACAAAACAAACTTAAATATGTACTTTTATTGCATAAGGTGGCCATGGATTAGAACCGGACTAAGTGCTGCATGTTTTCACTAGGGAAATCTACAACAAATTTCATGTTCTGGTAACACTTCTTTTATTTTAGCTTTTAGTCTATATTTTAGCCATATGTCTGTAGGCTTCAAATCCCATTAACAACGTACTTGTGAAGGGCCTGTGCCATTTACGTTCACCTTACCAGCATTCTCTCCTTAGGAAAATACTTGGTGATTCCAATTATGGAGGAGCATGTGAATGTGGTAGTGCCTGGGTCTAGCAAGCAGATACCAGTCCTAAACACTGTCAGTGTTGCAGGGGCTAACAGCTCTACTTCCCCAAGTCCCCAACAAAGGTCACACTTCAGACATCAGTGCCAATTGTAGTGAAGGCAGAAGCTGCGAGGCAGTTTTGGTAAAGGGAGTATAATTGGAGAGGGACCTTTACAAACACACGGTCATTTTGCACAGCATGGGCAAGTGTCGTTTTGAATAATATATTTAAAACTTAAAGAAGATCTCCACCCAAAAGCTCCACTTTAAAGAGGAAGTAAACTCTCCCACTCTGATGCTTCTTTTCATTTAGTCCATTATAATATGTAATTATCAGACTATAGCCACTGTAATCCAGCCCAAATCGCATATTACTTACTGTTTAAAGAAACTTGTTTCCAGAGGTTAGGCAGCACCATCTTAAGTATTGTTTTCTGAGTCCACAGTGGAGTGTATTTCCGCACTTCCTGTACTGTTAACCAAGCCTCCTTCTCAATCCAACGTTTCTATGGCAACTCTCCTTCCCTGTTCATAGCTTACTTGTTTATTTCATAGTATTTACTTGTGCGGATGTCTAATGTTTGCCTTTGTCAGACTTATCGCTTCAGCTGATAAGACTGCAGTAATGGCCAAGTTTAGACTGTATGTGAGGTCACATGGTGTGTAGGAGGAAGCTCTGCGTGATTAGCAGTCTCCTGTGAGTTCAGTGTTGTGCGTAGGAAGTACTGATAACAGATAGATAAGCACATAGAGAGTGTGCCGTAAATCAGGGGAGATCTGGGCATGCTCAGTGACTTCATTCTACAGAATAAAAAGGATTACAACAATACTAAGCAAGTAAGGAGATATCTACAAGCATTGGGGTGTTCATTAGGGTTTTTTATGCTGATTTACATGGGACAAAGTTATGGGGGCGGGTTTACAACCACTTTAAGTCATCCTCCCTTGTCAAGTTTGGCATGTCATTTTTTTTTTTGGGGGGGGGGGGGGGGGGGCGGGGTATCAGGTACCTAGTTTTGACAGATACTCTCTCTCCCACTCAGATTAGATCCAAGTTCTTCTCTCCCCCTTCCTGCCCACATTGGCCAGCCAACTGTAAGGCCACAAGCAGTACGACCAGCTGCCCACAGTTATGATGTCAGTGGCAAAAACCCCAAGGCTAGTGAAGAACTAACCCCGGCGAGGACAGCGCTGGATTTCTGGACAGGTAGGTGTCCTTTTATTAAAAGTCAGCAGCTACAGGATTTGTAGCTGCTGACTTTTATTTCATTTTTTCCCCAGAGTGGAGAACCTCTTTAAAGTGTTAAAGAGAAACTGCTATTAGAGAATATGGTACTACCAGTGCTAACTCTTGCATGTTCCAGGGCAGTAATCATCATCCTTGCTTTTTTAGTGATTTAGTGATTTGCTGACACAGAGCAAGTGTGTCATTCAGAAGCCCAAACCTTAATGACTGCATATTACTTCCAATCCACCAACTCAGTACATAGTGAGAATCAGATTGACAGACCCGCTGCTTGCACATGTAAAACACCTCAACCGTGACATCTCCCATAATTGTGTCCTGAAAGGTTCTCTTTAAATGTACTTAGCTTTCCATTCTAAATATGTTTGTATTTTAATGCTGGAAGTGTGTTCCTTGCTGGACAGATGCTCCAAATAGCTTGATTATGCAACAGATGTCAGTAAACTAAATTTTTACATTTTCTGATGACACTTCAACACTCTGCATATTTTTGGAATTTTATCAATTCTTCAAAGAGCTATTCCCATAGTAACCCTCCTGCATGATCACAAGGATACCAATGCAACAACCAGCCCACACACATCAATCAGATCCAAGAAATTCAGTAATGTGTGCATTCAGTGGAAAGGAGTTCGGTGAATTAAGTGTCATAGAACAAGCAGCCTCTAAATAGGACCAGAAAAATACAAGTGACCCCTGTCATAACAACTATTTTATATGTAGTTTTTTATCAGAAAAACTTTTATCAAGGTACAAGGCATAAAGGCACGTACATAGCAATGCAAAAAAACAGGTAGGCATTAGTACATAAAGTACACAACAGAAAGACAAGCGCGATCAGGCATAAAAAATGCAGAAACAGAAACTGAAGAGTTGGCCCTCAAATGGTATAATTTGCTATGAAGAAGATAAGGGGGGGGGGGGGGGGTGGACGGACAAGGGTCACAGGAGAGAAGTTTGGCATGGGAAAGGAGGAGAAAAGAGAGGGGGGGGGGGGGCAGAGGGACAGGAGGAGAAATGCTGTAGACATCTGCAGGTGGTGCTACCAGCTTTCAATGAGGGGGTATATACAAATTGGCCATAAAGACAGACTGACATCTCAAAGCTCCCCATCACCCCAAGAGTCTATCCAAGCAGACCAAATCTTGTCAAACTTCGTCGGGCACTTCCAGTTTAAGTAGGTAAGTTTATACAAAGGCAATACCCTGTGCACCACCAGGAAGTGATCAAATGAGGCTCAGAGGAGTTCCAACAGAGGAGTATCTCTCTTGCGTAGAAAGAAGAAAGAAGTATAACAATAAACAATTTAACATATCTATCTGGATGGAAGTCCTCAAACGCATTTAATAGCAGAATTTTTGGGTCCAATCCAATAGCCAGATCACAAACTGAGTTGACATCAGCCACCACCTGCTCCCAGAACTGCTGTAAGGATGCACACCATGTGGAAGAAAGAGGCCTCCAAGGTGTGGCTTTGTGGACACTCTGAGGAGGCAGAGGGGTAAATGGCCGCAAGGTGGCGTGGAGTGTTATAAACTCTATGGAGAAACTTAATCTGGATGAATCTGTTCCTAGCAGAGATCATTGTCGTAATGTACAAGCCCAAACAATCCTCTCATTCATCCTCCTCCAGGTCCGGGATATCAGCATGCCATTTAGAGTATACCCTATTCACCTTAGCAGCATAAGCTACAGAGAGGCGCAAGTAAAAAGAGGAGAGGGGGTTTATCCAATACACCGGATACTAGCAAGCTCTCTATAGGGTCTGACTCCAGCGTGATCCTGGAGGGACCTAAAAAACATCCAGTTGGGTAACTAAAAGGCTGCATTAAGGTCAGGGAATGTCCGCAGATGACCTTCCTTTATCAGATGTTTGAGGCTTACCACTCCCCTAGAGGCCCAGACACTAGGGTTCCGGAATGCTACGCAAGTGCAGAAGCAAGGGAATTCCACCATAAAGGGACATGGGGGAAAGGGACATCGAGTCTCGAAGTTTAGCCGTGGCCCTATGCCATACCTTCACTGTAGTGCGCATGAGAGGTGTAATTTCCGGGTGAGCTTTAGGTCCTCTGAAAACAAGGTCACTAAGGGTCGAGTAAGAGCCAACAATGGTGGCCTCCCGGTTCACAGCAGGGTTATCTTTAGGCTGAGAAAACCACCATCTGACAGTAACCATCACTGCAGCCCTATAATATAATTGAAAGTTAGGGAGTGACAGGCCCCCCATACTAGGCGGCAGTTGTAACACGTAGAGGGTCAATCTTGGGGGTCCGTCCGCCCATATGAAACTAGTGTGTACAGCATTCATCCGTTGAAAAAAGGGGCTCAATATAGGCAAAGCAGTATTACAAAAGAAATACATAAATTGTGGGAGGTAGACCATTTTAATTTAATTAACCATACCTACTGGAAAAAGGGGGAGAGAACGTCATATGTTACATTGTATGTTACATTGCTGGAAAAATTGATTCAGGAGGGGGTCCAGGTTGCAGGCATAATATGTGTGTGGGTCCCCGCCAACCCTAATGCCTAGATATTTAAACGCTTCTATCCAGCTCAGTGGGGTACCCAGTGGTGGTCTAGGGTGTGCTGGATGAAGTGGAATAAGAAGGATTCCCCCCAGTTAATATTAATCCTGGAGCATGAGCGAAATGTGTTCAGAATTCGGAGGGCCGTGGGAAGGGACGAGCCAATATCAGTCAGATACAGAAGAGTGTCGTCCACATACAAATGATAATTTTTCCACAATCCCCTCCACAGCCACAGTGACTCCCTTAACTTCAGCATCTGCTCTGATTGCAATAGCAAGGGGTTCCATTGTCAGTGCAAATAGAACAGGGGACAATGGATAGCCCTGCCTAGCAAGAGAAAAGGGCTTAGACAGAGAATTATTTGTGTGTATACTAGCCAGTGGCTTAGAATACAGAATACAGACCCATGTAATAAAGTTGGGACCAAACCCAACCTTTTTTGAGCACAGACCAGAGGTAGAGCCACTCCCTGGAATCAAATGCCTTTTCGGCATCTAAGGAGACTACCACCCCTGGGCTGTGCTCATCCGCCCTGGCCAGATGTGTAAATAGTCTACGGATGTTGATGTCTGTTCCCTTGCATGGCATGAACCCAGTCTGGTCCGGGTGAACCAAAGCAGTGATGAATTGAAGCGCAAGGCCAAGACCTTAACTAGACTTTTTGAATCTACATTTAGTAGCGAAATAGGCCTGTACAAGGAACATAGATCTGGGCTCCTGCCAGGCTTGGGAAGGACAACTATCACCGCCTAGATCATTGACAAGGGCAAGGTCCCTGAATCCTGCATACGGACCAACATCCTATGGAAGCAGGGGAGTAGGGAATCTGCATAGGTCTTGAAGAACTCCACCAGAAGCCTGTCAGGGCCCAGGGATTTCCCAGTTTGCATGGTTTTAACAGCAAGTTGGATTTCTTCTAAGGTAATAGGACTGTCCAGCTTATCTCTAGTCAGACAGGGAAGATCGATATCGTCCAAACAGACCTCCTCCTCAGAGCGCATCGTCTTAGAGGTGTAGAGGTTCTTATAATAAGTAACAAAGCAGTAATTTATTTGACCTGGATCCATCAGCACCGCTCCATCAGAGTCAGAAATGTGGGGGATAGAGACAGGCACAGGCTGTTCCTTGGTCAACCAGGTCAGGAGGCGTCCTGTCTTTTCCCCTAGTTCAAAAATTTGCGGAGTCTGGTGTAGCAGGCGCACATTGGTGGCTTCAGTGTGTAGGAAACAGACCTCCCGCAGTGCCGCCTGTAGGGCCGGGTATGTCTGTGGATCCTGAGTCTGAACGTAAGTGGAGACCCTTTGTTCCGCTGCCACCAACTCTGAGCTCATCTCCATTTTTACCCGCCATATGATACTTTGAAAACTGCCCCTGGTGAAGGACTTAAAGGCATCCCAGGAGACGGGGGAGGGACAGAGACATCCAACTCATTCCAGAACTGTAAGAGGTCACTACGGTATGGCATATCAACCCTCGGATTGGACAACCAAAACTGCGACAACTGCCACAACCCCTCAACTGGTGGGGTAGAAACTCCCAAGCACAGTGCCACCGAGGCATGATCAGAGATGCCCCTGGGGAGGATGTTAACACTCCAGACCCTGGAGAGGATCGAGCCTCCCACTAATATCAAGTCTACACGAGAATGTTCTGTGGGAGGCCAAATTACATGTTTAGGCTCTCACCCCTGGGTTTCTCCAGCAAACATCAACAAGGTGAAAAGTATCTACTCAGGTTAGAAGATCAGAGGTGAAAGAGGCTACAGTAGATATTCTGTGCCAGCTAGGGTCTGGAGCCATATTGAAATCTCCCAAAATCAAAACATTCTCAGTAGGAAAAGAAGCCAAGAAGCCAACTATTTTATATTTTTCTTTTTTCTACATCCATGGTCCATTTTGTGCAATTGAGATCTTTTAAATAACACAAATCTTGAATTTTACTTAGAATGTTTATCACTGCACACAATTTAGAACAGCCATTCTCAATCAGGGTCTGTGGAACATAGAGTTCCTTAGGAGGATGCTAGGGGTTCATTAAGTCTTGGCTGACTGACCTCTCATTTCATGGTGCCTGCATAGATCCGGGGCTTGCAGCACATGAAAGAACCAGCAGCATGACACTAATGAAGTTTTAACTGGCATTCTGACCATCACTTTAAGGTGGGGCATTCTTCCCACTGACCTCCAACATAAGTTGAATTTTTCCCACTCATGCTGCTTACACACGACCGGACTTTCCTGCAGACTGGGTCCGAAGGGATTAGTCTGTCGCACAATCCAATCGTGTGTAGGATAGTTCAATCGTTTTTCGAAAAATAAATCCAACGGACCTAGAAATAGAACATGTTTGAAATCTATCCGACGGACTCAATTCCGACGGACTAAAATCAGGAAAACCGTTTGTCTGTGTGCTGGTCCGACGGACCAAATACGACGCAAGGGAAGCTGTTGGTTACTGGCTATTGAACTTCCTTGTTTAATCCCGTTTACGTCATCACGTTCAAAACGAACGGACTTTCGAACGGACTTAGTCCGTTCATGTGTGGTCAAGTCCATTTGTTCGGACCAAGTCTGACGGAAAGTCCGGTCGCGTGTACGCAACATTACTCACTAAATATTGATTTTAGCAAGAGTACTCCTACATCAGGAAATTATTTCAAAGCATGACATGTTGGGTATCCATTTACTCGGCGTAACATCATCTTTCACACTGTATAAAAAAATTGGGCTAACTTTACTGCTTTTTTTTTCTAAATCATAAAAATCTATTTTTTCCTAAAAAAATTGCATTTGAAAGACCGCTGCACAAATAGTGTGACATAAAATATTGCAAAGATCGCCATTTTATTCTCTAAGTTCTCCGCTAAAAAATAGATATATATAATGTTTGGGCGTAATTTTAACAGATGTTAGAAATAGGCTTAGGCATGAAAGGGTTAAATAATGTTTTCTGTTTGTGGTGTTATAATCGAGTGAACGTATATATTACCCCAACCTTTCATATTCCTAATAAGTGCCTGTTGTACCATGTAATTGTGATTAAATGTATCCTGTTTTCTTTGTATTGCTTCCTTTGTGTGAAATACCCAGTTATCCTGCCAGTCTATTTGCTGTCCTATTTCAAACTGACCCTGTTGGGCATGAGAGCACATCTATCCCAGTGTGGTCAGGTTTCTGACTGTGTTGAGAGAACATACTGCCTGTCCTCTTATAAAAAAGAAAAACAAATAATTTTGCTTTTCATTTCTATTTTAAACTAAATGGGTTGCATTACAAGGTGAGGGTTTACATATACTAAGTTTGGCTTTAAAACATGTGCATTTTTGTTTTTATGCTTTTTTTAGTTACTTGGGAATGTACATAAGTACACATATTTAGTGTTCTAATATGTACTTCAAAAAGCTACTACAGGAACTAAAAACATTCCCAGTACAAAATATGATTAGCAGACACTTGTGTCACTTCAGGTAGTATATAGTCATGAAGACGAGTCCGGCAGATGACACTAGTACTAGCATGCCTCGGTCATCTGAGTCATCCCCTGTTTAGGGACACAAGTTGTTTGTCTGAATAGTGAAACACTGCACATTGTGGTATTGAGCGCACTGATTTCTTCCAACAGACTTCTAATTGTAACTCCATGAGAACAGCTGCATCATTTACAGGAAATTAAAATTAAATTAAAGTTGCAGTCTTGTTATAAAACTGTCCCAGTTATGATTTTCTAAGGCATTATATATATATATATATATATATATATATATATATATATATATACAGATACATACATACATACACACACATACACACAGGGCTTGACACATTTGAATCTAGGAGCCAGCTACAAAAGTTAGGAGCGAGTTTTTTTAATCAGCTGCCTTAAACTGGAAGCTCAGGGCATCGGCCAATAGGAATTGCTCATGCCAGGTGCCAGACGAAAAAAGACTGAAAATTCAAAATGTTTTTTTTAGTTTGGTAAAAAAAAATGTAAATAAGTAATTTTTCTCCTTCACTTATGAGGCTGCACTGATGAGCACTGATAGGCAGCAATGATGAGGAGGCTCTGATGAGTGTACCAACCCTCAGGCCGCGTACACACGGGCGGACTGTTCGCCCAACCTTGTCCGCTGAACAGTGTTTGGGCGGACAGTCCGCTCGTGTGTGGGGCTTCAGCGGACAGTTTCAGCGGACAGTTGGCCGAACAAGGTCTTACGGAAATTCCGAAAAACTGTCCGCTGAAACAAGGTTTCAGCGGACTGTTCGCTCGTGTGTAGGCTTGTTCGGCCAACTAAGTCTCGCGCATGCTCAGAAAGGATTTCCACGTCGGAAGGTTGCATTGCAGTGTATTGGACGTCGAAATTTTCGATCCGTCGTGCGTGCCGAAACGTCATCGCGCACGGTTTCAGCAAACTGTTCGTCCGTCGTGTGTGGCCATGTCCGTCCATGCTAAGTTTGAGCGGACTGTTTGCCGAAACTGTTGGACGGACAAAGTTGGGCGAACAGTCCGCGCGTGTGTACGCGGCCTAATACTCAAGAAGAGTCTGTCTGCCGTATATGATTCCTTTGTCCGGTAACAGCATGATCCAAGCTCCCTTAGCCCACCCAGTCACTTTTCGAAGCATGAGTGTAGGGTGAAAACATCAGACTCTTTATTCAAACACAGGTACAGAGGGATATACAATCAGGGGACAATCCCCTCTCTTTTGCATAATGACACAGGGTGGGGTAAACATTACCTCCTCCAATAACAAGACACACAGGTGTATTCAACATTTCATCATCATTTGATAGACTGTCCAATCAGCAGGGAGGCTGTTGGATAAGTCCCCCCCTTCCCTCTCCACCCTGCCCCCTGTCTACATGCAGGTAACACACAACATCCCATAATAGGTTGCTCCCAAGGCAGACAGAAATAATACAACAATGGGATACAGCCACACCTCAAACGATCTAGTAAAAAGTCCACAACAGTCCATAAGACCAAGCTTATAAAACATATCAACAGTTGGAAAGGTGAAATTATTTATGTTGATATATTTCTGGAGGGATATTGTTCAGAAATATTACTGTCCCAAGTGAAAGAGCCCCTTCATTCTTTAAGCACAAACCACACATATAGAATCCAGGACAACAGGGAAAGGAAATGCTGAGTCCAGTGTGGTTGTACTGGGAGTCGTGATCGGCATACCAGACTTGGTTTCTTGATCAGCCTGTGCCCCTAATAGACACAGAGTAACTTACACATAGGAGGGGTCGGGGGAGCTGGGCAAGGAGCTTCCAGAGCTCTCTAAGGTAAGTTGGGTTTCACAAGCCCCCCATCCAAAGTGATTACTGTCACAAGGAGGCATTGATGTGGAGGCAATGATAGGCAGTACTGATGAGTCACTTATAGGCAGCACTGATGAGGAAGCAGTAATAGGCAGCACTGATAGTCTGCGCTGATAGGCACTAATAGGTGTCACTGATAAGTGGGACTGATGAGGAGGCACTGATAATCAGAGCACTAATTATCTGTATACAAGTCACCCTCCCTGTCCACTCACCGGCGGTATGAAAAAGGACATCAGATCAAGCCCGTAACCGCAACCCCAAAACCCAGCTGTCAAACTGGGAAGGAGATGATGTCGAAGGTGGGTGAGCAGTGAGAGCAAGCAAGGGAACCCCCAGGCAGAATGGCAGGCATGCTGCGCTCATCACAGCCCAGCCCATTAGAGGTAGGCGACAGTTCCCACAAATGTGCGCTGTATTCCGCTCCAGCAGGACCTCTTAGTCCACGCACCGGCACAGGGGGGGGGGGGGGCACATGGGGAGACAGATCCAGATCACTGCTGCAGTGTAGCCCAGGGGTCAGCAAGCAATTTAAATGTATATATACTAGAGGTCGACCGATATGGGTTTTTCTCTGGCCGATGCCGATGCCGATATTTAGAAATCATGGCGGCCGATAGCCGATATATGATGCCGATTTTTTGGGGCCGATATGTTAGGCCGATTTTATTTTATTTATTTATTTTTAATCCCCCTTGATCTAACACACCTTTCCCACTGGGGCGTTTTTTAAGGCGCTTTTGGGCTAAAAATAGCGCCTGTAAAGTGCCTGCAAAATGGCTCCCCTGCAGTCTGTGTGAAAGACAGAGTGCTTTTACACTGAGGCGATGCGCTGGCAGGATCTTAAAAAAAAAACTCCTGCAAGCAGCACGTTTGGAGTGGTGTATACCGCTCCTCCACCACTCCTGCCCATTGATATGAATGGGCACCACTGCCGAAGCGCATGCAATGCGATTTGGCAGTTGTGCTTCATGGGCGCATTTAACCTCTTCTTTGGCCGCTAGCTGGGTTATATGTGCCCCACTAGCAGCCAAATAGCACCGCTAAAATGATGGTAAAGAGCCGCTAAAACTTGCGTTTTACCATCAACGTCTGCCCGCTCCAGTGTGAAAGCAGTCTTCATAAGTGATACAGAAAATTTCTTACACTTAAAGCGGAGGTCCACCCTAAAATGGACCTTCCGCTCATCGGATTCCTCCCCCCCTCCGGCGCCACAATTGGCACCTTTCAGGGGGGAGGGGGGTGCAGTTACCTGGATAATCCAGGTAACTGCACCCACTTCCGGGCTAGCTCTCTGCGGAAAGGGGCGTACATTACGCCCCTTTCCGCAAGTGCCCGCCCCCTTCCGCAAGTGCCCAGCTGCCTGCTGGGAAACACACAGATCCCAGAGGCAGTGGGGACCGTCCTCATTGCGCAGCGCGGCTCGCGCATGCGCAGTAGGGAACCGGGAAATTAAGCCGAAAGGCTCCATTTCCTGATTCCCATACCCAAGATGGCGGCGGCGGCACCTGAGTGTCGATCTAGAGATCGGCTTCGGGTGCCGACATCGCGGGCGCGCTGGACAGGTAAGTGTCACTATTTTAAAAGTCAGCAGCTGCAGTATTTATAGCTGCTGGCTTTTAAAAAAAAAAAAAAAACACGGAGTCCCGGCGGACTCCCGCTTTAAACATTTATTAAACAAAACAAACCTCCAATCAATTTACTTGTATGTATGATCTAGATTAAAAAAAAAAAAAAAAAAACTATATATTAACCACTTCCCACCCGGCCAATGCACATATACGGCCGGGTGGGAGCCGCCTACTCCTGATAGGACGTTCAGGAACGTCATTCAGGAGTAGCGGGATCGCGCGCGCGCGCGCCCGCGCAGCGGCGCGATCCCGATGCGCCCGTGTCACCCGGACACGGCGCATCTCAGATCGGCAGGAGGGCTCTGTGATTGGCCCTCCTGATCACATGACGGCCGTGTCCAATCACGGCCGTCATGTGATGTAAACAAACAGCCGGTTGCTAGGCAATCGGCTCCTCCTCTCCTCACACAGAAGTGTGAAGCTGTGGAGAGGAGAGCAGATCGCTGCAGCCGGCTGATGATCAGTGAGTATGAGCTGCTTTTTACAGCTTTTTACTCACTGATCACCAGTCTAGTGTACACAGTAAACACACCACACAGTAAACACATCACACAGTATAAACACAATGTCCCCAAAACATACATGTCCCCAAATAATAAAAACACATGTCCCTAATAATAAAAACATGTCCCCCACATATGTCCCACTAAAATCACATGTCCCAATGATTATCTGCACACATATGTACGTGATCACCTGCACACATATGTACATGATCATTTGCGTACATATGTCCGTGATCACACAAACCAATTATTATACACTTAACGGATTTTTTTTTACCAAAAACATGTAGCAGAATACATTTTGGCTTAAATTTATGACAAAATTTGATTTTATTGGATTTTTATTGAAGTAGAAAAAAGAAAATATTGTTTTTTTTTTCCAAATTTCCGCTTTTTTGCGCTTATATCGCAAAAAAAAAAAAAACGGAGTCGTGAATAAATACCACCAAAATAAAGCTCTATTTGTGCGAACAAAATGATAAAAATTTCATTTGGGTACAGTGTAGCATGACCGCGCAATTGTCACTGAAAGCGCTAGAGCGCTGAAAGCTGAAAATTGGGCTGGGAAGGAAGGGGGCGAAAGTGCCCTGTATTGAAGTGGTTAAATAAAAACGGGTAGTCAAAACTTTTGGACAAAAAAAAAAAAAATGGGCTAACTTTACTGTTTTTATTTTATTTTTATTTTTTAAATGGTGTATTTTTTTCCCAAAAAAATGCATTTGAAAGACCTCTGTGCAAATGCCGTGTGACATAAAATATTGCAACAACCGCTATTTTATTCCCTAGGATCTCTGCTAAAAAAATATATATAATTTTTGGGGGGTCTAAGTGATTTTCTGGCAGAAAATACAGGATTTTTACTTGTAAGCAACAAGTGTCAGAAAAGATTTAGTCTTTAAATGGTTAAACTGAGAACTTCTACACAGAGATGACTTCATTCATTCAGAAGTGTAAACATTGTATCTTTTAGTTCTTTTCTTGGCAGTCTGCCCAGAGAGGAGGAAAGTGTTGCTATGACGACTCAGGCAACTCACACTGATTTCTTACAGAAGTCATTTCAAAGTCCCGCTGTAGAATCGGCTTTTTATCAACACAATCGGCCGATGCCGATTATTTAAAAAACTGCAAATATCGGCCGATATATCGGCCGGCCGATATATCGGTCGACCTCTAATATATACACACACGCATATCCCCACTGTGTAAAATCTACATAAAAGCAGAATGCAATGATTTGCAAGTCTTACAGGCTCATATTTTATTCACAATAGAAAACAGAAAAAAATGTCAAACCTTTACAGTGAGAAAATGTACAATTTTGTTCTGCTCTTTTGTGTTCAGCCAGTCAAACCATGCGGACTCCGTCAAGCAGATTCGTCTGCTCAGACAGGTCCATGTCCACCATGCTATGCAGAGAGGACACAGCCAGCTGTACTCTATGGAGCAGTCGGATGGAAATGGACCACCTGTCCGTTTACAGCCAACTGTGATCCGATCTGATCCGTAGGACGGATAGGGAACAGATCGTCTGTTTTTAGCAGACAGGATCATATCAGATGCCAGCGGGTGTCAGCGGACATCCGCCGCTCCATAGAGATCAATGGATGGTCTGATTGAGTCTGCCTGAAGAACTGCTAGGCTGTCCCGATCGGTCCATCAGTGTGAAAGGGGCCTTAAAGTGGAAGTGAACCCTTATGGGTTTAACTTTTTATTTCTCTGCAAAGGTAAAGCATAATGGGCTACTATGCATTGCATAGTAGCCCATGATATGTCACTTACCTGAGAATGAAGCCTGCAATGTCACCGCTGTCCATGCTGGCTGGAAACCTTCATCTTCACCCCTCTTCCTTCCGGGGCCTCGGCACTCCAGCTATGTGACTGTCCGGAGTGGCATGATGTCACTCCCGCACATGCATGATCCCTTGAGAAATGGCACAATATATATCTCCTAAACCGTGTAGGTTTAGGAGATATTTCCAGCACCTACAGGTAGGCTTATCTGTAGGTAAAAGTGCTTGTACAGTGTTTACAACCACTTTAGTACACACTATAAGAAAATTCCGCACAAGGAACGATTTTCGTACAGTGCGTACACAGCTTTTGACATCCGATTTGGACTTTCCAAGCACAAATTTTCAAAAGGGACAAACTCCAAAATGTTTCTCGTATGTGAACAGAACTAACAGTTACCATGAATGTGTACTGTTTTCGTACGAGAAGAATCAGATATTAAAGACGGCGTATAATCGGAAACGACAAAAAAAACCTACAAGACGTTTTGTACAATTAGTAGCATACTCTGTTATGACTTGCTGTGAAACATCAAAGAAAACCAGATGGTTCTTCACCCAATTTTCTTATAGTGTGTGTACCCAGCTTTAGTGCCACTTACTTTGCCACCAGCATTTGTTCTCCACAGACCTGTTCCAACTTTTTTGAAATGTGTGTTGCTGCCATTAATTTAAAAATTACCTTATTTGTTTCTTAAAATTGTACCTTTTTTCAGTTTAAACACTGGATATGTTTTCTATTTTCTGTTGTGAATAAAATATGGGTATATATGATTTGCAAATCATTGCATTCTGTTTTTATGTAGATTTTACACAGCATCCCAACTTTTTGGGAATTAGGACTGTATATACATAGTCTTCAGGAGAATTAAATCATGTCGCCCCTTTCACCATTTAATCCCCATGAGTGATTTTCCATCTGTGCCCATGCCTACATAGTCTGCATCTAGTCAGGTACACCATCACACTGTGACTAAATAATTGTTGGTAAATTAAAGGGTAGTCATACACATATAGATTTCTCTCATTCAGCCCATGGGCTCAACGAGAGAAATCGAACAGACTCCTGGATAAGCCCCCGTTCACATCTATGCGAATTAGATGAGGCTTACACAGCGTCCAATTTGCAGGACATTTTAAAATACATTCATTTGAATGCATCTGGTTCACATATGTGTGTTGCATTCGCACTACGCATTGCACAAAAAAACTTGTGCGTTTTCTGGGCATTGAGGTGCGAATTACAAGCCCATTATCCTCTATGGGAACGCATCTGATTCGCAGATGCATTCCGTTCTGAGCACGAATTCTCTCCTTCTCCTCACTACACCCCCCCCCGCTCACTGATCCGCAGCTAAAACGCAGAGGAACTTCTGAAAAACTGATTTTATCTTCGCAGTGAAATTGGAGCTTCAATTCGCAACACACATGTGTGAACCCAGGCTTAAAGAAGCAATGATGGAATCTCCCCAGCCGGCTATTGTATACTGACAGCTGGTGGCTACACCTATCAGAATACCTGAACAGTGACTACATCTGATTGGATATAGTCACTGTTTGGACAATAATATTACACCTGATTCCTTCAACAAAAAAAATCTACCTTTTCTCTTGAGCTGGGTGGTGCCAGTAGGGCCACCCACAGCTGAAACCTCACTGATTTAGCAGGAATTGGCCAAGCTTAAAAAGGTGATTATCAAACAATCAGATTATGACAGACTGTCATCTTCAGGCGTGTAAACATTTAACCAAATTTCCTTTTCTCTTCCCTGATACAGAAGAATTTACTTATTAACTGTCCGTAAGCATGTGCACACTTGACAGTCACAATGCGTTAAGAGGAATAAACACTTAAAAAATGGGCACAGCATGTGACACACCATTTAAGAAGTGGAAGAACTTCAGAATTTCATACTTGAAATTTAAATTCACTCTTAATTTTTCAAAATGAAGGCAGGCGTTTGTCTGGAATAGAGTTAAAAGTGGAGTTTGTATTTAATCAGACAGATTCATCTATAAAACAGTGACAATTGCTTAGCTTACAGGAAGTGCTGAAGCTTGTTTTCTATAATGACGTGAACAGATACTTAGAAAGAAGTGATAACTATAATTATGTTTATATGCTACATTAACAATTAAGCATTCAATGAATTCAGTTGTTGCAGAGCAACCGGTAATGGCATTTTGTTTACACATCTCCATATAGCAAGATGCAGGTCTTAATTTTTAAAAATGAGATTTATCCAGTGTACTTTACATGGAACCATTGTCATCAATTAGACAGCTGCTAACAGGAATCTGTCTGCATAAGTGTATGCAAAGCCAACAATTCAGAAAAGATCTACCTTTCAACAGGACTAGAAACAAACATATACATTTTTCTGGGATGCTTAAAGCCTAACTCAGCTTTAAAGTGGTTGTAAACCCTTACAAACCACTTTGACCTACAAGTAAGCCTAGATTAAGGCTTACCTGTAGGTCCAAGCAATATCTCCTAAACCTATATGGTTTAGGAGCTATTTGCCCGAAAACGGGCACCGCTGTCTACGGCGCATGCGCCGTAGACAGCGGCGCGCAGGCGCACTGAGCGCGGCATTTCCAAGAATGCAGCTGCCGCACGTGTCGACTCCCGTGCGCATGCGCGGGAGTGACGTCATCGCGGCTTCGCCGAATGACAGCGGCGGAGCTGCGAGACCCCACCAACAAGATGGATGCGGCGGACTACAGGGGACAGCGGCGACTTCGCTGGCTCCTGTGTCAGGTAAGTGACACATAATGGGCTACTATGCGATGCATAGTAGTCCATTATGCTTTGCCTTTACAGGGAATGAAAGAGGAAGTAAACTCATCAGGGTTTACTTCCTCTTTAATCCCTTGATCCTCAAAATGATCTAACAGAATGACCTTTATAATAGTCAGGAGAACCCAAAAACAAATCAAGACTCAGTTTTAGGGTCTAGTCCTACAGATTGCTGTTATTTTCTGTGAAACTCTAGTAGAGATGAAAAGTTTTAATAAAAACTTTAAAGCGGAGGTCCACCCTAAAGTGGAGCTTCCGCTCATTGGAACCCTCCCCCCCTCCGGCGCCACAATTGGCACCTTTCAGGGGGGAGGGGGGAGGGGGGTGCAGGTACCTGTACAGTACCACTTCCGACGTAGATTCTGCAGAAGCTACGCCCCTTTCCGCAGAATCTACGCTCCTTTCCGAAGGTCCCCCGCTGCCTGCTGGGAAACACACGGATCCCAGAGACAGCGGGGACCATCCTTATTGCGCAGCGCGACTCGCGCATGCGCAGTAGGGAACCGGGAAATGAAGGCACAAGGCTCCACTTCCTGATTCCCATACCCAAGATGGCGGCGGCAGCACCAGAAAGACGATCGAGAGATCGGCTTCGGGTGCCGACATCGCGGGTGCCCTGGGCAGGTAAGTGTCATTATTTTAAAAGTCAGCAGCTGCAGTATTTGTAGCTGCTGGGTTTAAAAAAAAAAAACGGCGGACTCCCGCTTTAAGTATTTTTAAAAGGTGCTTAAATGGAACTTCACCCAAAAGGCTTTGGGTGAAGGCTTCACCGCTTTAAAGAGGAAGCTAACTCTACTACTGAATTTTAGGTAGACCCAAATCGGTAAGCCTTTATGGGTCTACCTATAGGTAGTGTAAATATTTCCTAAGTAACTATCTCCTGCACCGTTTAGGAGATAGTTACTGTACATGGAGCCAGTGAAATCACTGGCACATGCGCTCTAAAGAAACGGCCGTCTGAGCCATTACTTCAGAGCCCTATGCAGTGACCGGCAGCTCCCGCACGCATGCACATGAGTGACATTATCGTGGCTCCAGGCACTCACAGCGCCAGATCCCAAGAACCCGGAAGAAACTCCGGGGAAGATGTCAGCCGTTTCAGCGGTGTGCGGACGCCGCTGAAGGGCTTTGCACTAAGGTAAGTATTTCATAATGAGTTAGTATGCAATGCACACTAGCTCATTATGTTTTTGTCTTACAGGTTTTTTTTTGGGGAGGGGGGGTTTCAAGAATTTACAACCTCTTTAAGTCCTCCTCTCCCCTTCTCCATTTGGTGAGCTCTGTGATCGCAGATAGGGTAATCTAATCAGTGGCTCTTTATCACGTGATCATCTGTGCCCATTCACAGCTTTTCATGGATGTAAACACAAGCCGATTATTGGCACTCATTTCCTCATGCTGACAGCATGAGGAGAAGAGAGGCGGTAACTGGCTTGTGTAAAAGGAACATGTACACTGATAATCATGGCACCGATCATCAGTGCAGTCCCAACAATGTCCATCAGTGCTGCCAATCAGTGCCCACCAGTGTCTCTTCATCAGTGTCCCTTATTAGTGCCACCTTCCAGTGCCCATCAGTGGTGCTTACCAATGCCCATCAGTAGCGCCTATCAGTGCCCACCAGTGCCACCTCACCAGTGTCCATTAGTGCCACCCATCGGTGCAGCCTCATCAGCGCACATCAGTGAAGGAGAAAAATTACCTTTTTTTTAACAAAATATGAAAACGTTTTTTTGTAAAACGTTTGGTCATTATTCATTTATTTAGCAAAATATATTTAAAAAAAACAGCGGTGATAAAATACCAGCAAAAGAAAGCTCTATTTGTGTGAATAAAAATGATAAAAATTTAATTTGGGTGCAGCATTGCATGACCGCACATTTGCCATTCAAAATGCGACAGTGCTGAAAGCTGAAAATTGGAATGGGCAGGAAGGGGGTAAAAGTGCCCAGTAGGCAAGTGGTTCACCTGAATGTAAATACTTTTATCAGTCTTTATGAAACCCTCCTTTCTGTCCATAGTTTGCAAATATCCGACGTATATGGAGTCAGCTACACATGCTCATCACATATGAAGGCTGCGGCCTGTTAGAAGTTGTGCGTTGTTGGTCATTTCATCTCCTAGTACAGCTGGCTACCAACATTCTTATGTCACTTTGAAATTTCATCCATACATCGTACACAAAGGGGCCTATTCTATAAAACTTACCAACATGCACCAATGCATGCTGACCAATGTAGTCTGGTTTCGATGGGTTCCTAAATTTGCACACTGATCACAGTATTACTAAATAAGTCTCATAATGGTATAAAGTTTTGGTGATCACCAGTAAACTATAGATATTTCTACAAATATCTTTAGAATGTTCTCAGAGGCGTAAGTGCTTAGAGCCTAGAAAATGCTGTGTAAAATGTAAGATTAAGCACTCAGCTGTGCGGAGAAACATGATCACTTGCCACCTGTTACCCCAAAATCGTTCAGAAAGAACTTGGGTTTATTCTGGAAATGAACCAAAGTGTTCCCAGCAGGGGCCTGGCTTCAACAGTGAGAACATTTGCTGCGAGACCACCACTAGATCCAGACCAATGGAGACATTCTTCAAATATGGGGCACTAAAGAAAACGGCAAGAACTAGAATGCCAGTTTTAGTAGCTCAATCGCAGTACTATAATCACCATCAGCAATAAATCACAAGGAATAGCGAACAATTGTTAAAGAAATTATACAAATGGTGCCATCGTGGTGTATACTACATGCTTTACATGTAGCATGTAGTAGCAATCAGTCGCACGTGATTGGAGCATTGTGCGATTATTTAAGGTAATCACTACTACATGCAGCCTGTGAAGTTCACACAACAGGGGGACATTTATTTCATGCATTCAACAAATGATTGTCACTCTTAATGATTAGTTACTGCTACTGAGCTACTAAAAGTTGCCCATGTAGCTGCAATCCTATGGCTAAGCTCACACTTGTAGTGTCGGGAATCAAGGCATACATGCACACATTCTCAACTCACAGGGAAAACATGCTGATCTTTAACCAGGGTGGATAAAAATCAATGATTTGAAAAAAAAATATTTAAATAAAGTGCTTTTGGAGTAAAAATCTAAAGATAGTTTTCCATTTAAGATACATTAATAATTTAGTTTATTCAGCATGAAATGGAGCTTAGCATGAGGCGGTATATTCTGTAATATTTAACCGGTTCCCGACTGGCTCATGCAGATATCCTGCGGCAGAATGGCTCCTCTGGGCGAAATCCCGTACGGGTACGTCCTTCCCTTTAGCGGCCACAAGAGGGCGTGCGCCCGCTGCAGGGCGGCAGACCCATTGCACGAGGCCGGCGGGCACAATTACCGCTGGCCACGCATGAGCGCCAGCACGGGGATTTGTGTGTGTAAATACACAACTCCTTGTGCTATCAGGAAAGAGGAACCATATCATTTGTTCGTACTAAGTAGGAAAAGCGATATGTCTCCTCTCCTAGTCAATCCTATCCCTACACAGTTAGAACACGCTGAGGGAACACACAATTGACCCCTTGATCCCCCCCCCAGTGTTAACTCCTTCCCTGCCAGTGACATTTACACAGTAATCAGTGAATTTTTATAGCAGTATTCGCTGCATAAATGCCTATGGTCCCAAAAAAGTGTAAAAAATCTCCAATCTGTCGGTTGCAATGTCGCAGCTCCGCTAAAAATTTTCCCATAGTTTACAGACATGATAACTTTTGCGCAAACCAATCAATATACGCTTATGGCGATTTTTTTTTTTTTTTACCAAAAATATGTAGAAGTATATATATTGGCCTAAACTGATGAAGAAATTTGTTTTGCTTTTTATTATAGTAAAAAGTAAAAAATATTTTTTTCTTCAAAATTGTCGCTCTTTTTTTTTATAGTGCAAAAAAAAAAAAAATGCAGGTGATCAAATACCACCAAAAGAAAGCTCTATTTGTGGTGAAAAGGATGCAGATTTTGTTTGGGCACAGCGCACGGCCACATAATTCTCAGTTAAAGCGACACAGTGCCAAATTGTAAAAAGTGTTCTGGTCAGGAAGGGGGTAACATCTTCCGGGGCTGAAGTGGTTACATTTTTGTTAAACTCATTCAATGAATCCAAGCTCTGCAAGCTGCGATAACATGCACTGCATTGATGCATTCACATAGTAACCATGAGATAAACCAAAGTTCAGGAATATTCCTTTTATCCCATTGTTTTGCAAATTTATGTACACTCAAACTGTATTATTGAATCGATTCTGATATCGCTATTTTACTAACCTGACAGCTTATTATTTCTAAATAGGAAACCTTCATTTTGTTTGAAAATATTAACGATTCGAAACTACCAGCAAAAATGAGTCCTTACATTTAAAGAGCACCTGTCATTTCAGATCCATCATGGCAGCGCCTGTTAGCGGCATCCTCTCACCTGCTGCCACCATGTTGTGTCACTGCTGCATCACCAGCCATCCCTTTAACCACTTAAGCCCCGGACCAATTTGCAGCCAAAAGGACCTGGCCCCTTTTTGCGATTCAGCACTGCGTCGCTTTAACTGACAATTGCGCGGTTGTGCGATGTGGCTCCCAAACAAAATTGGCGTCCATTTTTACCCACAAATAAACCTCTGCGGTTTTTATTTTTTGCGCTACAAACAAAAATAGAGCGACAATTTAGAAAAAAATGCAATATTTTTTACTTTTTGCTATAATAAATATCCCCAAAAAATATATAAAAAAACATTTTTTTCCCTCAGTTTAGGCCGATATGTATTCTTCTACATATTTTTGGTAAAAACACCCACAATTAGCGATTATTGATTGGTCTGCGCAAAAGTTATAGCGTTTACAAAATAGGGGATAGTTTTATAGCATTTTTTTTTATTTAATTTTTTTTACTAGTAATGGCGGCTATCAGCGATTTTTATTGTGACTGCGACATTATGGCGGACACATCAGACATTTTTGACACATTTTTGGGACCATTGTCATTTATACAGCAATCCGTGATATTTAAATGCAGTGATTCCTGTGTAAATGACGCTGGCAGTGAAGGAGTTAACCACTAGGGGGCGGGGAGGGGTTATGTGTGACGTTATGTGTTTTTTTTTATTGTAGGGGGGCGTGGCCTGGCATGTGACGTCACTGATCGCCTTTCCCTATAACAGGGAACAGACGATCGGTGACAGCCACAGTAGGAAGCACGAGGAGAGGTTTGTTTACACAGGCCTCTCCTCGTTCTTCAGCTCTGTGACCCAATCGCGAGACACCAGCGGTGATCGGGTCCGCTGGTCCCGTGGCCACGGAGCTCAGGAGTGGCTGGGCACTTAAAGAGCCACGTACAGATACGTGATTGTGCCCAGCCGTGCCATTCTGCCGACGTATATGTGCAGGAGGCGGTCCTTAAGCGGTTAAAGTAAATGGGACTGTCGGTGAGTCAACAGCGGGTCAGAGGAGGACAGAGATGACAGTTGCTCGTTAAAAAATATGATTTAAATTGAATTGATTTAAATCAAGCCTTTTTACTAGTGATTGAAATCATGATTTAAATTGTGATTTAAATCAAATCCACCCTGTCTTTAGCAGATACGCGGTGGTGCCAATAATTTTCGATAGCACCTGGAAACTACAACATATTTTTGGGCTCACGTAACCGCATGGTGCCGCAGCACCATGCAGTTCCATGCGGCAGTGTTTTCAAAAAAGGGTCAGGAACTTTTTCCCTGTGTTTCCCGCAGGTACAGCAGACCATTCAAATGAAAAGTGTGAACCTAGACTTAATGGAGGTTATTGGCAGGAGGGGTTAGTAGACTGGTTATATAGTTTGCTCCTATGTGGTCCAATTTTAAGGCTTGTCGTCTGTTTCTGCTTCTCTCAAAATTCAAGTCGCAGCCACCTTTAGTTTCATTAATATCTTTAAAGAATTCTCAGACATCCTAAGAGATGCCAAAGGCATCCAAATGCGGATCATACTGAGACTTATAACCAGACCTTATTGATATCTATTATTGACATGATCTAATCATATGCCAAGATCCTCCTTTCTATGTAAATAAAGATGTCTTTATGTAGATGTACATTACTATAGCAGTGTAGATACGAGCTAAGATCGGTCACACGGCAATGAAAACCATACAGTATCCATATCAAAAACAAAGTTTGTTTTTTTTTCCTTTTTTTTATAAAAGTAGATATTGTGAACACCTTATCATTGCCAACCCTGTT
Organism: Lithobates pipiens; assembly: GCF_037356315.1. Lineage (NCBI taxonomy): Eukaryota > Metazoa > Chordata > Amphibia > Anura > Ranidae > Lithobates > Lithobates pipiens. Next base: position 473,610,200 of record NW_027507764.1, read on the forward strand.
TGCTACAGACTTTCCATAATCTGCTCATTTATCTAGAGTTCTAGACATTAAAAAAGGATAACTTAACCCAGAACAAGAATTCAATATATTTTTTTGTTCAAATTAAGGCTATATTCATACTTGAGCTGAGAAGTTTCAGGCATTTTTCAATCGTTTTTTTTTTCCCAGGAGTTTTTAATCATTTTTTTAGCAGATTTGCAAATATTATGGGTGTTTTTTTAGGGAGTGTTTCATTTAGGTATTTTGCTGTGGCCAATAGAAACCTATGTAAGGTGTGGAGTGATAGTAGAAAAGGGGAGGGGAGCTGCTGTTTGAGCGGAAAATGCCTGAAAAAACACTTAAAAAACTAATTTCTCACTGTTCCGGAGTTTTCAATTGAAGTCAATGGGGACAAAAATGCTCAAATCTGGCTGAAAAGGTAGCTCATGTACTTTTTTAGGCGACAGCCATTTTGCTACAAATGACAAAATGCTCAAATGTGAACAGAGGCAATTGAAATGAATGGGATTTTTCTTGTTGAGCGTTTGAGTGCCGAGCTTTGAGCTGAAAAATGCTCAAGTGTGAACGGGGTCTAAGAACATTTTCAGAAACTACCTACTGATCTTGCCAGAAATGCAGTTCCAAGTGACCATAGATGGAGGAGAATGAATGGAATGAATGATAAGAGAGAATGGAAATATAATTGGAAATGTATGAAGAATTGTTTAGCAAGAAAATAAAATGTAAATTTAATTATGTAAAGTAATATGTAAGAAAAATTTGTAATAAAGAGTATTGAAAAAAAAAGCTTGCTGCTACACATTCTTTTTGGCCCACCCTTTCTTAATTCTGGTAAAAGATTCTCTTTAACCACTTCAGCCCCGGAAGAATTTACCCCCTTCCTGACCAGAGCACTTTTTGCGATTTGGCACTGAGCCGATTTAACTGACAATTTCACGGTCGTGCAACGTGGCTCCTACACAAAATTTACGTGCTTTTTTTCCCCACAAATAGAGCTTACTGTTGGTGGTATTTGATCACCTCTGCGGTTTTTATTTTTTGCGCTATAAGCAAAAAAAGAGCGACAATTTTTTACTTTTTGCTATAATAAATATCCCCCAAAAATATATAAAAAAAATGTTTTTCCCTCAGTTTAGGCCGATATGTATTCTTCTACATATTTTTGGTAAAAAAAAAGAAAAAAAAAATCGCAATAAGCGTTTATTGATCGGTTTGCGCAAAAGTTATAGCATCTACAAAATAGAGGATAGTTTTATGGCATTTTTAGTAATCATTTTTTTTTTTACTAGTAATGGCGGCGATCAGAGATTTTTATTGTGACTGCGACATTATTGCGGACACATCAGACAATTTTGACACATTTTTGGGACCATTGGCATTAATACAGCAATCAAGCTATAAAATTGCATTGATTACTGTAAAAATGCCCCTGGAAGTGAAAGGGTTAACCACTAGGGGGCGGGGAGGGGTTAAGTGTGTCCTGGACAGTGATTCTAACTGTCTGGGAGATGGGCTGGCAGTGACACAACACTGATCGCTGCTCCTGATGACAGGGAGCAGACAATCAGTGTCCTGTCACTAAGCAGAATGGGGAGATGGTGTTTACATCGGCATCTCCCCGTTCTTCAGCTCCGTGACACGATCGTGGGTATCTCATCTGAGATCAAGTCCGCGGGTATCCCAGCGGCGATCGAGTCCACAGGTCCCAGCCGGAAATTCAAATTAACGTACGGGTACGTTACTTTGCCCAGCCGTGCCATTCTGCCGACGTATATGTGCTGACAGCGGTCGGCAAGTGGTTAAACACACATTACAGAAAGAAAATGTTGCAACTAGCAGGCAGTTTTGTACCACTAATTAAAGATGAGATTGGGTGTCCTACAAACTCCTCTCTAGCCAAACTCCAAACTTGCATTCTTTTCTTTTTACTCCAATGGGTTGTGGGAGGGTAATATCCACACATAGCTCATGTAAGAAAACACCTGGACCGCAGCTTCTTGGAGTATAAAAAAAAAAGAGTTTGGCTAGAGATGAGTTCAGAGGATGACCAAGCTTGTCTCTACTTCTAAGATTAGCTGTACTATTCTTGAAATATATTAGGCACCTTTCAAAATGGGCTGACTCCGTTCCAATCAACAGGGATGCTGATTTGAGCAGAGCGGGCGGATGACAGGTTCATGTCCCCTCAGTATCTGCAAAGCAGACACAGACAGACCCCATGGGGTGTAAACGGACAACAGACTACCCCCAATCTGATCCGCCTACAAGGAGGGAGGATCCCCTTCTGGGTTTTTTTTTTTTGCGGACTGGATCAGATCGGAGGTAGGCGGGTGGAAACAGACACAAGTCCATTTACACCTGCTGGTCCATAGGGGTGAATGGAGCATTCCAATCAGGTCCACCTGAAAAACAGACAGTTGTGTGAAAGGGCCCAAGGTGAACTGCAATGAAAAAAGTGTGTAAGGGCCCTCATAAAAGGGCATCTTTAACTGCTTAAGGACCGCCTCCTGTACATATACGTTGGCAGAATGGCTAGGCTGGGCACAATCATGTACCTGTACATGGCTCTTTAAGTGCCCAGTCGTGGTCGGGAGCGCGCCGGCATGCTCCCGACCCTGTCCCGAGCGCACCGCCTGTGGCGCGCTCACGACCTGGTCCTGAGCTCCGAGACTGTGGCCACGATCGGGTCACAGAGCTCAAGAACGAGGAGAGGTCTGTGTAAACAAACCTCTCCCCGTGCTTCTTGTTGTGGCTGTCACCGATGTGACGTCACATGCCAGGCCACGCCCCCTACAATAAAAAAACACATAACGTCACACATAACCCATCCCCGCCCCCTAGTGGTTAACTCCTTCAATGCCAGTGTCATTTACACAGGAATTAGTGCATTTAAATAGCACTGATTGCTGTATAAATGACAATGGTCCCAAAAATGTGTCAAAAATGTCCGATGTGTCCGCCATAATGTCGCAGTCACAATAAAAATCGCTGATCGCCGCCATTACTAGTAAAAAAAAAATATTAATAAAAATGCTATAAAACTATCCCCTATTTTGTAAACGCTATAACTTTTGCGCAAACCAATCAATAATCGCTAATTGTGATTTTTTTAATTCAAAAATATGTAGAAGAATACGTATCGGCTTAAACTGAGGAAAAAAAATGTTTTTTTATATATTTTTGGGGATATTTATTATAGCAAAAAGTAAAAAATATTGCATTTTTTTCAAAATTGTCGATCTATTTTTGTTTATAGCGCAAAAAATAAAAACCGCAGAGGTTTATTTGTGGGTAAAAAAGGACGCCAATTTTGTTTGGGAGCCACATCGCACGACCGCGCACTTGTCAGTTAAAGCGACGCAGTGCTGAATCGCAAAAAGGGGTTCGGTCCTTTGGCTGCAAATTGGATCGGGGCTTAAGTGGTTAAAGTGGATGTAAACCTGGAAAAAAAATGAATTAAGGTTTGCACCCTGTACAGCATAGTATATCATGTCAACTGTGCCCAGTATTGCTACAAAGAGTTAATCCAGCTCTGAGCAATACTCTTCTCTTTTTTCAGTGAGATAAAAACTGACACACAGAGAAATAGGAGTCAGTTCTTCCCCCTTGCTGTGAGTAACAGGTGAATTACATATCTCATGCATGAGCTCGAGAGAGGCATTCTGTGTAATACAGATCCCCTCCTCCTTTCTTCTCCAGCTCTTACAGGATTGGCTGCTCTAAACCTCAGCATGATTGGGCATGCTGAAGTCATGTGGTGACTTTTCTAGGTTTTGACTGGATGTTAGTGATCATAGCAGAAGTTCAGTATAAGAAATACACAGGAGAAAATACATGTTTATAAGGGGAGTGTCTGCTGACATCACGACGACTCCACCCACAGAGCTTCGGACAACAGACCCACCCACAGAATCTACTGAATCACAGAATTTACTGTATGTGCCCTGACAATACAGGGGGGAGATGAAGAAATGGGCATTCCTATGGACAGATATAGTAACATCCTGGTTGTAAACCTTGAGATTTTCATGAGTCCAAAAATTTCTGACAGTCTTATAGGTAACACACGGAAGGAAAATATAGTGTTCCAAAAACTGAGGGCACAGTGCTAATAACATTTTTAAAATATTATTTAATACCAATTTGCTTGTTGGGGATTTTGAAGTAGCCACTGAGCCCAATAGGAAATGTGCAGCTTTTTCTTATTACTGCCTGGCAGGCGTGGACATGCTGGGCTATGGTATATATACACATACACACTATCATTAAACTGTCTGTAATAGCTATATATCCTAAAAAATAAAAGAAAACAAGCCCTCATTCACCTCTGTAGCTAAAGGCATTGTAGAGAAAATCATCTTCATATTTCACAACATAGGCACAGAAATCACAGCTCTTTTCCCCTTGTACTTTATGGCACCAGAAACTTGGTCACCTGCCAGCCTTCATTATATAGACACACAACAGGTGATTTTAAACATTTTTTGTTGTGATCTTTGAGGATGAATTATTTCATAGTACATATAGGTACAGGCCTTGAAAAAGTATTCATACCCCTTGAAATTTTCCCATGTTACAACCAAAAACGTAAATTTATTTTATTGGGATTTTATGTGATAGACCAACACAAAGTGGCACATAATTGTGAAGTAGAAGGAAAATGATAAATGGTTTTCCAATTTTTTTTACAAATAAATATGTGAAATGTGTGGTGTGCATTTGTATTTGGCCCCCCTGAGTCAATAAGTTGTAGAACCACCTTTCGCTGCAATTAGAGCTGCAAGTCTTTTTTGGGGATGTCTCTACCAGCTTTGAACATCTAGAGAGTGACATTTTTGCCCATTCTGCTTTGCAAAATAGCTCAAGTTCTGTCAGACTGGATGGAGAGCATCTGTAAACAGCAATTTTCAAGTCTTACCACAGATTCTCAATTGGATTTAGGTCTGGACTTTGACTGGGCAATTCTAACACATGAATATGCTTTGATCTAAACCATTCCATTGCAGGTCTGGCTGTATGTTTTATGGTCATTGTCCTGCTGGAAGGTGAACATCCACCCCAGTCTCAAGTCTTTTGCAGACTATAACAGGTTTCTTCTTTCCTCTGCCTTGTATTTGGCTCCATTCATCTTCCTATCAACTCTGATCAGCTTCCTCTCCCTGCTGAAGAAAAGCATCCCCACAACATGATGCTGCCACCACCATGCTCCACGGTGGGGATGGTGTGTTCAGGATGATGTGCAGTGTTAGTTTTCTGCCACACATAACATTTTGCTGTTAGGCCAAAAAGTTTAATTTTGGTCTCATCTGACCAGAGCAACTTTTTCCACGTGTTTGCTGTGTCCCCCACATGGCTTATCGCAAACTGCAAATGGAACTTCTTATGGCTTTCTTTCAACGATGGCTTTCTTCTTGCAAGGCCAGATTTGTGGAGTGCATGACTAACAGTTGTCCTGTGGACAGATTCTCCCACCTGAGCTGTGGATCTCTGCAGCTCCTCCAGAGTTAACATGGGCCTCTTGGCTGCTTCTCTGATTAATGCTCTCCTTGTCCGGCCTGTCAGTTTAAGTGTCTTGGTAGGTTTGCAGTTGTGCCATACTCTACATTTTTGGATGGTGGATTGAACAGTGCTCTGTGACATGTTCAAAGCGTGGGGTATTTTTTTATAACCTAACCCTGCTTTAAACTTCACAACTTTATCTCTGACCTGTCTGGTGTGTTACTTGGCCTTCATGATGCTGTTTTTTCACTGAGGTTCTCTAACAAACCTCTGAGGGCTTCACAGATCAGCTGGATTCATACTGATATTAAATTACACACAGGTGGACTCTATTTACTAATGAGATGACTTCTGAAGGCAATTGGTTCCACTGGATTTTAGTTAGGGGTTTCAGAGTTAAGGGGGCTGAATACAAATGCAGGCCACACTTTTCACATATTTATTTGTAGAGAAAATTGAAAATAATTTATAATTTTCCTTCCACCTAACAAATATATGCCACTTTGTGTTGGTCTATCATATAAAATCCCAATAAAATACATTTACATTTTTGGTTGTAACATGACAAAATGTGGAAAATTTCAAGGGGTATAAATACTTTTCAAGGCACTGTATATAGGTTAGAAAGTGTTGTATGTTACTGTTTTCATTTACTCTTTTCTAAAGTAGAACTCCAGTCATTTCCTATGTTCTACTTCTAGCACTACATGTGTCTAATGCAGTTGTCCAGCCACAAAAAAATTCCATCCTTTAACGCTGCTAAATAGGTGATCAGTGGGTGTTATTTACGAAAGGCAAATCCAGTTTGCACTAAAAGTGCAAGGACATTTGAAATTGCACTGAAAGTGCACTTGGAAGTGCAGTCACTGTACATTGGAGGGGGACATGCAAGGAAAATTAAAAACAGCATTTTAGCTTGCACATGATTGGGTGAGAAAATCAGGAGAGCTTCCCCTCATTTCAGATCTATCCCTCAGATTTACAGCGACTGCACTTTTAACCTCCTTAGCGGTAATCCCGAGTCTGGCTCGGGTTGGGATTTTCATTACAATAGCGGTAACCCCGAGCCAGACTCGGGTTTGCACCGCTCGATGCAGGGGAGGACACAGGGATCGTTACTTACCTTGTCCCCTGGATCCAGCGATGTCCGCCGCGCTGTGTGATCGAGCCGTCCTGCGCTCGATTCACAGTGCCGAATGCCGCCGAGCTCCGTTCCCTGCGACGTTACGGCGCACGGGAGCGGAGAACGGCGGCAAATTCAAAAAAGTAAAAACACACAAAACACACACAGCACTGTAATCTTACAGATTACAGTGCTGTAGTAAAAAATACACACCCCCTTTGTCCCTAGTGGTCTGTGCAGTGCCCTGCATGCACTTTTATATTATAAATACAGTTTTTTACTGCTTGGAATTTGGAGATTGTCCATAGCAACCAAAACATGTCCCTTTTTCAGTTTTTTTTGGATTTGATTACATTATTGAATAATTTTTATTATTCTTTATTATATTATAAACTTTATCATACCCGGGATGTCCGCTAGACTCTGGTTTGAAGAGATTTCAGAGCGTTATTCCTAAGAATTACAGGACTACAAAATAAAAGCCAGATTTCCATGCAAAATAATTGTACCGCTTTCAGCACCTTATTCCAGACTGAATCATACCGCCAGGGAGGTTAAGTGCACTTTGCACTTCTAGTTTCCACTTGTAGTGCAAAGTGGATTTGTCTTTCGTAAATAACACTCAGTGTCCCTTATTTCCACTTGCATGACCGGTGGCTATTATGCCTGTTGGTGAGTATCAATGTAATTAGGTTACCACCTGCTCTAGTGGGACGACCCAGGAGTCTCAGCCCCTGTACTCACCGTCGGAGATTTCGACAACCAAATCTATCGGATTTTGTCCGAAACTGTTGCATACACACGGTCGGACTAAGTTGTCGAAAAATCCGATCATTCAGAACGTGATGACGTAATTTCGTTACGATGGGACTACGTTCAGGCTAGTAGCCAATAGCTTTGATGTAGGAATTTGATCTGAGCATGCGTGGCACTTGGTCCGATCAAAATTCTCTACACATAATCGGAGTATGTCCAATCGAACCAGTTGGTCGGGAAATATTTCCAACAAGTTGGAAAATTGGGTCCGACGGAGATTCGGACGGAATCAGTCCGATGCATACCACACACAGTCGGATTATCCGACAACACGGTCCGATAGGACACATTCCGACGGATTCTCCGACCGTGTGTACAAGGGCTTAGACTTCTGGTCTGTCCTGCTCACTAACAGGGCACATTTGGATTGACAGGCTTGGCATGTCCTGCCTTCCATATGGTCAAACAGCTAGACTGACAGGCTAGGAGGCGTAGCAAGCAAGCGACTTGCAATGGTGGCATAATGTTTTGCCTCTGGTACAAGAAGTAAAGAGACATATCCCCACAAATTTATACCTACTGCCCACCAACTGATATTAGGCCACAAAGGTTATATTGGGTTCTGTAGTAACAGGACGGATGCCACCACAACTGAAGTAAACTATCGTCACCAGCACAACGTCTTCTTATGAAGAGAATATTAGATAGGCTCATTGTGGCAATCATGGGTCTACAATAAACTCATTTTATTTTTTCCTAGCTTGTAAGCTCTAACAAGCCGTGCCCTCTGATTCCTCCTGTATTGAATTGTATTGTAACTGTACTGTCTGCACCCATGTTGTAAAGTGCTGTGCAAACTGTTGGTGCTATATACATCCTGTATAATAATAATGTTAAGAGGTAGACCAGTGGGGACAGACACAGCAGTAAAAATACGATAGCGGTCCACAGCTAGGCTTCGGTTCTATTGAAAGAGTCACACTAGAAACATTACCAGGTCATAGAGCTACATATCATGAGCAGATGTCTCTCCCATCCTTTGACCTTGGAGAGACATTTCTATGTTCATTGCTAGCCTTAGATATTAACTATTGTCAAGTCATGCTGGAACAGCTAAATACATATATATATATATATATATATATATATATATATATATATATATATATATATATATACACACACACATATATATACACACACACACATATATACATATATATATATATATATATATATATATATATAATTATTTTTTTAATCAAGAGGTGAGCCACGCTTCTTTCAATTAATGCAATCTGTGCACTTTCATCCGACAAGCTCCCACACACTGTTGATGCAACTGAATTATAAAGGGATGAGGCACCAATGCTCTTGCTCTTAGTTTTAATTTTTCTCCTCCGAACTCTCCAACATATGGAATCATGTTCCGTGTGTTGAAAAGAGATATAATTAAGAACCAAGTCTCATTCCTTTATTTTAATTAAAGAAAAAAAAAAATATATATATATATATATATCTCAATTATACAATATTACCTGTTTGTCAGGGATCAGTTACTCTCCTGTATCTGTTATGCTCATTATACATTAAGATAACCATAAATGAACAATCAATAATTGATTCAGTTATCCCACAAGTCTTTTGCTTTTTCATTTGACATAATCAGAAAAATCATTGATTTGGTCCACATTAATTGTATTTTTCACCAGAATCAATTATTCATCTTATTTACTGAACGGTCTATTCCGTTCCATTGATTTCTGAAAACTGGTTATTTATTCCACAATTCTATCTAATGATTGCATTGTGTATAGTCAGCACTAACCCCATACAGACCACTTTTACAATTCTAATCTGTGCAGCTGGGAAACGTGGACACATCTCTATCGTTAATACATTCATGCAGAAACTAGAAAATCCTTTTCATTTCTGCTCCATTCCAGACCAGGCACTGATGTGATTAGGGTGATATGAAGTGAACGGAGGACATGTATAACATTTTCTGACCAGCCCGCTCATGTACAAGTGACAGACAACTTGTGGCTCTCCTCTTCTCAGCTGTGAATACAAGATATCACTTCCATGACAGGTGTCTGCTGTACTTAGAACTCAGATCGTCTTTGCTATCCAACTTTAAATAATGATGTTTGAGTTGCAAAACTCATTGCGGCTCTGAGACTGCGGGGAGTTTATCAGCACCTGAGGCCCCCTACTGCTTTCACATAGATCTCCCATGTCTGGGCTTGGAGATGACTGTCCGACTGACCGATGAAAACTGGAGACAAAGTGGCGTTGGTGCCCCCAGCAACCAAACCATTTATGTTGTGTGAAGGTGACACCTGATTATTCATCCTAATCTGTGTGAGTGCCGGACCACAGCATCTTATTTAACCCCTTCAATAAAAGATGAGTTCATGGCAAATATTTCTATTCAGCTGAGGGCTTAACCATCTGTGAATTGTATTTGTTTGTTGTTTGTTTTTATTTTGTTTTTTTATAGTGTGTCAGCATGACGTTAACCAGTTGTTTACTGTTTCCTTATTTGTAACACTGATTACAATGTTTGCAAAACAGATGTTTGTAAAAACAGAATTGATCTCATGTTACAATATGTGATTTCATGAGTAAAGCCAGGTACACACGTACAAAATTCAGCCAGCTCAGCAGGAACCAGACACCGCTTTTTGCACGTGTGTACTCTGTTCAATAGAAGCCGGTCTAATGACTGTCTTCTGTCTTGCTGGAAAACCATGGTTTGATCAGCACATGCAGTCAATGACTGCAGCACTGATCTGTGTATTCTGAGAGGTGAGTAGCCCCCGCTGTCAGAAAACAACACTGCAACAAGGGAGATCCCTGCATCCACATCGCCTGCGTAGATGTGGCAATCTGCCTCTTTTTTTTTTTCCGTTCAACCTGCTAGTGAACAAAATAAAACTGTGCATGTATACCCTGTTTAATGCCCTCCTCGGGGCATAGGGCAGGCACAATGGTTGAGGGCTGGTTCACACCGGATGCTTTCCAGTGCAGTTTTAAACCACATCTAGGCTGCATGCACAGTGTTTGCCATGTATTTTAATGGCCCTACTTCACACCAATGCTTTTTTAACACAGCAGGAGTGCTTTATTGAAAAGTTCATAAACAGTACAATGAAACTCACAGATCGTTGACATGGTATGAGCATAAAACAAAAAGTATTGGAGACATTCCAGATGAAAAATGTTACAGTAGATAAACAGAATATCTAATTAGACATTTCTCAGTTCCAGTGCTTTTAATAAAAGTACTACATGCTGCAACTTTTTCATCCAGAATCCATTAAAACGCATGAGAACACACAATGGTCTGAATGAAAATAAAGATTTTTCAAGTGTCATAATAAAAAAAAATGCATCAAAAATGTGTGTAAACTCATATGCAAAAACACACCCGGAACGCCAAAATTTTGGTGCGAACAGGTCCTGCCTGACATAATGAGGGACTCACAATGCTGATAACACAATGGGGGTTATTTACTAAAGGAAAATCCACTTTGCACTGCAAGTGCACTTGGAAGTGCAGTTGCTGTAGATCCGAGGGGGACATGTAAGGAAAATAAAAAACAGCATTTGAGGAGCTTGCACATGATTGGATGATAAAATCAGCAGAGCTTCCCCTCATTTCAGATCTACCCCTTAGATTGATAGTGACTGCAATTCCAAGTGCACTTGCAGTGCAAAGTGGATTTGTCTTTCATAAATAACCCCCAATATGCAGTAAATCATTTCAAGGGGCACTTTGCTGCAGAAGCCATTGACCTAACGACGTCTGATAGCTGACTCCGAGGATCACAAGGCAATAAGAGCTCATCATTACACATTCCACAATCTTGACTGCATAATATTTATCCTTTCATTTTTTTTTTATACCCCTCTATGGGAAAATATCACTGAAAATAAAGCTGACATGAAGGTGATCACTGTCCAGGGACAACGCCAGACTGTCCAGCGCCACCCGGGCACACAGGTGGATTATCAGAAGTGATGAGCACTGGAGACATTCTGGGGAATTTGTAATTGTTTTGTAAACTTTAATAAAATACAGTGATGAGAGAACATTCACTGAACAGTATAATAAAGCTTTCATCCTCCCATTACATACTACTCTACACAACATTAACTTTAAACAAGCTGAGAAAATTGGAAGCCACAATAGGAATTTCAAATGTGTACCAAATTAATTTTATAGTGACAAATTTCACAATACACAAACATTCTGGGGACAAATCACCAAACCCCGGGACCATCTATGGGAATACGGGTTAGCTGGCAACTATGCCATGTCCATAACTAGTTATGGCAGGGACATAGCAGACTGGCATGATGAGCCAGTGAAAGGCAGGGGAGAAGTGACATGATCAGTGACACACAGGGGATTGGGGACAGGGTGAATGCAGGTGAACAGGGATATGGCGAGTGCCAGGCAGGTGAGCAGGGATATGATTGGTGACACACAGGTGAGCAGGGATATGATTGGTGACACACAGATGAGCAGGGATATGATTGGTGACACACAGGTGAGCAGGGATATGATTGGTGACACACAGATGAGCAGGGATATGATTGGTGACACACAGATGAGCAGGGATATGATTGGTGACACACAGATGAGCAGGGATATGATTGGTGACACACAGGTGAGCAGGGATATGATTGGTGACACACAGGTGAGCAGGGATATGATTGGTGACACACAGGTGAGCAGGGATATGATTGGTGACACACAGGTGAGCAGGGATATGATTGGTGACACACGGGTGAGCAGGGATATGATTGGTGACACACAGGTGAGCAGGGATATGATTGGTGACACACAGGTGAGCAGGGATATGATTGGTGACACACAGGTGAGCAGGGATATGATTGGTGACACACAGGTGAGCAGGGATATGGTGAGCGCCAGGCAAGTGAGCAGGGATATGATTGGTGACACGCAGGTGACCAGGGATATGGTGAGTGCCAGGCAGGTGAGCAGGGATATGATTGGTGACACACAGGTGGGCAGGGAAATGACTGGGGACATGATGAGTGACAGGCAGGTGAGCAAAGGATACACAGGTAAGCAGGGACATGACTGTGGACATAAGTAAATGACATTCAGGTGATTGGGGACACGTTAAGTGACACACATTCCAAGCAGGCAGTCTGTCCAAATCAAAGATACTTAGGTGGTGGGAGAAATTGTGGGTGACAAACAGATGACGGGGACACGTTGGGTAAAACGCAGGTGATGGGGACGCGTGTGTGATGCATTGGTGATAAGAACATGTTGGGTGACACACAGATGAAGGGGGAAATATTGGTGAGTGGGTACAGGTTGGGTGACACATTGGTGAGTGGATACAGGCTGGGTGACACTCAGGTGACAAGCATAGCTTGGGTGACATTCAGGTGATGGGGACATGTTAGGTGACACTCGGGCAATGGGTACAGGCTGGGTGACACTCAGATGATGGGTACCGGTTGGGTGACACTCAGATGATGGGGGACATATTGGTTAGTGGGTATTGGTTGGGTGACACTCAGGTGATAGGGGACACATTGGTTGGTGGGTATCAGTTGGGAGACACACAGGTAAGGGGTATGGGTTATGGTGACACTCGGGTGATGGGGGACACATTGGGTAACGCTCAGGTGATAGGGTCAGGTTGGGTGACACACAGTTGATGGGTAGAGGTTAGGCGACACATTGGTTAGTGGTTACAGGTTCGGGTGACACTCAGGTGATGGGTACAGGTTTTGGTGACACTCAGGTGACGGGTACAGGTTATGGTGACACTAAGGTAATGTTTAGAGGTTGGGTGACACACAGGTGACGGGCACAGATAGGGTGACACATTAGCTGACACTCAGGTGACGGTTACAGATGTGGTGACACGTTGGGTGACACTCAGGTGAAGGGTACAGATGGGGTGACACTCAGGTGATGGGTACAGATGGTGTGACACTCAGGTGATGGGTACAGATGGTGTGACATGTTGGGTGACACATTGGGTGACGGGTACAGATGGGGCATCACGTTGGGTGACGGGCACGGATGGGGTGACGCGTTGGGTGACGGGTACGGATGGGGTGACACGTTGGGTGACGGGCACGGATGGGGTGACGCGTTGGGTGACGGGTACGGATGAGGTGACACGTTGGGTGACGGGTACAGATGAGGCGGCATGTTGGGTGATGGGTACAGATGGGGTGACACATTGGGTGACGGGTACAGATGGGGTGACACGTTGGGTGACGGGTACAGATGGGGCATCACGTTGGGTGAGGGGTACAGATGGGGCGTCACGTTGGGTGACAGGTACAGATGGGGTGACACATTGGGTGACGGGTACAGATGAGGCGACATGTTGGGTGATGGGTACAGATGGGGTGACACATTGGGTGATATGTTGGGTGATGGGTACAGATGGGGTGACACGTTGGGTGATGGATACAGATAGAGTTATGGCTACAGATCGGCGTGACACGTTGGGTGAAGGGCACAGATGAGGTGACGGGTACAGATGGGGTGATATGCTGGGTGATGGGTACAGATGGGGTGACATGCTGGGTGACGGGTACAGATAGGGTGACATGCTGGGTGACGGGTACAGATGAGGTGACATGCTGGGTGACGGGTACAGATGGGGTGGCAAGTTGGGTGACACTCAGGTTTTGCGGTCACTTACCTCCATCCCCGTAGGTCTCGATGCCATAGCCGTCCTGCAGCCCGTTGCTCCAGGTGCCCTCATAGCGGGCCGGTGTAGACAGGCTCTGGCGAACCCCGTACCTCCCTTTGAAGCCATGGGACCACTCTCCCCGGTACATCCACCTGCCTTTGGTCTCCACGCCCAGCCCGTGCCTCTTGCCCTGTGCCCAGTACCCCAGGTAGGTGTTCCCGCTGGGCCAGGTGTACACACCGACCACCTCGAAGCCGTGGGACCAGGAGCCCGAGTACTCCCCCTGCCCCTTGGGCCCCGTACAGATGCCGTGCCCGTGAGCTTTGCCATCTTCCCAGCCGCCGCAATAAGTGCCGCCGTCGTCGAAGTCGAAGCGTCCGCCCGTCATTCAGCGGCTGTGCGGTGAGGGGAGCTCGGAGAAGGGACGGTGAGAGCGGGGCAGCGGCTCCCGTGTACCGGCGGCGGCATGCACTCTCCTCTACCTCCCCTTCTCCCCTCTACATCCCACTCACAGCGCCCAATACCGGCCAATCCCAGCGCGGCCCCGCCACCATCCTCCGCGCTGGCCCCGCCCACACCCCCCGCCGCCCGTATTATTATAGAGGCTGAGCGAGGAGCCGGGAGGTCCGGACTAAAAATACCGCCGCTGGTGGGGAGACCTACCGACCGACCTACCCACCGGGGCAAAGTTTTCCCGACGGCCCGTCTTCTTTCCTGATCACACTCCGGTCATTGGAGGATCACATGTGTTCTATTACAAGTCACCTCTGATTGGTGACCTATTGGGGCTCATAATGTGGGGGGTCAGAGGGCACCACCAGGGGGCGACACAGGTGTGTCCATCCATCTACAGATCAATGATGGGCTGCGGCTGTACACGCGCCATCGCACATCTGAACGCGTACAGGGGCGGATGAGCAACACGCCGCAAACACCTTATTTGGGGCTCATTTACATTGGTGGTTTAGGAGGCGATTCACATTTTTACCGCCCCTCAACTGCTCCCCTTTAGCTTTGCGCTTCACCCCAAATTATACTCCCTGTCACATTCAGCGCACACTAACGCCCGCCAAACGCATCCCATTCAAGTAAACGGGGCCACGCTGCAACGGCACACACTATACCCGCTGCAGTGCCATAGGCTGCCATGTAGGGGGCTAAAACAGGTGGAAAGGAGACGATACAACTAGAAGCAAGAATCATACCCGCCTCTCCTGCCTACTTCTCCATTCACAGAGAGAAGAGCGGGGCTCAGGCTGGATGTTCCCAATACAATCACCAGCTCGGTGTACTCTTCTTATTCAACTTGATTACCTACCTATGAAATGGTACAGTATACAGAATACTAACGCGTTTGACTCCTTTGGTGAAAGGCTGTATTAGCCGAAACGCGTTTGATTTCTGTATATAATGCCATTTCAAATGTGTCTAATAAAGTTTAATAAGAAGAGTACACCGAGTTGCCAGCTTTACTTGTAATGGATGAGAGAACTAGGGCCAGATTTAGCCCTTGCCCGGGGCACTTCAGGTTCTGGGGGCCCCTCATACACAGAGGTGGTCTACTTTCTCAACGTCAGTCACACATTTTTAACCCCTTCCCGCCGAGCGTACGCAGATGTGCCTACTCAACTTTCAGGGGTTATACCCCCAAAAGCTGCAGGCATAATCCCAGTAACGTTTTTTTAGAGCCGGCGATTGGCTTTCCAGGTATAACAACCGATGCAGCTAAAAGCCGCTCGGCTGTTATACCGGAGGAGCAGGAGGGGACATCCACCCCCTCCCACCGCTCTTACCAGGCCTCCCGTCCAACCGGGAGTTCCGATCTGCGTCGCTCTACTTCCGGGGCCTAGAGGCAGACTGGAACAGCTTCGTTCCAGGCTCCTGAATGTAAACACGGAAGTGATGTCACAACGACACTTCCAGTTTACTCGGCTGCCAATTGCGCGGGTTTTAAAAAAAAATACTGTATTCAGATTCGTCATTTTCGGCGATTTGAATACTTTAAAGTGCAAAGGAGCAATTGGAGGTCTTTTAGACCCCTGATCCCTCCATAAAGAGTACCTGTCACCACCTATTACTGTCACAAGGGTGACAATTTTTTTTTCTTTTAAAAACACAATTTAATTATATAAAATAAAATAAATAAGACATTTTTTTTTTAAAAGCCCCCCGTCCCTACGAGCTTGTGCAGCAAAGAAACCGCATACCGAAGTCGCGCCTGCATATGTAAACGGTGTTCAATTACACATGTGAGGTATCACTGTGATAATTCTAGCGCTAGACCTCCACTGTAACTCTAACCTGGTAACCGTAAAACATTTTTAAAGCGTCGCCTATGGAGATTTTTTGGTACCGTAGTTTGTCGCCATTCCATGAGTGCGTGCAATTATAAAGCGTGACATGTTTGGTACCTATTTACTTGGCGTAACATCATCTTTTCACATTATATAAAAAAATTGGGCTAATTTTACGTTTTTTTGTTTTTTTTTAATTCATGAAAGTGTCTTTTTCCCAAAAAGTTACGTTTAAAACACTGCTGCACAAATACCGTGTGACATAAAATATTGCAACAATCACCATTTTATTTTCTAGATTCTCTGCTAAATATATATATATATATATATATATATATATATATATAAAAGCAGAAGAGGGATTGCTGCACAAACAAAAGTTTGACCGTGTATGCATCTCACCTACTACTTTTTATATTTATATATATATATATATATATATATATATATATATATATATATATAGTCATGAAAGGGTTGAAAAGCATGACACAACATCATATTGAGGTCATGCATTCATGCATGCACACATACATGTGCAGTGCTTTGCTTGAGCTGCCAAAATTCATTTTTAAAAACAATACAATTGACCAGTCCAGAGTAAAAAATGACAAATGATGGCCAGCAAATAATATAATATAATCTTTTATTATTATATATTTTGTATTATTTTTTATTTTATATAAAACATTTTTTAAATATTTTATTATATTATTTTTGTGTAGGTGGCAGCCTATTAAAGCAGTAGTAAACTTCCGGCGATTTTTTTTTTTTAACCTGAACGGCAAAGTTTTAATGTGCTAGTATGCATCGCATACTAGCACATTATGCAAAACTTACTTTAGAACAAAGCCCTTCAGTGGCGAGCTGACAGGAATTCTTCACCCGGTCTTCCTTCCGGGTTTGTGGACTCCGGCAGTGTGAGTGGCTGGAGCCGTGGTGACGTCACTTCCGCACATGCGCGTGAGAGCCGCCGTTTACAGCACAGGACTCTTAAGGAACGGCTCAGGTGACCGTTTCCCCAGAGCGCATGCACCGGTGACGTCACAGACTACATATACAGAAAATATCTTCTAAACGGTGCACCTTTAGGAGATATTTACAGTACCTATAGGTAAGCCTATAATAACAAGCTCTTATTACAAAGTCCACCTTCATTCATACTGGCAGTGGTACACATGTATTTATATTCAGCCAGGAGTGCTGGGGATACAGGAATAGGAGAATCAGGGCTGCTCTGTGCTAAACCATTTCATAGGGCAGGTAAAGCGCCATACACACTATCAGATTATCTGCTGAGTTTTTCCTTCAGATTTACCAAAACCATGTAGTAGAAGGGCCTGCCTGATTGCATACACATTGAAACTCCTAAGGTTTGTCCTCATATTATATGGTTTTGGAAAATCTGAAGGAAAAACTCAGCAGATAATCTGATAGTGGGTATGGGGCTTTAGTATCCACTCCAGCTCCAGAAGGTTTTCCCCCCGTCATGACCAGGCCATTTTTTGTGATACGGCACTGCGCTACTTTAACTGACAATTGCGCAGTCGTGCGACACTGAACCCAAGTAAAATTGATGTCCATTTTTCCCACAAATAGAGATTTCTTTTGGGTGGTATTTGATCAATTCTGCAGCTTTTATTTTTTTGCGTTATAAACAAAAAAAGATCGTAATTTTCCACAAAAAAAACCCAATATTTTGTACTATCTGCTATAAAACATACTCAATACATTTAAAAAAAAATAAAATCACATTTCTTTATCAGTGTAGGCCAATTTGTATTTTGCTACATATTTTCGGTAAAAAAAAGTCCAATCAGCGTATATATTGATTGGTTTGCGCAAAAGTTTTATATTATGGGATATATTTATGGAATTTTTATTTTTTTACTAGTAATGGTGATGACTCTTAGCCTGACTGCGACATTACAGCAGACAAATTGGACACTGAGGCCGCGTACACACGCGGGGACTGTTCGCCCAACTTTGTCCGTCAAACAGTTTCAGCAAACAGTCCGCTCAAAATTAGCATGGACGGACATGGCCACACACGACGAATGAACAGTTTGCTGAAACCGTGCGCGATGACGTGAACGGCACGTACGACGGGACGAAAAATACGACGTCCTATACACTGCATTATAACTTTCGGCGTGTAAATCCTTTCTGAGCATGCGCGGAACTTAGTTTGACGAACAAGCCTACACACGAGGGGACTGTTCGCTGAAACTTTGTTTCAGCGGACAGTTTTTCGGAATTTCCGAAAAACCTTGTTCAGCGGACTGTTCGCTGAAACTGTCCGCTGAAAGCCCACACACGAGCGGACTGTTTGCCGAAACACTGTTCAGCGGACAAAGTTGGGCGAACAGTCCCCGCGTGTGTACGCGGCCTGACACTTTTCAGGGACCAGTGTCACTAATACTAATACTACTAATAATAATAATACTAATAACCAATGCTAAAAATATGCACTGTCACTGTACTAATGACACTGGCTGGGAAGGCGTTAACATCAGGGGCGATCGACAGGTTAAATGTGTGCCTAAAACTTGCTTGTTTACTGTGTGGGAGGTGCTTGTACTATGGGAAGGCAGAGATCTGTGTTCCTGCTTTGTAGAAACCCAGGATCACTACCCAACCTACTGATAGAACCACAGTCTGCCTTGTTTACATAGGCAGATGGCTGTTCTGCTTCTGTTCTACACGATCGCCAGGTCCCAGTGATTGGCTTTTGCTGTGTCCAATCACAGTAGGAGCGGGCCGCTGGCGCCCCAGACCTGTAAGTGCAGGATCACGTACAGGTAGGTACGTGATCATCCTGCACAGGAGAGCTGTTTTGCCTCTGTATGACATTCTTGTTATTCTTTGTTTTTTTTAATTAGAATGTTTTTACATTTTTTTTAACAAGCTGCCATATGCTGTGTGGATTTTGTTTGAAAAAAAAACCCAAAACTTTCTGACTGATTATTGCATCACTCTGCACTGAATATTTTATGCAAATTATATATTACTACATTTGTAATTTTGAAAGGACAATATAAAGGAAAAAGAGAGGTAAAAAAATCACTTGTGTGGTTTAGCCAATCATTTTCTGGATTTAGATGTTTGTGGTCTATGTACTCGGGGGTAAGGCAGGTGTCTCTCTGTATCATTTCAGATAATTGGGAGGTATGAGTTGTAAAGACTATCAATGCTCTGCCATGCGATGACTGTCTAGATTCCATGTGATCATAATAGTTTTTGTACTCCCTTGCTGCCTTTTATGAATGAAAAATTTATGAAAAAAAAACAAGCAAACAAAGGACCTCAGTCTTTGCTTATGGGTAAGTGGTTGGTGTCATGCAATTCTTTCTTTTTTGCTCCTTTAGCTAGCAATGCATCCAGAACAGCTGGTGTATAGCACAGATATCGCCATAAGATTACAGAGCCAGTATTACCCATTCCATACAGCTTAGCCTGGAACAGCTGTATACAGTTTGGTAATACTTTTATAACAAGGCGATGCTGTATCTCCAAATGACTTTTGAAATGAACATGTTAAAACTTATATTTGCGTTAAAGGGTAATTCATTCAACCAAAAACAAAACAGCACAAAAAAAAAAAATTGTAATTTAATGTTAGGGCTGTTTCATACCGCATGCAGTCCAGTGCGTTTTTTTTTCTGCATCAGAAACGCATAGATAGTAGGTTATATGGTTCCCAATGGCATAGTTCACACCAGTGCGGTCCGTTCCAGGGAGTTCCAGTTCCAGAAGAAAAATTAGAACATATTGCATTTTTTCTGCACTAATTTGTACTGGAGCGCGGTAAAACGCATCAAAAAACACATAGAAACGCACATCTCCCCATTTAAGGTGAAGGAAAAAAAGAGGGGAAAAATGCACTGGAAAGCATCAAAAAACACACCAGAAACACATCAAAAATGCGCATGCAGAAATGAATCCAGAATGCATCAGGACTGCGCTTTTATGGTGTGTAAAGAATGCCACCAGAAATGTCTATTTCTGCTTGTGTGAAGCACTAAGATACAAGTCAGATTTTAGGCACCCTAATGTAATTTTTTGGTGAGATACTCCCCAAAAGTTATTCACGTTTAATGGGATGCACACCCTGCAACTTTTCTCATCAGAAAGTATATCAGTTGCTTCTAATGAATTTGTTATTCCCATTCAGAATCAGTCCTGCACAAGACATGATCTAATGAAGAGTCATGCCTCATACACACGATCAGATTGTTGGCCAACAAAACCGTGGAATTTTGTCTGAAGGGTGTTGGCTCAAACTTGTCTTGCATACACATAGTCACACAAATGTTGTCCAACAATTACGAACATAGTGACGTACTAGACATACTATGTGGTTTTTCAGCTCTTTAGCGCCACCCTTTGGGCTCCTTTTGCTAATTTCATGTTAGTAGAAATTTGGTGAGTTGTGATTCGCACTTTTCTTTTTGCGTTTTTTATTTAGCGCTTTTCAGTTCGTGCTTTTCAGTTCGCTTCTGAACGGCCGTTCATCAACCAGACATGTTGGGGAATCAGAGGAGATAGCGTGTTATTTATTATTGGCCTTGGAGTTATTGCTTTGACATTATTTTTTTGGTGGAATAATAATTTGATTTGTTATATTTTCTATATTTTTGGATGCATAGAATGCACTTTTTGGTTAAGTTCTATTGGCAGATAGCATGTCTAATTTTATTTGTTTTCTTTTTGTAATGTGCAATCAAAAAATTGTGGAGAATAATACTTGGCTATGTGTTTTACTTCAAATGGCAGTTTGGTAGTAGGCAGTTAAATTTTTTAGTAAAATTGACACGAACATAATTGCATCTTTCATCTTAAAAACTTCGAGATAATGGCGTTGTGGTACAAATAAAAGAAAAAAAAACATAATAATATTATTCTTGAAATCACAAAAAAAAAAAGCCTTTGAAAATGTGTTTGCAATAACTCCATCAGTATCACCAGCAAAGCAGCTTCATTATTATCCCATTAAAGAAGAAGAGAAATGTGCGCTGCATTTCAAGATTTCATAATTCGCCACGTCATGAATGTTAATTCTCCATTACAAATGCTAGTTTACAAGACCAACCGCTTCTGCTTCCAAGCATGTGTGTTTGTACTTTGGACTTTTGTTTGACGGACTTGTGTACACACACTCGGAAAATCCAGCAACACACATTTGTCTGCGGAAAATTTGAAAATATGCTAGCCAACATTTGTTGAAAGAGCAACAAGAATTGTCTGATGGAGCATACACACAATCGGATTTACCTCCAACAGCCTGACATCGAACATTTCCTGTCGGAAAGTACGACTGTGTGTACGGGGCTTAATTCCTTCAGAGCAGAAACAGGTAGGACTCTACACTAAGGTTTGTTAAAATCCTTGCAATGTACATAGATCACCCAGAGGGTGTCTTCAGATGACTGAAATCCATCTCCGCAATGGTCTGATTCTGCAGACGGAGGAAAATCCTATTTTTCTATCCACCTGCAGAGCGGATCGGATGAACACGGACAGACGGTCCGTGTTCATCCGATCTCCCATAGAGAAGAGCGGAGAGCTGACAGGGCGGTCCCTACACAGTGTGCAGGGACCGCCCTGTCATCCGCCAGCTCAGCAGGGATAAACGGAGTGATCCCCACTGAGCAAGTTGATCATCACGGGGCGGATCATTACGGATCCGTCCCGTGTGAAAGGGGCCTTCCAGTTTTAGGAAATCAACCTCTGTATACTTTAAATTCTACAGTTGTTTTCAAACTTTTTAAACAATCTAGTTTGTGTTAAAATAATACCTGCTGATCCTGCCATGAAAATCCTTGTTTAGGCACTTCCTGTTATAGGGTGACAAGTTCTCCTGTGTTGTCACCCTGTTAAATGCTCCCCCTTTGAAGTATAAGCAGCCATGTTGATTCACATTATGGAGGGGATTTACTAAAACTGGAGCACACAAAATCTGGTACAGCTGTATACCGTAACAAATCACTGTCTAGGTTTTTTTGCCAATGCTTAAAGCAGTATTAAAGTCTTCTTTATGTCTTGTACCTGCAGGTAAACCTATAATAAGGCTTACCTGTAGGTACAAAAAAATATCTCCTAAACATGTACGGCTTAGGAGATATTCACATTTGTAGAGGCCGGTGACATCACTGGCGCATGCGCACTGTGCTCTGAATGGACGGCATACTGAAGTATGGCATCCATTGAGAGCGCTGTGCTGTGACCTTGAGTCCTGTACACATGCCCGGGAGTGACATCATCGCGGCCTGGCCATTCAAATGGCCTGGACACGCGAACCCAGAAGGAAGACCGGGTGAAGATGGACTCACTGACATTGGTGACAGCACACTGATTTTAAGGAAAGTCTGTCATGATGTGCTAGTATGTGGTGCTAGAACATTTTAACTTAAACCACCCAGGGGCCGATTTCATTTTTTTTCTTGGACGTATCACTTTAATTGAACAAACTGAAGTTAGATGCTGATTGATTACCATGTTGCCCAGGGGGAGATATGAATAGGGTGACATACGTAAGCCAGCCATATACTATCTGGGACTCCATAGGAGAGATTTCCTCTTTCCGTTCTGCTGACAACTGTTTCCCCAGACAGGAAATGTGGGACAATCTGCAACAAGGACAAAGTTGTCATTGAGGAATTAGCCTTGTGTATAGTCTTGGATAGCAATAAAGCTGGACAGGGGTTTTAGTCTTTCCCCACGCTATCCAAAAAATGTTGGGCTTACACTTTAAATAAAAGGGGTTGTAAAGCTTTTTTTTTGTATTAATTCTGTGGTCCCCCACTGGCACTCCAGGCCCCTCCTCTTCATTGGGTGCCCCCACAGAAAGCATCTTTCCATGGGGGCACCCGTGTGGGCTCGCTACTGAGTCCTGCTGCTGCATCTATTGACCCAGACTCAGCCCCGCCCCCAGCTCCCGGGTCACTGGATTTGATTGGCAGCAGTGGGAGCCAGTGGCTCCTGGTGCTATCAATCTGTCCAATGAGAAGAGAAAACGGGGGGGGGGGGGTCTGGGGGCAGCTGCAGTACAGAAAGTTTTTACCTTTAATGCATAGGAAACAACTGAAAGGGCTACCACTGAAGATACATTGCATGATTACAAAAGGCTGCATTCCCTCCTAGGCGTTCTGTAGCGACAGCTGCAGACACTTGCTTATTTGAGCTTTCTTTTTGTTGTCTACTTGAGCGTTTTTGGAGAGACACCATTCATTTGAAAGGGCCTCTCTCCACTTTAACCACTTAAGCCCCTGACCATTTTGCAGCTAAAGGACCAAGGCCCTTTTTGTGATTCGGTACTGCGTCGCTTTAACTGACAATTGCGCGGTCGTGCGACATGGCTCCCAAACAAAATTGGCGTCCTTTTATTCCCACAAATAGAGCTTTCTTTTGGTGGTATTTGATCACCTCTGCGGGTTTTATTTTTTGCACTATAAACAAATATAGAGCCAGGAGCGTTTTACAGTTGTGATTTTTGCAGCGATTTTATTGCGATTTGTCGCTTGATAATCACGGCAAAATTGCCCTGTGTTTGGGATGCCATTAAGATATTTTTGTTCTGTGTTTTGCTGCAATTCTAGAATCGTGGGCGGTATAGCTGCAATTCTGCCAGCGATCCAGAATGTCCGGATGTGAATGGAGCCTTACTGAAAAAAAAAAACAGGCAGGGGAGTAGGTTCTACGTAACCCCCCCCCCCCCCCCCAATAGCTTGCACTATTTTTTTTAGCTACCAGTGGTACCCAACAACACTTTTTCAGAACCTATCTCTCACAGAACCAGCCTGGCATTGAGAAGCATATCATCTCTATATTAGCATCTGGGAGATTAGCCTAGCCTCTTGCTATGTTGATACCATCCTGTGTCTGGTGTGTCCAGTGTGCGGGCTTGGCACCATTTAGGAAAGGGTGACCATGCATTTGGACCTTCCATAAAAATAAATAAAAAGCTAACAGTAAAAATGCCATTGAAAAAGGTTAGAAGATGTGAGATTGTTCAAGCTGAACTTTGGAGTAGATCAGGAAAAAGGTTCCCTGGGTTAGCTCCCTGGCTATTTTTTAATACAGATTCTCTTGCCATTGGGGGGACTGACAGACTAGACAGGTGACAAAGGCAGCTGCATTGCCCAACCAGGAAGCTAAATTGCTTAATCAGGAAATAGGTGTGTCACCTGGATGATTGTGCAATGTGGAAAATATATGTAAATCGTATGATTCACTTCACGGAATTACAAATCCTTAAGAGGGGAAATGGTAAAAATATATACAGAAAGGTTGATATATATTTGGACACAATGTTCATACTTTTGGCTCTGCATGCCACCAGAATAAAATTAAAACTAAACAATCCAAATTAATTTGAAGTGCAGTTTCAGCTTTAACTCAAGGGCTTGAACATAAATATCAAGTACAAATTTTAGGAACTGCGACCATTTTTATACACAGTCCCCCCATTTTCAGGGGCTAAAATGTAATTGGACAAATAAATATAATCAAAAATAAAACGTTAATTTTTAATATTTTGTTGACAATCCTTTACTGGCAATGACTGCCTGGAGTCTGGAACCCATGGACATTACCAGACTGGGTTTCCTCCTTTCTGATGCTTTGCCTGGCTCTGGCAGGATTATCATGTATTTCACGCAAAGGAAGCAAAGCAAAGAGAACAGGATACTATTTCATACATGTACAACAGGCTCATATCAGTGATTTAAAATGTTGGAGTAACAAACACTTTAAGTAATTTTTTGAATTACTTACATTTACATTTTGTAATAAATATATAGGAAGTTGCAGATTGGCCTCTAGAGGGAGCTTGACATTTGATTCTGCCTCACTCATCCTACCTGCTTCACAACTGGATTTTTTTTATATGTACATATACATGTACATGTACAAAACAATAATTGAAAATATTATATACTTACATTAGCATTTTCTTTTTGAAAATGCTAGATTCCTGGCTTTCTTTGGTCTCAGTACATTGTGAGTCACTAGCAGGATGCGTATCAGCATGACTTTTTAAGAAAAAAGTGCATATGACTGGAGATGTGGTTGCCATCGTCCCTATTAATTCAAGTATAGGCATACCACACTTTCTATGCAGAAGTGAGCCTGATTTTGCACTTTCCAGCTTTAGTAAATAAACCCCATTGTGTATGTAGTGGCGACTCTTTTGACAAAGTGTCCGCTATGTGCAAATTAAATTTTTTCCTCAGAACAGTAAAGGGGTTCTGTGGGTTGATTGTGCAGGTTTAACTTTGGCCTCAGTTTGGCTGGGCTGTGTTGAGGTTCTGTCTGGTCATGTGTACAGTTAGGTGCACATGACAGGACCAGAACCAGGCCTGGTTGGACGCTTTGGGTATCAGCGTTCTTCTGAGCCAATCAGTGGGTGAGTCTGGCCCCGCTGAGGAGTCTGGGGAAGGGTACTTAAGAGGCTGAAGTCACGTGTTCGCGGTTTTCTTTCGTTAGGCCAAGCTGCCTGTTCCTGAAGCTGGACCGGGGTCTCGGTCACGGGGAGCGTATGCCGCTCCGCAACATGGTCAGTTTGACTAGCCCCATTAGACTCACATGGTCTGGTCCATCTGTTCCCGAGTCTCGGAACTGGCTGGTCCGAGGCGCAGTAACTGAGGGAGGATTCAAGGCGTCTGGGTGCACTCTCAACTTGGAGAGGCACCACAGCCCGTGTAAGCGATCGGAGGAGGACTCTTCGGAGGAGGGCCAACAAGCTGGCATCCCAAGAAGTGCCTGGTTGCTGGGTTGTCAAGGACACTAACAGATCCACGTTTTCCAGTACTGCCAAGGAGACAGAGAACATTCCAGGTACTGAGGAAAGGTTCCTGTTCACTTTCGGTTGCAACGTGTTCAAGGTTAGAGACTTTGCAAGTTCTGGATTAAAGTGCTGACTGCCATAATCTCTGGCTAGAGATTTGTTCAGCTTTGAAACGCCCAGCTGCGAGTGGCTACTCTCTGGGTTGTATTAGAGACTTTCTAGTGATTAGCAGTTCAAGGTGCCTGAGTTTCTTCACCCTTGCCCTCTGTTCCCATACAAGACTGTGTTTGTTGGATGTTACTCCTGCAAATAAAAACCTTTCTATAGGACTTTTATGGTGTCAGCGTCCAAGGTTGTTGGGGACTAACCCTGGGAACCCCTAGACATGGAAGAACAAGCCAAGTGGAGGTAACCGGTAAGCCCAAAAGTCAAGGCAGCCCCATTGAGGGTTATGGCCGCTACATGTACTTAAGGCTAGGTTCACACCATAGCGATGCGGGAACGCCGCGAATCCGCGGCGTTTTCCCGCATCGCATGCCTCCCGCCGGCAGTTCACACTGCCCTATGCGGACTGCTGGGAGTGTCAATGAAATCTTAATGACACCCCCAGACCAGTCCGCATATCGCAGTGCGATCTGCAAACTCGGACAGGAATCGGATCGTGGATGGTGTGAACACCCATGCGATCCGATTCTGCTGCGGACCAAAAAAAGGGTCCTGTGCGAGTTTGCGGCGGGTGCGATGCGAATTCAGCCATACTATCTGTATGGCTGAACTTGCATCGCACAGACAGATCGGATGTGATTTGCACTGCAGTGCGGTGCGAATCACATCCGGATCTCTCACCCGCAGCGGTGTGAACCCAGCCTAAAAGTGGGGTATGCCTGTACACTCTAATTCCTCATATGCGTGGTGCATTTGAGACACCGGGGACACTGATGGACACCATTTCACCTCTTCCCCAGCGTGGAAGTTTGTGGATTTTCTCACCAGAACTATAGATATTGGCTCAATAACAAGCATCTTTTAAAGACATCTGGGATACCTTTTTTCACCAGCTCACCCATAAGTACAAATGCCTAATGATGGTTAGGGGGATATAATCTCTCCCCCTTTCTGAGACTCCTCAGATATTTGAGGCTCCATTAAGGAACTGTTAGAAACCATGAATCAGACTGAGACAGAAGTACAATTAAATCACACTTGTTAATAATAAAAATAAAAAGGTAAATAGAGAAAGCGTAGTCAAGCATAGCCAGAGTCCAGTAGCCAGATCGGGTAGTCAGCCAGTTCAAAGTTCATTAACCAGATCGGGTAATCAGCCAGGCCTGAAGTCAGGGATCCAAGTAGAGCAACTGCAAGCAGGATAAGGAGCCAGGAGGGATGTCAGCAAGCCAGTCTTGAAACAAACAGCAGGAGATGGTTCCTTGTGATGTGACCAATGCGAAGGCAAAGGAGACGTGAGCTAGAAGGTTTTAAATAGGCAGGTCAGACGAGCATCATCGGGAACAGCTGGTAACTGTGGAGAGAGAAGAGAGCTGGCAATTAGCCGACAGCTGAGCGGCCAGCCCAGAGGAGGAAGGGCTAAGCCAGCCCTGACAGGAACTTTATATGCGACTTAAGGCAGATGAGCTAGAGATCCAAGGCTCTCTTACCACCACATAAACTATATGTACACTTTGATTTTTAGTTCCCTTTTGTGGCATTGATTCTGGTGTTGGTGCGATTCAGTGGTCCATGTGTACCATGAAGATGACTTTTTAGCATGGAATGTGCCTGTGGTATCTATGAGTGAATACTTTGGCCAATATTAGCATACTATTTATGAATGTTTTATGATAAATGGTACATGATACTGTAACTCTGAGCCTGCAATGATTCTACGACTGTTTATGTTACAGAGTAGTATGTAATCCCTGAAGAAGATATTACTTGAACTTTCAAAACGCGCTGGATTTTTTCCAGCTTCTGAAACCAGCAACTGTATTAAATATAATGGTGCGATATAAACAGCAAGTACCACTGTGTGCAATTGATTGTATGTGTGCAATTGATTGTATGCTGCTAATGTTATTTGAGTTACTTTGGCCATGTTTTGTATCATGATGTTGTGTATATATATATATATATATATATATATACACTAATGCTGTTTTTTAAATAATTTTATAATTTTATAATTTTTAACTATTTAATAATTATTAATTAATTATTAATAATTTACTAATTTTTAACTATTATGCGAATAAAGGTTGAATTAATTGTTAACATTGTAATTGTCTATACATTGGTTGTCCTATAAAGTGTCACTCATTAGAGGCATTAGGGTGTACGCATATCAGCATAACAACCAGGCAATCAACATTTTATGTACTTTTTCTATTGAAAACTACAATTGTCCGTATTACTTGGATCTGTTTGGAATGGGTGTAATGGATAGTGAATGGGTGCGCCTTATGGCTATAGATACAGTGCAGTCATAGTTGGACTTGACTATGGGACGCTCCCTTTGTTTCATATCTTTGAACCATTTAATAAAATTATAACATATATTGTAAAATTATTTTTAGTAAACTCCCTTCAATCAGCCAGTGCACCTGCTTTATCAACCTCTCCTTCTTCTTAACCCCTATAC
Source organism: Lithobates pipiens (assembly GCF_037356315.1). Taxonomy (NCBI): domain Eukaryota; kingdom Metazoa; phylum Chordata; class Amphibia; order Anura; family Ranidae; genus Lithobates; species Lithobates pipiens. The sequence continues at coordinate 473,638,998 of NW_027507764.1, forward strand.
GCTGTTTCACAGCCTCGGAAACTTGCTAGGCAGTGCAAAGGCTGCATATCCATCAGTCTTTCTCAAAACTCCCCTGACTCCTTCAGGGAGAAGCACTTTTCACAAAAACATAATGTTTTCTGTATGCTGTTGGTTTCTTATTGAACAAGATGTCTATATAATGGATGAGGTTCTGGTTCACCAATACCATGGGTTTGAAGCAGATCCAGCATGTTCAAAATGAGTTTTTCTGAAAATGAATGCAGTAATTTATCTGGACCAAATTCTGTTTAACCATAATGTGATGCCTGGCCTTTGGACGTGGATCAGCTGGGTTAGTAGGGCCAATAAAGAGGCTTTTAGATAAGCTAGCCACCTCGCTATAGAAGGGTGAGGTCACAGCAGACATATTAACAATGTTCTTTAGCTGCGATAGAAAATGCATTAAAAGTGCAGGCCTTATAGGAACTGGCAGGTTTGTTGAAGCAGATATAAACCCCAGATATGTAAACATGCTCAAAAAATAGATATGTTGTGTGAGAAAATGTAAATTTGGGACTACCTAGGCCTAGAACCAGAGGAAGGGGGCCCTTTTCACCAGCTGGTAAGGAAGCAGCGGATGTGCCAAGCTGGCTTACAGGTATGTAGGGGGTGGGGAATTTTTTCCTTTTGCAGCAAAAATCTGACATAGAAAGGGTGTTACTGGAGACAGTAGGGTGGTTGTTGGTGATAGCGGTTTTGAGTTTTAAAGCTTCACTTTGGGGAAGGGCTATGGCCATAGGAATGTATGCTTAACTTTTGTTGCTGCCTGCCTTTCACCTTTTGTCTATAAAAAAACACTCATGGGAAAAGGCCAATGAGGACTAAAAGGGGATTGCCAGATTGGTGGGTAAATATAGTGTAGCTTTTTTTCAGCAGCTCCATATGGCAGCATACATACTACCATCTGAAGCTGTACTATACAGTCATTGTACTATAAATGTCGCTGTCTCTCAAATAACACACTATAATGTTAAAAGAGATGTTCGGGTTTCGAAAAAAAGAAAACATTCATACTTACTTAGGTGGATGCAGCATTGATTCTAAGACTGAAAACTGAGTGATAAAACAATGCTGATCACTTAGCTCTTGGTCTTCAGGCTGCAGAGAGCTGGTGACTGTCAGTCAGCTCTCTGCTCTGCCCCACTAGCACTCACTGGAGTGCTAGGCTGTGGAGCGGGTGGGAGTGGCTGGCTCAGGCTCTCAGCGGCTGAGCCAGCTGCCATTCAAGGCATCTGGGTGAATTCTGAACAGATGGTTGGGATCTTTTCAGAGGTTGGACTGGCTCTGTGACAGGCTTTAACCAACTGTCAGGTGAAAACGAAGTAAAGCCAAATTAGCTGTGACCGGCTATACTTCTCCGTTAACGTCAAGATAAAACCTATCTCCTGCTTATATTGAGGTCTAAACAAGCTGTTTGCATAATGTCCAGCCACTGAAAAATATTTGTGGTTATTGTCTATTTTAACCACTTCTGTTCACTCTTCATGACCTGGCCCTGCTTTGCAGGGAGAAGAAACAAAGAGATTGTTCCCTCTGTACAGAGTCCTGTGTTGATTGTCAACACAGGGATCTGGGCTGTGATTGGACACAGCCAATCAGCAGGTCCCAGCCATGAATCTTTGGCCAGGACCCGCTGCCAAAATCCTGTGGTGTCTAATCACAGTAGAAGTTGGAGGGCGGAGGCGTGCCCACGTGTCCAGTACCCAGAACAGGCCAGCAATGTACAGGTATTTCGCTGTGCTTGTAGGAGCTGCCAGTCCGCAGTACAATGTGGGCGGGCGGGCAGTCCTGAAGAGGTTAAACAATACATTCTAATTTTTACCTGTCTCATCTCTCCCTCCTATATTGCAGGCTAAGTAAGTTGCTTACATACTGTCCATACACTGAACATTTGTGGCTATTGTTTCTCAGATAATACACTGTAATATTTATTGCAAGCTAAAACCTGCCTTATATCTTTCTATTTGCTGCCTATTCAAGTGCCCGTGTAATGTCCTGGAAATCACAGCAGTAGACACCACTATTACAGTGATCTCCACCAGCTTCCGAGTCCCATGCCGAGCAGTTGCCCTGCTGCATTGTGAACACAGGAAGTCGCCCAATCAGAACAGGAGAAATTCTTATATAGCTTTGCATTATCTCAATAAATGTAAAGTGTTTATTGAAAGCTGCTATCTACTAAAGGGATTTCCAGCTTCCAGAGGGATCCCACAGGTATGGCATATGTACAGATACATTGGTCCAAGCTGGACCAATGTAACTATGTAAAAATATTCATACCTGGAATTCTTCTTTAAGGAGGCAGTGCCATTATGGCCAAATACAAATAATGCTATTCCTGCAGGTTTACAAATGATAAGGTTTGACTTGCCATTGTTCCTCTTTGGTTTGAGTCAGTGGGTAACTTAACATAACAGGTCCCCTTTAAAGTGGTTGTAAACCCTTACAGACCACTTTGACTTACAGGTAAGCCTATATTAAGTCATACTTGTAGGTCCAAGAAATATCTCCTAAAACTACACGGTTTAGGAGATATTTGCAAAGAGACAGGCACTGCTGTCTACGGCACATGCGCCTGTAGACAGCGGCGAGCAGGCGTACTGAGCATGCCGCTGCTAACGGCGATATGCGCATGCGTCTGGCCCATCACAGCGCCGGAGCCACGATACACGGAAAGAGGATGGACGCTCCGTGGAAGAAGGGACGGCAGTGACATCGCTGGCTCCTTTGTCACGTAAGTGACACATAGACGGCTACTATGTGATGCATAGTACCCCATTATGCTTTACCTTTGCAGGGAAACAAAGAGGAAGTAAACCCATCAGGAAACAGGAAAAACTTAATACTGTATGAGTACAATGAGAACCGATACAATTATTCTTTGTAAATAAAGTCAGTTAAAACAAACTTTCGTTTCTGGAGTGGCTGAAGGGTAGCCATGCCTCAGGGGGGTGGGATTGTGTCTGGACATTCAACCACCTAATGTCTTCGGGCACACAGAGAGACGCTCAGAGAGGTGCCCAGATATGCAACCTAATTATTCATACTGTATATACTGTATATATATTTTTACATCCAAAAGGAGTAATTGTTGGCTAGTCCACAAATATTTGAAGGAATCTCACTTAATGCCTTCAGCACACTGGCCTTTGGATGACTGATCCTAACTTCTGCCAGCTACTCATTCACCAGATATTTGATAATCAGATATAAATAAGAGCCGAGTGACGGAAAGGAAAGGGGGTGTGAATGTAACTGAGATTAAACGTGGTCGCAAAAAACACTTGAAGTCACTTGTCATAGAGTGTTACTTCAGGGAAATGAATGCGTTACTGTTAGGATTTTTTTTTAATGGAGATAATAAATAGTGACAATAGCTGATAATATCATACGAGTTCAGTCATGCCAGATTATACTTTTGCATTTTACTTAAAAATAGATAAAACCTTATATAATTATTGCTTATCTGCAATAATTGGGCAGCTACTTCATTGCATTTGAAGAACTCAAGCTCTAGTTCAATGATTGGATCTAAATCTTAAATTAACTCTCTTTAGTCACTTCAGTGTAGTTTCAGAATTGCATCAAAGGGCTGCCACATGGAGCCCGGACTTTGATGGCTTTGGAGAAATCAAAGAAAAAAAAAATCACTGTTGTAAAAAATTATATTAAACTCATTTTGCATGTGATTGCAAATGGTGAATGAAAGTATTAAATAAAATAAAAAAAAATTCATATACCACATTAAAAAAAAATCGATAATCGATACTGTATAATTTTGTGAAACATTTGACATTCTTTATATTTCTGTTATTGATCTTCCAAATAAAAAAGTTTCCCAAAAAAAAAAAAAATTGATTGTAAACAATGTAAACATTTCTAGCCTGTCTGATAATGTATTTTTTTCTTTTTACCAAAATGCTCAAGAGCAATTAGAAGGCAGCCCTAATCCCCACCTAAGGGTCCATGTACACCGAGCTTACAAAAACGCCACTTCTTTTGGCAGAAAAAAAAGTTCATATACAGTGTTTTTGTACAGGAGTTTAGGGGCAATTAGCATTTTTTTATGCCAGAAAACTCTTCTCAAAGCAAAAACCAGGTGTTTTTTTTTTCTGCCTCTAGACGCTGAGCTTAAAATAGGCCTCTTAAGCCCTGGTTTACACTGAATGCGAATGTGGAATTGAGCTACTTCACTTGAAGTAGCACGATTTCAAAGCTGCAGGTCAGTGCTATTTCAGGTGCCACTTGTCTGACATCTGTGCAACTTCATGCACAGATGTGTATGCAAGTCACACCTGAAATTGCAAAAAATAGTGCAGGGACCTTTTTTTCAAATTGGTACGGCACCACAAAGACAGAGTCACACTGATTTGAACAGTTCTATTGCTGACAAAAGGGTGCAACTTGTCATGTGATTTGGAATTGTTAAATTGCATGACAAGTCACACTGGTGTGAACAGGGGCTAGGATAACATTGTGTTGCTTCTACAGTCAAAACGCAAAACTCCTGTAGAAGCAGCATTTTTTAAGCCCAGTGTGTATGAACCCTAAAGATATTCAGATTAAGAACCTGATCTATCTTTGAAGGGTGAGTATTTGCAGCTGTGGTAGTGGGACGTGTTTATGAGGATCCACTGATTGGGTGGCTCTGATTGAACATTACAGTGTGACAAAGAGCATGTGTTTTGCCTTGGTGGAGGAAGCTTGGTGGTTCTGATACGTTAGAGCATGTGGGATACTCTTGCAGACACGTACTCTACTGAACACCTTAACACCTTATGAATAGCAGAAAGTCCACTTGTAGCTACATACACTCTTCCTTAGGCATTAAATAACATTTTGGTCTGATCTATATAGTTGCATATAAAATGCACTTTTTATCTTTCAAAAAGTGTTTCCAAGTGCTAAACCTTTCATCCAATTTCTAAATGGCTGCATTCAAAAATTTTAAAAGCCAGTATAAAGGCATAAAAGTGATAAAAAAAACACTTGTGGGTTTAAAGCGGAGTTCCACCCAAAAGTGGAACTTCCACTCATTTGTCTCCTCTCCCCCTCTGGTGCCACAATTGTAACCTTTCGGGGGAGAAGATACCCGTCCTTGACAGGTATCCTGTTCCCACTTCCAGGAGTCCGGGCCGCGGCTCGTGACATCACTGCGGATCTCCTTCTTCCTCTCCCTGTGGCCGTGCCAGTAGGATAGAGGAACAGGGCTTTGTGCATGCACAGTAGGGTTCCCGGCATGAAGCCGTAAGGCTACACTGCCAGGTACCCCACAAGCAATGGCGGTGGCAGCACCCGACAGCTGATGGAAACATCAGCTGCGGTGCCAACATCGCTGGACTCCAGGACAGGTAAATGTCCTATTGTTAAAATACAGCAGCTGCGGGGGCGTGGCCTGGACAGCAATGGAGTAGAACGCTTGTGACCTGAGCTCCGCTCCTACCGCGATCTCCTGCAGTGATCCTGGGTGCCCACTGACTATTTTACCTGCGACTTTACCGGTGTTATACCCGCTACTTTCCCGTGTATAACTTGGGACGATGTCTCAGATGAAGAAGCAGTCTGCAGCGGCGGCATCACTTGAGAAATTCCGGCGGGACCACGAGGGCCAACATGGCGGACAGTCCCCTCCGGCTGCAGAACCTGCTGCCTCAGACACGGCGAAGGTGCTCGAGGCGATTTCTACCTGCCAGGCCACACTGACAACTAAGCTTGAGGAGGTTAAGGTGGACGTCTCACTTATCCGACAGGACATGGCTAAACTGCGTGACAGAGTGAAGGAAACTGAAACCCGGATCAGTCAGGCTGAAGATGTCCTGTTCCCTCTGCAGCATGCCCAGGAGGATGTGCAAAGACAACTCCAGCAGCTGGCCCAGAAACAGGACGACCTCGAGAATAGGGCCCGCAGATCTAACCTCCGATTCATCGGCCTACCGGAGGGTTCTGAGGGGGCTGACCCGGCGACATTTCTGGAATCTCTCCTGATTAAGACCTATGGTAGGGAGGCGTTCTCTACCTCCTTTATCATTGAAAGGGCCCACAGAATGCCTGCCCGCCCAACGCCGGAGGGGGCACCTCCCCGCACGTGCATTGCTAAGCTGCTAAACTACCGAGATAGGGATGCTATCCTTCGCCTTACCCGAGAAAGAGGCAACATCCCGTTTCAGAACGGACATGTATCGGTGTTTCCCGACTTCTCCGCCGAAGTTCGTGGAAGTTAAGAGGCGCCTCAGGGCACATCACCTCAAATACGCCATGTTGTACCCGGCCAGACTCCGCATTGTGGGGGAAGATAGGGCCTACTTTTTTGAAGATCCTGAGATGGCGGTATCCTGGTTGGACCAGAGAGACGCGGCTCGAAATCGGCCACCTCGGGACTAAAATCGTTGGAGGATTTGTGAGTACTCTATCTGCTCCCCCTTTCTATTTGCCTGTGTGCAAGCAGACCGCTGTTGGACTGCCTATGCGTGGTTCACTAACCTCAGTCCCTGAGTTGATACTTATGTTCCCCCCCTCTACCATGGCTGGCCGTTACCCTTGCGGACTGAACATTTGCTGCTGCCTATGGCCATGCTCTGCGGGCATCCCCCCGTTTCGTAACACAGTACCCCTTCCCCCTCCCTGTTAGTTTGGGGGGCCCGCTTGGCGGGCTCTACTGGGCCCTTTCCCTGGGTGGGTGGTGGGGTTGCGGGTCATCTGGACTTGCTGCATGGGACTGCAGAACTTTGACTTTCTCCTGATACATGCCCTTTACTGGACTGCTATGTCCCGCTGCTGAACTGGGCACCACACCAATGGGAGTGGGGTGGGGAATGGATGCATGGTCCGGCTCCGGCCTACAAGCCGGGTTATGACGAGAAAGAACTTGGTCTTGTCACTGGGTGCATACCTGGCAAAGTCCACCCCCGTGGCTTATTGTTACTGACATTGCCTAGTGTTATATGGTTTGTTTTGGGAAGGGAGCTCCAGCCAAGTTGGGGTGGCTGAGAGCAGGGAGGGTGGGGATGGGTGTAGTTGTTATGTTACAGGATGTTATGTTCTATGTTTAGTTTATGGCACAAGCTTTATTTGGTTATGGAACAGACAAACGTCTCTTTTTTATGTCTACTCTGATAATTATGGGGATGGATACAGTTTTGACCGGTGGTGTGGATACTAGTTTTCTCCTTGTGATATTGGCTGAGACCATGCCATGGGTACCCTTAAGTTACTGACGTGGAACGTCAGGAGAATTCGGGATAAAATTAAGAGGGCGGCAGTGTTTGGGTGTCTTAAAACTTATAGAGCGGATATCACAGTTCTGGTGGAGACACATGTAACTGGGAGATTGCAAATAGCTTTGCGTCGCCCATGGATTGGCTGGGCCTACCACGCCACCCATACGTCCTATTCTCGCAGGGTGTCTGTATTGATATCTAAGACGGCACAGTTTTCCTTGGTTTCTTTACAGACAGACCCGCAGGGCAGATATATATTTATACACTGCTTATTGCACGGCGAACAATACATTATTCTCGCCTATTATGTACCCCCGCCCTACGATCATAGACTAATTACAGAGGGATTATTTTTTATGGCTCAACATCCCAATGTCCCAGCAATTTGGCTGGGAGATTTTAATATGGTTTTGAATCCAGGGGTGGATAGAATGAGCTCTAATCGAGGGGACCCTCCATAGGGGGACACTGGCCTAGGTCACACGTTTCAGGAATTCTCTCTTACAGATCTATGGCGATTTAAATATCAGGCTAAACATGTTTACTCCTGTTTCTCTGCAACTCATTCCACCATGTCACGCATTGATTATATTGCTGTGTCCGCTCAGTTGTTACCCAGGCTAGTAGACACGGGCTATTATGCTAGATCATTGTCAGACCATGCCCCTTGCTGGGCAACTTTTTCCTTGACCCGGCCTACTGGACCGAAACCATGGCGGCTTCACCCCTTCTGGTTAACCGCCTTGAGTGACAGTGAAGATTTAGGGGATGAATGGCAGTTTTTTTTTTAATACTAATCAGGGAACGGCTCCGGCTGATTGTACCTGGGAGGCTTTTAAACTGCATGTACGCTCCACTTTAACACACCGGATCAACCGGTTGAAGCGCACCTCCAAGACTTTGCTGTCTAATGCCCTGAGGGAGCTGGACTCGGTGACCACTGACTTCACCACTGACCCCACACCTGCTAAGGCCCAGATATTAAGACACCACACAAGGATAGTAGATCACCTCCACACTGAACAGGCTAAGCAAAAGTAGTTTTTTGTTAAGCAACGGGTGTTTGAACAGGGGGAGAGGGCGGGAAAGTTGTTGGCCTACTTGGCGCATCGGGACTCCAAGCCCCCGGTGGGGGTTTCGTTGACTAATAGTGGGGGTGAGGTAGTGGCTGATCCGCCAACAGTGGCCAATATGTTTCGTGCTTACTATGCTGCCCTCTATGAGTCGCAGGTACATAGGCCGAGGACTGAGACGGGGGCATACCTCCGGGATGTCTCTCTTCCCCACCTGTCCGAGGCTCAGGTTGAGACTCTTGAGGCCCCGATATCGGCAGATGAGATTAGGCTAGCGGTGGCATCCCTTGCAGCGGCTAAGGCCCCTGGACTGGATGGTATTCCTCTGGACTTCTATGCCAACTACTCTGAGATACTAGTGCCAGAATTGTTGAGATTATATACACACATATTTGAATCCGAGTCCCTACCGGATACTCTAAGGCAGGCTGTTATTATAGTGATACCCAAGCCAGGAAAGGATCCCCACTACCCAGATTCCTACCGCCCCATCTCGCTGCTCCAAGCAGATATTAAAATTTTGGCTAAAGTACTTGTCACCCGTTTGAGTGGCATCATCCTATCACTTATTCACCCTGATCAAACGGGATTTATGCCCGGGAAAAACACGGCCATTAATATCCGTCAGTTATATATGAATATCCAGGCTGAGCATGACAGAGTGGGGTCGAGGGTGGTGGTGTCACTGGATGCCGCTAAGGCGTTTGATTCCATTGAGTGGAATTATCTTTGGGAATGCTTGGGTAAATTTGGGTTTGGCCCCAATTTTATTAAATGGATTACTCTCCTATACTATCGCCCAATGGCTAGAGTAGCGGTTAATGCATGAGTGTCGGACCCCTTTCAGTTGGGCCGTGGCACACGTCAGGGTTGTCCGCTCTCTCCTATGCTATATGCTTTGGCGGCAGAACCGTTGGCTGCTGCACTTCGGGCGCACCCGGATGTAGTAGGCCTCTGACGCGGCTCTCTGGTGGAGTCGGTAAGTATGTATGCGGATGATACTTTACTGTATTTAGAGGACTCGGGTCAGTCGTTGGGAGCTGCCCTGGGGGTCATAGAGGAGTTTGGTGGTCATTCCGGTCTGCGTATTAATTGGACCAAGTCGCAGGTTTTACCCATGGACTTGTTCCCCCCGAACCGGGGTGCGGCTTCTCTCCCGCTCTCCAGGGTATCTTCCATCCAGTATCTGGGAGTGCAGGTTACGAGGGAGCCCAGGGAGTATATTCACTACAATCTAGAACCACTGCTTTTGTATTTGCGGGAGAAGACTAAGGCATGGTCCCGTCTCCCCATCTGGGTTATGGGACGGATCAATATTACTAAAATGATCCTCCTGCCTAAACTCCTTTATGTACTTTGGCATTCCCCTGTCATGGTCCCTGTGGCGTTCTTTAAAACGTTAGACGGTGTCTTGAACACCTTTATCTGGGGCCCATCTAGACATAAGTTGGCATGGAACACACTTAAAAACCCGACCTCTATGGGGGGATTGGCTCTCCCTGATTTCCACACATACTACATAGCAGCCCAGGTTTCTCATTTTTATCACCTCCATAGAGCGGATAGTCACAGATACCAGGCCTTGGTGGGCGAGAGGACTGAATCCCCTGTTGATACTCCACTTCAGATGATTTTTCGGGGTGGTGGGGTAAGGGATGCCCGGTTCCGGATCCTGCCACACCACTGGAGTATTTGGAAGCTAGCCCTTAGATTACTGGGAGCTGACTATCACCACTCACATACACCGTTATGGCGCAACCCCCTACTTCGTGAGTTGTTTGGCTTACCAGATGTAGACTTGTGGGCTTCTAGGGGGATACTTTATCTGCACCAGGTGGTGACTCCTATGGGCGTAAGAGATTTTCCCTCCTTACAAGTGGAATTTAACATACCCCCTCATATGCACTTTCGCTACTTGCAATTGCGACACGCGCTCCGTGCACAATTTGCTCAGGACTTCCCGAATGTACAGTCGTTGGCTTTGACAGATGTAATTATGGGGGACGAACCGACTAAATTGATCTCGACTTTATACAGCCTACTCCGGGCCCGCTTGGTGGCGCAAATCACTGAACGGGCTAGGTTGAGATGGGAAGAGGATATAGGTCCCTTTGATGGGGAGGAATGGGAGGATGCCCTCGAGAACATTAAACAGGCTTCACTTAACTTACCTGACCGTCTAACGCAGTACTATGTGATGCACAAGTCATATCTCACCCCTGTCCGGATAGTTAAGTATCATCCTGACTATGACCCGAAGTGCCCCAGATGCTCTTGTACGACTGGTACTTTCTACCATCTTCTCTGGCAATGCCCAATGGTCCAGGAGTATTGGGGGCAGATTGTCAAGTTTCTACACGACCACATGGGTTCACCCCTTCAACTTGAACCTAAGAGTTGCCTACTCAGCATATTTCCTGATACCTCTGTTGATAAATATTTGGCTACATTTTTGCACTCTACGCTGTTTACTGCACGAAAGCTAGTGGCTAAATACTGGATGCGTCCAACCATGCCTACCATGCGGGAATGGGTAATGGACATTAATAGTAAGCTACCCTTGGTTAAACTAGTATATAGACATCGTGGGTGTCCAGCCAAATACCACAAAATATGGGATAGGTGGGCGGAAAATCTACATACAGTGGTGTGAAAAAGTGTTTGCCCCCTTCCTCATTTCCTGTTCCTTTGCATGTTTGTCACACTTAAGTGTTTCGGAACATCAAACCAATTTAAACAATAGTCAAGGACAACACAAGTAAACACAAAATGCAATTTGTAAATGAAGGTGTTTATTATTAAAGGTGAAAAAAAAATCCAAACCATCATGGCCCTGTGTGAAAAAGTGATTGCCCCCCTTGTTAAAACATACTATAACTGTGGTTGTCCACACCTGAGTTCAATTTCTCTAGCCACACCCAGGCCTGATTATTGCCACACCTGTTCACAATCAAGGCATCACTTAAATAGGAGCTGCTTGACACAGTAAGGTCCACCAGAAGATCCTTAAAAGCTACACATCATGCCGAGACCCAAAGAAATTCAGGAACAATTGAGAAAGAAAGTAATTGAGATCTATCAGTCTGGAAAGGGTTATAAAGCCATTTCCAAAGCTTTGGGAATCCAGCGAACCACAGTGAGAGCCATTATCCACAAATGGCGAAGACATGGAACAGTGGTGAACCTTCCCAGGAGTGGCTGGCCGCCCAAAATTACCCCAAGAGCGCAGCGACGACTCATCCAAGAGGTCACAAAAGACCCCACAACAACGTCCAAGGAACTGCAGGCCTCACTTGCCTCAGTTAAGGTCAGCGTTCATGCCTCCACCATCAGGAAAAGACTGGGCAAAAATGGCCTGCATGGCAGAGTTCCAAGGAGAAAACCACTGCTGAGCAAAAAGAACATCAAAGCTCGTCTCAATTTCTCCACAACACATCTTGATGATCCCCAAGACTTTTGGGACAACATTCTGTGGACCGATGAGACAATAGTGGAACTCTTTGGAAGGTGTGTGTCCAAGTATATCTGGCGTAGAAGGAACACTGCATTTCATAAAAAGAACATTATACCAACCGTAAAATATGGTGGTGGTAGTGTGATGGTCTGGGGCTGTTTTGCTGCTTCAGGACCTGGAAGACTTGCCGTGATAAAAGGAACTATGAATTCTGCTGTCTACCAAGAGATCCTGAAGGAGAATGTCCAACCATCTGTTCGTGTACTCAAGCTGAAACGAACTTGGGTTCTGCAGCAGGACAATGATCCTAAACACACCAGCAAGTCCACCACCGAATGGCTGAAGAAAAACAAAATGAAGACTTTGGAGTGGCCTAGCCAAAGTCCTGACCTGAATCCTATTGAGATGTTGTGGTATGACCTTAAAAAGGCTGTTCATGCTCGAAAACCCTCTAATGTAACTGAATTAGGACAATTCTGCAAAGATGAGTGGGCCAAAATTCCTCCAGGACGCTGTAAAAGCCTCATTGCACGTTATCGCAAACGCTTGGTTGCAGTTGTTGCTGCTAAGGGTGGCCCAACCAGTTATTAGGTTTAGGGGGCAATCACTTTTTCACACAGGGCCATGATGGTTTGGATTTTTTTTCACCTTTAATAATAAACACCTTCATTTACAAATTGCATTTTGTGTTTACTTGTGTTGTCCTTGACTATTGTTTAAATTGGTTTGATGTTCCGAAACACTTAAGTGTGACAAACATGCAAAGGAACAGGAAATGAGGAAGGGGGCAAACACTTTTTCACACCACTGTACATGTGTGGAGTGAGTTGTGTTGGAGTCCATATCACCATTGTCAGGAAACTTCCTTAATGTATGATGTATTACTGTCCGTCACCTATGAAGTGGCTAATGTCTGTACCTACTGTAATGCGTTGTTATAACTGAGTTGTTCAATAAAATTGTGCTGTTTAAAAAAAAAAAAAAATACAGCAGCTGCAGTATGTGTAGCTGCTGGCTTTTAATTTTTATTTGTTGGGGCGGAACACCGCTTTAACTAATTATTATTTTTTGTATAATTCTCCTTAAAAGGGGCGTGGCAGGGGGTATGACCAATTCCTACATTCTTTTGCTAATAGGTGTCCCTTGTTCCTATCTCAAAAAGTTGGGAGGTAAGTCAATGTAGCTTGTGGTAAGGCGGCCCTTTCCTTCTCGCTTCCGAAGTTAGCAGGTTACTTCAGTCACACTCGGCTACGTAACTTTTTGTAGCAGTGTTAGGAATAGTTAGCGTTCCCCCTTAACTTTGGCATAATATCTAAATTTAAGCCATAAATACACACTGCCCAATTCTTGGTCTCACTGAATCCTCAGGTAGAGATCGGGCCAGATTTAAAGCCGAGTTCCACCCACCCCTTTAAAAATTAAAAGTCAACAGCTACACATACTGCAGCTGCTGACTTTTAACATTAGGACACTTACCTGTCCTGGAATCCAGCGATGAAGTCGGTTCTGCAGCCGCCACTGTGGGTAAGGGAACCCGGCAGTGTAGCCTTTCACCTTCACGGCTGGGTCCCTACTGCACATGCACAAAGTGTGCTGCACTCTCTCACTGGCCCAGCAGGAGGAGAGGGAGGAGGAGGGGGGCAGAGCTGCTGATGTAATTCGCCCCCGACCCAGTTTCCCGGAAGTGGGGACAGGGTACCTGTAAAAACAGGTACCCTCTCCCCCCCGAAAGGTGCCAAATGGGGCCCCTGGGGGGGGGGGGGGGTCAGATAAGCGGAAGTTCCGCTTTTGGGTGGAATTCCGCTTTAAGCACAGTATGCATGTGCCTATATGAAGCAGAGCAAAGAAGTGTCTTTTTCCTCTAGAATTATTGGCCACGCATTTTATCATCAGTAGGAATAGTTATCACCTATTTATCCTGTACATATCATCACAAGCCAGGCATGGACAGGAAAAACAAGGAAAAGCCTTGTGTAAAGGAGGAGATCTTTGCAGAAGAGCGTTACTTTGTGTGCCTACAGGCTCTAGTGATGGAAATCTGGCCATGGAAAGAGTGCCTGTGCACTTAACTTTCCTCCAGAGGAGCTGTTTATGGCCAGTTGCACACAGACGTAATAATTTACTGATGTTTATACTCAGGATCTTGTGCGTAAGTGTGTAGACGAGTTGTAATATACTAATTTATAATCACGTAAACATGCTTACAGATGTAATTTACCGCACTTAATTGCAAAATTTTCTATGTTTGTTTTGAAACCCTTATTGGACCACCATTCAAATGCAAGAGGAGTGAGGCCCAGGGTCAAGTGCTTGTTCATAAGAGGGAAGCTAATGGACTGTCAGGCGATTTGAAGTTCTAAAACTTGGACAATCTATCCCAGTTGCTTAGTGACAAAGAAAGAGAGGCGCATAGGATTGGAGGCTTATATCTCGTCGGCAACCACATAATGTGGGAAATCATTTTAAATTGACAGGAATAGGATTCCACCAGCATCCACAATGCGTGGGGCTGTTGGAAGTGAAATTCAGTAAGTTGTGCTAATTGGGCAGCACAAAAATATTTCAACAGATCGGGGAATCCCAGGCCTTCCTTCTGTTTTGGGGTAAACGGTGTGCGTTTATTCACCCTGGGCCTCTTGTCTCCCCATATAAACTGAAGAAGCTTCTTTTGAAACATCATCAGGTCAGATCTAAGTCAACTGGTATAGTGTGAAAAAATATATACAATTCTTGGAAGAATTATAATTTTTATCGACAGTAGTCAGCCGAACTACGATGGAGGGTGAAGCTGCCATCTAGCCATGTCTGCCGTTAAACGCTTATACAGTGCAGATAGTTGTGGGAATATAAAGTATGCGAGGAAGGCGTCAAACTGGTATACCCAGGTAAGGAAGAGCCTCTGGTTCCCAGTGAAATTTATAAGATTGTTCAAGGGCTTTTTGCATAGATATATTTAGTGCTAGAGATTTGTCATGATTGATTGTAAGACCCGAGATTCCTGAAAAAGGTTGAAGTATTGCATACAGGTTAGGGAGGGAGGTAATGGGAAAAGAGATGACCATCAAGATGTCATCTGTGAATAGTACGCATTTCTATCCCGCATTCTATTCAGGGCCATCTTTATTTAAGGCAGGGCAAAAGGGGCAGCTGCCCTGGGCCCCATAATTGTTGTGGAGCCCAAAGCAGCTGCCTCATACTTGCCAACTATCCCAGTTTAAATTCCCTTGTCCCTTGAGGTTTTAGTCCCATTCTGTGTCCCGATGTCTCAGTGTGAATTGCTGCTACTAATGCTGCCCAGCTCTGCCCTATTATTGTGTACAGATGACTCACCTGCAGACCCTGTGTTTACATGTATATAACCTTCATTCATATGTAAATAGCCACAGTCCGGCGGGATTATTATGAAAATAAAGGCGGCATTCATATGTATATCATGCCCCCCTGAGGTCTTATCCACCAACACCTATACTGAATTCAGCTCACTAGGGAGATAAAGGGGCATGCTTGAAAGTCCTGCCTGCAACTGTGCAACAGTGGTCAATAAGCCTAACATCAGCCTGTTCTGCAAATTGGTGGTGGTGTGGGGGGGGGGGGGGGTAGTGTGGGGTGTGCAGAGGTAGGCAGAGAAGGAATTACAATTTGGGGTGCACAGGTGTGCAAGGAGGGGATGTGTAGAGGTAAGGAAGGTGGGTGCAAAGGTGAGCAGAGGAGGCAGGTAGAGGTAAAGGGGTGGAGGGTTGGAGTGGATAGCAGGGGGAGGTCTGGGGTGCAGAGGTTAGCAGGGGTTTTAGGATGCAAAGGTGTACTGACAGGGTGGATAAGAATGTAGGTCATGTGTAGGGCAGCCCATTCATTTCAATGGGCTGCTCTATGCGCTAGAAATGCGGAAGAAAGTCCCTAACACTTTTTCAAAATCACACAGTTCTGCAGCACTTGTCAGCAGATATGTGAGGGTGTCATTAACTGCTGTGTATCTGCACAAGGGCAGCACATTTCTGTAGTGTCAAAAAAAGCTTTTGGAAGCGTTACGGACACACACAAATGTGAACACAGGCTAAATGTCTCATTGGTGGTCAGTGTGAATCTTCTCATTACATTGGGACTTGGTGTACAATCCTTTCATTCACACTAGTGGCCAGTGTGAAGGCCCCCCTTACATTGGTGGTCAGAGTAAATCCCTTCTTACATTGGTGGTTACTGTGAATGCTTCTGTTACATTAATGGTCAGTGTAAACCCCTATTACATTGGTGGCTAGTGTTGAAACTCCTCTTTATATTGGTGGCCGGTAAAAAAAAATCAGCATTGTCAGTGATCACACCCTCCCTCCCCCCCCCCCCAGCACTCCTGCTGATCCCAGGAGTCCTAGGATCCCTAGGAGTTTTCTGTCTATTGATGGGTCCCCTCACCACCCCAGTCCATGGTGTGCAGGCAGTGAGGAGATGATGTGCTGTAAACTCTAGCAACGAATCAGCGAGCAGTAATGATGTGCAGTAACCTCTAGCAACCAATCAGTGAGCAGTATTCATGTGCAGTAACCTCTAGCAACCAATCAATGAGTAGTATTAATGTACAGTAATCTCTAGCAACTAAAGCAACAAACAGAAATCATGTGCTGTAACCTCTAGCAACTAACCAGTGAGCCGTAATGTGTGCTGTAGCCTCTAGCACCCAGTTAGTGAGCAGTAATGATGCACTTTAACCCCTGGCAACCAATCGCAATCGCTGCCTAATCTGATTCAGTAAACAAATTTTGAGTCTAGCTGCTATTTATTGTATGTCTCAGAGCAGGTGAAGAGTGAAATTGCATGGGGGGGGGGGGGGATGTTTGCCCAGGGTCCAATCAATATTAAAGTCGGCCCTGATTCTATTCCTGAACATCTGGACAATCTCGGATTTTAATTGCAAGCGCCTCCATTGCTAGAACAAATAGCAATGGGGATAGAGGGCACCCCTGCCGATTCCCTCTGTGGATAGCGAGGGACCATGTAGAATACCCATTAAGCATTAAGGACACAGTGGACATGTTATATAATGCTTGGAGTAGAGATAACATTTTTTGACCAAAACCAAATCGAGATAGAACATGAAATAAATAGTCCCAGGACAGAGAATCAAATGCTTTATGGATATCTAGTGAGCAGCATGCTCTATCGGGGTCCCTTGTCTCCCAATTAGAATGAATGGCTGAGATTATATCTATAATTCTCGGGTGCCTGGCGATTGGGGACAAATCCTGCCTGGTCTAGGTGAATATATTGTGAAAGAAAGGAATTTAATCTAAGGACTAGCACCCTTTGTCATTATTTTTAAGTTCACGCTTATCAAGGACAATTGCACAATAGTTAGAACAATCTCCATGATCCTTTCCCCGGTTTCGGTATAACGTGAACATACATCATATTTTCGTGTTTTGGGATGCTATTATCCTGCCGTGTGTCATCAAAATAGAAGCACAGATGGGGGATCAGGATCTCCTAAATACTTCCAATAATAATGGGCAATAATAATGGAGAAACCATCCGGGCCCGGAGCTTTAGAGGGATGCACGGTTTTTATGGCCATTCTAATTTCATTCTGAAAACTCCTTATTAATTTTCATATATTTTAAGAGATAAATGTTCATTGATGTTAATGGTCATATATATATATATATATATATATATATATATATATATATATATATATATATATATATATATATATATATATATATATGAAAACCTATTTGCCTGCTCAGGTGAGGGTTCTGATAAAACATAAAGCAGCAGATGAACCTTGGCTGGGACGGAGCAGAACATGATCATATTGAGGAATGTCAGTGGATGGAGGGGGCGATGTGTGACGGAGTCGGAGAGAGAATGCTCTGTGCTAGGCACATCCCAAGAATAGACTGGTGAATGTGCCCAAGTTCTTACTGCACATATCACATTCACTCTGTATCACTCAAACACTGCAGCTCACTGAGAGACACCCAGAGTCTTTCATTAAATATTTATACAATCAGTAATCTCATGTTATTCTGGAGAATATCTGGCTGCATGGATTACGTGTTTGTTACGCAAAGAGATGCCACACACAGGCATACCATGTATGAGTATGGCTCTAAATACAGACTGAGGGAGCCTCACACCAGCTCAGCCTCCAGTTAGATATTACTGAGATGGTTAAAACATTTTATTTAAAGGATCTGTCCATTGCAAATATTTCGATTTTTTGCAGGTGTTTGAGAGTTAAATGGTTTCTTGTGTCCAGTGGTGAAATTTCTCTCTTGGAGCGCACAAATCTACAGATTTGCCATGGCAGTCACCGTGGTGGAATTTTAATTTATTTTACAGTATACAGATGCATGAGGAAGAATAGGAACACTGGGGATCATCAGTGTTAAAGCAGGACTAAAGCTCCAAGTAGGCTTGTGCAATTTGTTTAGTAACGAAACGAAATTCAGCTGAATTTTGCATCTTTCAGACATTTGGATGCATCCGAATGTCCAAATAAAAAAGTAACGAATTTCAACTAATAAAATTATATAATTATATCGGAAATAACAAATTAATTCATCATGATTTGGTAATTCATTAAAGACCTAATGAAACAAAAGGTCAACTCAAAGTAAATCTTATAGTCCAATCAGCTAATTAATTTTGCATCGGAGGTTGGATTACTGGCAAAGTGCATTCTTGAGAACTGAGTGAGAAGGGTGTTGTATTGTATTTGAGCCGAGGAGAAGAGACGTTGTCATTGTGCGTGTTAAAAGATTCAATAAACGAACGACTTTCCAAACTACGAATCATTATCACGAATACATATACATACATAAATGTCGAATTTCAATGAATATGAACACATATAACAAATGAATTCGACATGATTCGAGATTCAGTATAATGAATATTGACACTCTACAGAAATAACAAACTATCCAAAAAACGTATTAACGTAAAATAACGAATATAACAGAACGTAATTATGTATTATGTATTACTAATGACAACGAACCCAAACTAAACAAAGTTTTCCGCACAAGTCTAGCTCTAAGGGTTTTGGATACACATATCAGAAAATTTTGGCTTTGCAACTCTGGTGTCATAGGTGTTATCCTGCATTATATGTTTATTTGAAAATCAAATATTTCATACAAAAATATTAAAAACAGATATAAAACATAAACTCATAAACCTATAAACCCCGGCTTCATGTAAACTAGCAACTCCTGGCAGCTTCTAAACTTGCGATTAGGAGCTTTTGGCATTTTTTGTTTTTTGCCAAAGCCCTTAAAGAGGAAGTAAAGCCTCAGCAATAAAAATAAAATAAAAATAACCCCTGCAAGACAAAGGCATAATGAGCTAGTATGCATAGCATACTAGCTCATTATGAATTCCTTACCTGAGATCGAAGCCCCCGAAGCGGTCCTCGTTCCCCTTCTCCGACACCGCCATCTATCCCAGAGTGACCTCCGGGTATCGCGGCTCCGGCGTTGTGACTGGCCGGAGCTGCAATGACATCACTCCCGCGAATGCGTGCTAGTGCCGCCACTAACGGCATAATTGCCGTTAGAAATGGCACACTCAGTGCACCTGAAATAGACAGTTTGAATCAGCAGAAACCGGCCAAGATTCAAACTGTGTGTGGGCAGGCTGAATGTACAAAGTTGATCGATCAATCAGCTTGGGTACAACCGGTCTGCCGGATTCACTTGCGATTATCGATAGCAGCTACAGGAAAGAAATTTGGATCGTCTAAGTAACAATAGGCTTTTCTAAGGGTCATGTCTCACTAGTAATCTTGTTTATAATAGCACATCGGATAACTAAGGGCCTATTTAAAAAAACAGCTGTGTGGCCTTACTAAAAGCCCTAACACTTAAAAAGGAAAGGACAAATATATAAAGTAGGGCACTGTGCTTTACAAATGTGTTTAGCTTTTTGATTTCATAAGGACCCCAAAGCAAGCAAATCCAGATTTATTGTCATAAACTGGACAAAAAAGGGTAGAGAGGAGTGAGTCAAATGACCTATCAAAGTCAAAAGCCAATTAGACAGCACAGCACACTTTGCACATGCGTAGTAGGGTACCGGCTGCGAAGCCAAAGGGCTTCACTGCTGGTTTCCCTTAGTAGGAATGGTGGCAGCAGCACCCAACAGCCGATCTGAAAATCGGCTGGGTTGCCGACATTGTGGGAATCCTGGAGAAGTAAGTGTCCTAATGTTAAAAGTCAGCATCTGGAGTATTTGTAGCTGCTGACTTAAATTTTTTTGTGAGGGTGGGGGCAGAACACCTCATTAAGGAGCCTTAAAAATGAAATTCATGTTTCTTTATTGAAAAGTTGATTAACACCTCCAACCTCACTACATTAAAAATAGTGACAACAGTGTCTTCTAAGTGGCGGACGTCTATTTTATTCATGCCAAATCACACCTACAGTATAATACTTAACATATTAATGCCTTTAAGTGTAAGTGACTAAACTTCAATCTTTTTAAACAACTTAGAAGCTTAAAGAGGAAGGAAACCCTGATGGGTTTTACTTCCTTTTCCCCCTGCAAAGTAAAAGCATAGTGGGCTAGTAAGCATCGCATATGTGCCACTTACTTGCAACCAAATCCCGTGTTGTCCCCGCTGCTGGCCCCACCCATCCATCTTCGCCCCTCTTCCTTCCATGGCCATGGACTCTGGCTATGTGACTGGCCAGGGTCATGTGACGTCACTCCCACGCATGCACGCGGGAGCCATCAGTCACTGTTTTTGCTAGAGAAGAAACGGCTTGGAGGGCCGTTTCTTCACAGTGCATGCACCGATGACATCATCGGAGCGCTACAAGGAAAATATCTCCTAAACGGCACACGTTTAGGAGATATTTACAGTACCCATAGGTAAGCCTTATTATAGGCATTATTATATGATGGATGTGAATGTACAATATATATGTAAAAAAGAGCTGCGTAAATTAACAGTGCTGTATAAGTACCTTAAATAAATAATAATATTGCAGCTTACCATTTCTTAGATGTGATGGCTGTATTCATTTTCCTTTTTAAGCTTTCTTTCTTCTATCTTCATCTGATGATCAAACCAGCAAGTTTATTGTTTACTAAAAGCACAAGCTCTCCGGCAGAATGAATCAGTTACAAAGATGAGAATTTACCACTGACAGGGGCGCTTACAATGATTAGCTATTATTTATTTATTCATCATACCCCCAAAAAGAAAAAAAAACTGCTGTAACTGATCAGAAAGTGTGAGCTGTAGTTTGGCTTCAATTTGTTTGTATGTTTAAATCAGATAATGCGTTTAACACTTTCTCCCCACCAAACTGACAGTGCTGCTGTCTGCTGTGCCTCTCGTGCTTCTTCATCCAGATTTGTGTCTCACTAATACAGGAGGTGTGGTACTGTCCAGATCACCAGGTAAAAACAGAGGTAAAAAGCCAAAGAAAAAAAACTGATGCAGCCACCACATCTAATGATTGGTAAGCTGCAATATGTTTGGCTTTGGGTTTAATATTGCTTTAAGCCTCAGTCATCTAGAACAGGACAATTTTATGTATTATATATCCTATTGTATAGATGTACTATGTTATTTGGTAAAAACAGGGCATTTTTTCTCAGAGAACAGGTGCAGGTACTTCCGCTTCTGAGTCACCTCTTGTCTCCATTCCCTGCTCACCTCTGAGCATGAGCATCCTGTGCAGCCAGCAACAATAGATTCCACCCAGCATCAATAGACCCTGATAACAACACAGTAGATCTCCCACCAGCCAGCATCAACAAATAATTCCCTTAACACCCCTCCCAGCAGCAAATGACCCCCTAGCAACATAAGATCCGCACAAGCAACAATAGGACCCCCCATCAGCAACGGTAGATCTCCACAACAACAATAGATCTTCCCAGCAATGATAAACCTCTACCAGTATCAATACAGTAGATCTTCTGGCATCCAGCAACAATAGACCCCTCCATCAACAGTAGACCCCTCCCAGCAATAAATAACCCCCTTGCAACGTAAAAACCCTCTAGCAAAAATAGATCGTCAACCACCAAAAATAGACCTTCCCAGCAACAAATGATCCCCCAGCAACAGTAGATCCTCCAGCAGTGGGCATCAGTAGACCCACAAGCACACTCTGGCACCCCATTCACTGCTGGGGGTGTCAGAACCGAATTCCCTTGCATTACCGCTGAAAAAAAGCCCTGCGTAAAAATAAAAGAGACTAGAGAGGTCTGGTAGTAACGGTTTTATTACTAGCTAGCTTTTATTTTTCCATTATTAGCTTCATGATGTATTGTTCTAAAGGACAATTAGATGTGCACTTTATATGGTTATATTCATAACACAATCCATTCTGCTATAATATATACATGAGAGTTTATTCCTTTTCCATGTTTGACCATGTTCCTCAAGGCTAGGGATGAGCCGAACACCCCCCGGTTCGGTTCGCACCAGAACTTGCGAACGACCCCCGCGTTCGGTACGAACGTTAGAACCCCATTGAAGTCTATGGGACTCGAACGTTCGAATTGGAAAGTGCTAATTTTAACGGCTAATATGCAAGATAGTGTCCTAAAAAGGGTTTGGGGACCTGCCTCCTGCCTCAGGTGACATGGGTCACTGCAAAAAAAAGTTTTAAAAACGGCCGTTTTGGCGGGAGCACTGATTTTAATGACGATTAAAGTGAAAAAAAAAAAGTGAAATATTCCTTTAAATATGGTACCTGGGGGGTGTCTGTAGTATGCCTGTGAAGTGCCACGTGTTTCCCGTGTTTAGAACAGTCCCTGCACAAAATGACATTAAATGGAAATAACACCATTTAAAACTGCTTGCGGTTTTAATGTTATATCTGGTTCCTGCAATATGGTTGAAAATCATTGAGAAACATGGCATGGGTAGCCCTCCCTGCCCATTACCAGCCTATTTGGGTCTTGTACGCATATTAAGGGGAACCCCGTACCCATATTAAAAAAAGGAAATGCGTGTGGCCCCCAGGCCCTATATACTCAGAACAGCAGTATACAGGCGGTGCAAACAAGACAGGGACTGTGTAGGTTTGTTGTGTTAAGTTGAATCTGTTTGTCATTTTCAACCGGTACATTTTTAAAGTGTAGCTCCAGTCAAAAAAACTATCTTTAAGCTTTTTGGAAAACATAGGGAAGGGTTATCACCCCTGTATAATTTGTTTTGTCGTCCATCTTTTTTCATCTCACTTGCTGCTGTCTCCTTGCGTTTGCAAGTAGGAGATGTTTGTAAGTTGGATGTTTGAAAGTAGGGGCCTGCCCTATATTATAGCGGTATGTACTGGGTACAGAGCACGCAGACAGCACGCACTATCTCCTAACTAGTGATGGACGAACTTCCGACGGGACGTTTCGCGAAAGCGAAATGCGAACGGACCCAAACGTTCGCGAAACCGAACGTTCGCCGCGGGCCCCATTGACTTCAATGGGAGGCGAACTTTGCAAACCTTCATGTCGAATTTGCGGCCACGTGGTAATTATTAGGGGGTAAAACGTAGTCCCACCATCTGGACAATGACATAATACATGTATGAGGTGAATTTGGGATCGATAACTACAAGCATTTTTATTTTATTTGGGAAATTGTTCTAACAATTCAGGACTATGGAGCTAATGAAGGCAATGGAGGAGAGGGAAGGTCAGGGACCAGGGTAGGCAAAGAAGAGGGTGCAGGAGATGATCACCAGCAGCGTGACATACCGGAATGACACATGCACCGTGATAGAGGCATCTGACAGCAGCACCGTAATACAGAGCACTGACAGCAGCACCGTGACATACAGCGCTGACAGCAGCACCGTGACATACAGCGCTGACAGCAGCACCGTGACATACAGCGCTGACAGCAGCACCGTGACATACAGCGCTGACAGCAGCACCGTGACATACAGCGCTGACAGCAGCACCGTGACATACAGCGCTGACAGCAGCACCGTGACATACAGCGCTGACAGCAGCACCGTGACATACAGCGCTGACAGCAGCACCGTGACATACAGCGCTGACAGCAGCACCGTGACATACAGCGCTGACAGCAGCACCGTGACATACAGCACTGACAGCAGCACCGTAAGCAGCCCCAGGAGGAAGTCAGCACAGCACAGGGATGGTGTGATCCCCTCATAATAAGAACCCCCAGGAGGAAGTCAGCACAGCACAGGGATAGTGTGATCCCTTCATAATAAGAACCCCCAGGAGGAAGTCAGCACAGCACAGGGATATCATAAGCAGCCCCAGTAGAAATATGACACCGCTCAACCTCTTCAAAGAGGAGGGTAGGGGCATATAGTACGGTGTGCTTTTTTGGGTCAAGGAAGTGAGCCAAATGAATTAAGAAGGTCTGTGTGCTTGATTAAAAAAATAGTTTATAGACATATACATGGTCTACTGGTCACATGTGTTGAATTCCTCCGAGATCCATGCCTCATTCATTTTTAGAAATGTGAGGTAGTTAACACTGTGGTGAGCTAGGCGAGTACGCTTATCGGTCACAATCCCCCCTGCTGCGCTGAACGTCCTTTCGGACAGGACACTGGATGAGGGGCAAGCCAACAGTTCGATTGCAAATTGGGCAAGCTCTGGCCAGAGGTCAAGCCTGCCCACCCAGTAGTCTAGGGGTTCATCACTCCTCAGAGCGTCCACATCGGCCGTTAACCCAATGTAGTCGGACACCTGACGGTCTAGGCGTTCCCTGATGCTGGATCCGGATGACACCTGTCGATGGGTCGGCTGAAAGAATGACCTCATATCCGAAGTCACCAACACATCTTCAAACCGGCCTCTTCTTGCAGGCGCTGTTGGATTGGTACCCGCAAATCCTTCTCTGGGAGTGGGAATTGCTCCTCTGCCAGCGCACGCAAAAGCAGAATGCAGCATTTCTCGAAGCAAGGCCTGGAAGTGCTGCATTCTGACAGCCCTCTGCGACGGCGGTAACATTTCCGCCATTTTGTGTTTGTACCGGGGGTCTAAGTACGTTGCCACCCAGTACTGGTCCTTGACCCTCATGCTTTTTATACGGGGGTCCCTATTAAAACACTGGAGCATGAAGGCCCCCATTTGCACTAAAGTGGAAGCGGTGTGGTGGCCTGGCTCCTGCTCATCATCCAGGATAATGTCGTCCTCTTCATTCTCCTCTCCCCATCCTCGCACAACAGGGATCCCAGAAAGGTTTAAAGCATGCTCTTCTTGCTCCTGCTCATCCGCCCCGGCACCATCCTCCTCTGACTCCTCATCAGACTCCTGTTGTTGACTTGTCTCAGATAGAGTAGCCCCCCCTGGGAATTCATCCAGCATTGCGACTTCCTCATCTTCCCGCTCCTGCTCCTCCACAGCCTGATCAATGACACGACGCAATGCACGCTCCAGAAAGAAGGCATAAGGTACCATGTCACTGATGGCGCCATGGCTGCGACTGACCAGTTTGGTGATCTCCTCAAATGGCCGCAGAAGTCTGCATGTGTCGCGCATGAGCAGCCACTGGCGCGGTGAAAAAAAACCCAGCTCCCCAGAACCGTTTCTTTCGCAGAGTTCATACAGGTAGACGTTAACTGCACGTTTCTGCTGGAGCAGCCTATCAAGCATATAGAAGGTTGAGTTCCATCGCGTCGGGCAATCGCAAATAAGACGTCTGACCGGCAGATGGTGTCGCCGCTGAATGTCAGCAAGGCGAGCCATGGCCGTGTAAGATCTTCTGAAATGGGCCGAGATTTTCCTTGCCTGCCGCAAGATGTCCTGGACCCCAGGGTATTTGACAAGGAATCGCTGCACGACCAAGTTTAAGACGTGTGCCATGCACGGCACGTGCGTGATTTTGCCCTGTTTCAATGCGCTAAGCAGATTGGCACCGTTGTCACACACCACTTTACCAACTGTCAAATTGAGCGGTGTTAGCCACTCATCTGCCTGTGAACGCAAAGCTGAAAGGAGTGCCGGGCCAGTGTGGCTCTTTGCTTCCAGGCACAACAGACGCAGCACGGCATGGCAACGTCTCACCTGGCATGTGGAATAGGTTCTGGGGAGCTTGGGCGGTGCAGTGGAAGAGACGCTAGCAGCGGAAAAGGAGGAGGCAGCTGAGGAGGAGAGGGAGGAGGATGGAGTAGGAGGAGGAGAAGAAGAGTCAGGCCTGCATGCAATCCGTGGCGGTAAAACCAAATCTACACGGGTGCCACGGGTTACATGCTTGACGGCCGTCAGAAGGTTCACCCAGTGGGCAGTAAAACTGATATACCTTCCCTGCCCGTGTTTGCTAGACCACGTGTCTGTGGTCAGATGTATCTTGGCACCGACACTGTGTGCCAGAGATACATTCACTTGCCGCTGAACATGGCCATATAGCTCTGGGATGCCCTTCTCTGAGAAATACTTCCTTCCTGGGACCTTCCATTGTGGTGTTCCAATGGCCACAAATTTGCGAAAGGCCTCCGAGTCCACCAGTTTATATGGCAGTAGTTGGCGGGCTATGAGTTCTGACAAGCCAGCCGCCAACCGTTGGGCAAGAGGGTTATCCGGCGTCATCATTTTTTTACGCTCAAACATTAGGCCCACGGAAGCCTGCCTTTTTGCAGAAAAATGTGAGCTTGGCGTGATGGAAGGTGGAGTGGAGGACAATTGTGAGGAGAGAGGAGAAGGAGAAGTAGAAGACGAGGCTGGACGGTGAGAGCCTGCAGTGTGGCTTTGTGTGTTCCGTTGCTCCCACTGGGCTCGGTGATGGCTGCTCATGTGCCTTCTTAAGGCGGTCGTCCCTAGGTGAGTATTGGGCTTACCGCGACTAACGCGTTGACTGCAAAGATTGCAGATGGCAACGCTATTGTCAGCAGCGGACACGTTAAAAAAAGCCCACACTGCGGAGCCATGTGCCGGTGTCCTGGGAGCGCCAGATGTGACCGTACATGGTCGATGACTCGCTCCTGATACATTTGCAGTCTGCTTTGTCCCTGCTGTGCAATGTAAGTCATTGCTGCTTCTCCTCCCTATCTGCTGGTCCATATCTCCCTCTGAACTCCCCTCCTCTTCCTCTCTTGTGGGCACCCACGTGACATCACTAGACACGTCATCATCAACGTCACCTTCCCCACCGCTATAAGTAGAGATCTCGGAGTAGGCAGCAACACCGGGGACCAACCTCCTCCTTGGGCTGATCTGGGTACTGGCGTCAGACTGCTGAGTAGCGCTTGTTGCTACCTCCTCTTCCTGATCCAATACCAAGAGTGGCTGCGCATCAGAAATGTCCTCTTGATATGGATCGGAAAATAATTCCAGTGACTCAAGCGGAAGGTATGTGGTGGTGGTGGTGGTGGTCGTGTTGTTGGTGGTAGTGTCTTTGGGGGTGCACATAGCAGAGAGTGAAGAAGAGGGTGCAGATCGAGAGGATGAGGAGGGTGCAGAAGAGTAAGGCTGAGCGAGCCACTCAACCAAGTCTGGTGCATCCTTTAAAGTAATTGAACGCACCTTCTGCAACTTCCCACTTTGGCTCAAGCCTGTTGCTCCTGCCCTACCCCTACCACCCCTGCGGAAGGGCCTGCCTCTTCCTCTGCCTGTCATTTTTTAAATGACCCTGTGACAAAACTCTTAGTCCCTATACCGATGAAGGACTGCTGCAGTATAGGGCAGCGGTCAGCAGTGGTGCACGTCAACCCTATCTATTGTGGACCGATAGCGGTCCTTACAGAACAGCAGACTGTACCGCACTCAAGCCTATGTACCGTAGCACCCTATACCAAGTTACCAGTCCTTATAAGAACTTTTGTGGACCAAGCAGGTTGTGTATTAGTGTTTAGCAGACTGTACGTCAGTCCCTATACCGCTGAAGGACTGCTGCAGTATAGGGCAGCGGTCAGCAGTGGTGCACGTCAACCCTATCTATTGTGGACCGATAGCGGTCCTTACAGAACAGCAGACTGTACCGCACTCAAGCCTATGTACCGTAGCACCCTATACCAAGTTACCAGTCCTTATAAGAACTTTTGTGGAACAAGCAGGTTGTGTGTTAGTGATTAGCAGACTGTACGTCAGTCCCTATACCGCTGAAGGACTGCTGCAGTATAGGTGAGCGGTCAGCAGTGGTGCACGTCAACCCTATCTATTGTGGACCTATAGCGGTCCTTACAGAACAGCAGACTGTACCGCACTCAAGCCTATGTACCGTAGCACCCTATACCAAGTTACCAGTCCTTATAAGAACTTTTGTGGACCAAGCAGGTTGTGTATTAGTGTTTAGCAGACTGTACGTCAGTCCCTATACCGCTGAAGGACTGCTGCAGTATAGGGCAGCGGTCAGCAGTGGTGCACGTCAACCCTATCTATTGTGGACCGATAGCGGTCCTTACAGAACAGCAGACTGTACCGCACTCAAGCCTATGTACCGTAGCACCCTATACCAAGTTACCAGTCCTTATAAGAACTTTTGTGGAACAAGCAGGTTGTGTGTTAGTGATTAGCAGACTGTACGTCAGTCCCTATACCGCTGAAGGACTGCTGCAGTATAGGGCAGCGGTCAGCAGTGGTGCACGTCAACCCTATCTATTGTGGACCGATAGCGGTCCTTACAGAACAGCAGACTGTACCGCACTCAAGCCTATGTACCGTAGCACCCTATACCAAGTTACCAGTCCTTATAAGAACTTTTGTGGAACAAGTGAGTTGTGAATGTTTAGCAGACTGCAGCAGAAGGGCAGCAGTCAAGTATAATATCCTTTCTATATTTGGAAGAAAGAATATTATACATGTACAAGCCTATTACTGTACCACTGATACCAGTCCTGAAAAGAACCTTTGTGGAACTAATAATAACAGCAAGTCTTTAAAATTACCCTCACTGCCTGACAACACTGCTTCCTTCCTGTCCCTATACAAATTGGCAAAAAAAGAGAACGATTAGTGGTTACTGGAACAGCTCTTTTGTGGACCTTGATAGTAACAGCTAATGATGATGATGATGATGATGATGATGAAAGACTAATCTGGCTGTCCCTGTAGCATACACCGTCCTTTCCCTTTCTCTAAACTAACAAAAGACACTCAGGCTGCTGCAAGAATCAGCAGCACAGCAAACCTATCAACACCTAACACCTATACCAGTCCTGAAAAGAACTTTTGTGTACCAAATAGCTAGTGGTTTATCTCTCCCTACTCCACACAGGAACCTGTCCCTATCGTAACAGAAGAAAGAATGTAAAATGGCCACCGGATCGGGTGTATTTATAGGTTAGGGGGAATGTACAAGTGTCCATGTGCTGTCATGTCTCAATTGGCTGTCCTGTATCACATGATAAACGTGTCACCAAAGGTTAAAGTTCTTGTATACATTAAACACGTAAGTCCGCCGCGGCGAACGACGGAAAAAGGCGTTCGAACGTGCGGACCGCGAATGTCGGAAATTCGCCGCGAAACGACCGCCGGGCGAAACGTTCGTCCATCACTACTCCTAACACTACTGACTGCAAGCTCTATTATTAACCACTTGTTAGCCCAATGTTTGCATAAAGTGAAAGATGAAGTTATGCTGAGTAAATAGATATCAAACATGTCACTCTTCAAAATTGCACATGCCCGTGGAATGGCGCCAAACGTCGCTACTTAAAAAATCCCCATAGGCGACGCTTAAATTTTTTTTTTACTGGTTACATGTTTTGAGTTGCAGAGGAGGTCTAGGACTAGAATTATTGCTCTCGCTCTAACATTCTCGGCGATACCTCACATGTGTGGCACATGCGAGCACATGGGGACATGGGCGCTTTAATTTTTATTTTATTTTTTTATTGTTCATTTTACTTTATTTATTTTAGTTTGACATTTTTTCCCCCAAAAATATATTTTTGATCACTTTTATTCCTATTACAAGAAATGTAAACATCCCTTGTAATAGGAATATGGGGTGACAGGTCCTCTTTACAGTGAAATCTGGGGGGTCAATATGACCCCACATCTCACCTCTAGGCTGGGAAGCCTGAAATAAAAAATAAAAAAAAGATTCTGGCTTTGATCGTACTGGCGAGTTGGTAGAAGCACCGGAGGGCGGTGAGGGGTGGGGGGCGTCTATGGCTGGGTATTTCAGGGTATCACCGAGTATGGCTGGGTATCTCTGAGTATGGCTGGGTATGGCAATTTTTGGCAGGGTATTACAGAGTATTGGCGGGGTATTGGCGGGGTACTACAGAGTAATAGCAGGGTACTGCAGAGTATTGGGGGCTACTACAGAGTAATGGCAGGGTACTGCAGAGTATTGGGGGTACTGCAGAGTAATGGGGGTTACTGCAGAGTAATGGGGGGTACTGCAGAGTAATGGCAGGGTACTGCACTGCAGAGTAATGGCAGGGTACTGCAGAGTATTGGGGGTACTGCAGAGTATTGGGGGTACTGCAGAGTAATGGCGGGTACTGCAGAGTAATGGCGGGTACTGCAGAGTATTGGGGGGTACTGCAGAGTAATGGGGGTTACTGCAGAGTAATGGGGGGTACTGCAGAGTAATGGCAGGGTACTGCAGAGTATGCACTGGTATTGCAGAGTATTGGCAGGGAATTGAGGGGTTAAATTCGGTGAGCAGCGATGTGGGCACTGCAGATGCAGCCCACATCGCTGCTGACACCGATCTCTTTCCCCTCCGCTGTACCGATCGGTACAGAGAGGGGAGGGAGGAACAGGCGTCATAACATGACGCCCGTTTGTTTCCAAGTGATCACTCCGTCATTTGACAGAGCAATCACGTGGTAAACGGCCGCTATGAGCGGCCGTTTACCGTGATCCGTGATGCGACCCGGCGGTCACGGATGCTCTCGAGTGCACACACCTCGGGGCACGCGAGAGCAGAATTCTGGGAGGCCGTTAATTAACGGCCTCTCAGAGTTAAACAACCCCCCTGAAGCCGTTAATCGGCAATGGGCAGTTGTTAAGTGGTTAAAGCTAGATCACTAGCTATATAGGTGAGGTGAATATAGTGGTGTATACTGCAGTCAGGGCACAGACAACAACCACTACACAGCAGCAAGATAGGAAATCAGCCAAAAACGATCGGTGTGTACTGTGTTGAAGGTACACAGAACACCCACTGCTTCAGATGCTAAGTAACACACTACACGAGGCCGCCTCAAAGGCGGCCTTATATAGTGTGGGGCGTGCACTACACAGCCTGAGCTATGATTGGCCACAGGCAGGATGCCTGTGGCCAATCATGGCTCTCCTCGCTGCCGGCGCTGCGATTGGCCAAGCATGCGGGGTCACAGTGCATGCTTGGCCCATCATCGGGCAGCAATGCACTGCGCCAACGCAGTGCATTATGGTCTGTGCGCGCGTCACTCGAATTTTGACGCGAACGCCCAAAACGTTCGGAATTCGCCGAACGCACGAACAGCCAATGTTTGAGTCGAACGTACGTTCGACTCGAACACGAAGCTCATCCCTACTCAAGGCGTACGCTAATGCGTAACTAAACCTTATTTTAGCCCTCATAATGCTTATGTAGATTTCAGGCCATACTTCATTATTCTCAGATATGTACTGCAAATGATCTGTTTTATATCATAGTAAATTATTATACTGCCACTTTGTGCACCTCCAATAAAAGAGCAGGCTTATAAATCTGGGACAATCCTTGTTAAAGCACCTTCTTGCTGGCTATAGACAGACAGCTAGAGGTTGTAAAGCAAAGTGTTTTTAGAAAGAGACAGGTGTCTACTCCGGTATGTAAGAATGACATCCTAGCAGGTGTGTCTTTACCTGAAAGGGGATAAAGTGCAGGAAACTCCCAAAAACCTAATCTTCTTCTATTTATTTTAGAAAACGGATGAGCTGGGAGCTGCATTCTTGCCATTCTGAGCCACATAAAGGGAGTTATTTATGAGATTTCTTTCTGAACAATAGTAAAAGAGAACATGTTAAAAAGATCGAGAAAGGCTGATCGGTGTCACCTGTAAACAAATACTTGAGAAAACTTAAACTCTATTTAAGCTATACTAAATTAAATTGTTAAGGTCCCAAAACTAAACCTTTGGGTACATCACTTACAACCTTAAACCATTATAATCACCATTCACAACACTTTGCCTGTGTCTTTTAGGCAAGTTTTCTCTTCGCTTACAAACTGAATTTTTTAAATCAACAGACCTTCATTTACACATCAGCTATCTATCGTCATAGGTTCATGTTAGGTTTTTGTACTGCTTCAAGTACTTCTATATATGTAAAGAGGGAGACATCTTGTGGCATGTTTCATTTTAGCCACTATGTAGAGCTCATATCCAAATGGGCTGAAAGATTATCCATCTTTTCTGATTGATACAACTCCCAGCTTTCAGTACACTTTTGTGTGGTGGGTTTTCACACAGAGGAATTGTTCAAATGAACTGGTGTGCATTCTCAAGTGTAGACAGAGTCTGAAGCCTATACAGTGAGGGAAAAAAGTATTCGCTCCCTTGCTAATTTTGTGCGTTTGCCCACTGACAAAGAAATGATCAGTCTATAATTTTAATGTTAGGTTTATTTTAATAGTGAGAGGCAAAATAACAGCCTCTGCGGTGTGCAGTATCCCATTTGGCCAGAGGTGCGGGGGCGCCGGTGACACTTGGAGCCGTTCAGAAATTCTCAGAAACACTCGGAAATACTCAGTTCCCGAGTGTTTCTGAGGGCAGCAGAGCGGTCTCTGAGTATTTCCGAGTCTCTCCGGTGCCCCTCCACCTCTGGCCACATGCGGTATTGCATGACATAGAAGTAAATGTGGAACGAATTATCTTTCTTTCCATTGACTTCTATGGGGAAACTCGCTTTGATATGCAGGGGCTTTGGATTACAAGCATTCTCCTGGAACGGATTATGCTCGTAATCCAAGGTTCCACTGTAGTGAGTGTACAGCTTGTAGAACAATGTACATTTGCTGTCCCCTCAAAATAACTCAACACACAGCCATTAATGCAGTGATTCTCAACCAGGGTTCCACCAGAGGTTGCTAGCGGTTCCTTCAGCATTGGGCAATTTCTGCCTCTCGGATAAGTTCCCACCGACACCATTTATCTTTTTAGCTATTTGTAAGGAGGTAATTCTTCCCAATGACCACAAGTGTAAGGACCATTCTTCCCACTGACCATCACACTAATGTATCATGAGTTGTAGATTTATAATTTTTAGCAGGGGTTCCCCAAGACTGGATAACTATTTCAAGGGTTCCTCGGTGTTGAAAAGGTTGAGAAAGGCCGCATTAATGTATAAACCGCTGGCAACAAAAGTGATTACACCCCTAAGTGAAAATGTCCGAATTGGGCCCAAAGTGTCAATATTTTGTGCGTCCACCATTATTTTCCAGTACTGCCTTAACTCTCTTGGGCATGGAGTTCACCAGAGCTTCAGAGGTTGCCACTGGAGTCCTCTTCCACTCCTCCATGATGACATCACGGAGGTGGTTAATGTTAGAGACATTTTTGCTCTTCCACCTTCCATTTGAGGATGCCCCACAGATGCTCAATAGGGTTTAGGTGTGGAGACATGCTTGGCCAGTCCATCACCTTTACCCTTAGCTTCTTAAGCAAGGCAGTGGTCATCTTGGAGGTGCGTTTGGGGTCGTTATTATGTTGGAATACTACCCTACGGCTCAGTCTCTGAAGAGAGGAGATCATGCTCTGCTTCAGTATGTCACAGTACATGTTGGCATTCATGGTTCCCTCAATGAACTGTAGCTCCCCAGTGCTGGCAGCACTCATGCAGCCCCAGACCATGACACTCCCACCACCATGCTTGACTGTAGGCACACACTTGTCTTTGTACTCCTCACCTGGTTGCCGCCACACGCTTGACACCATGTAAGGACATGGATTACTGGAACCATGTCCTGGAACCTTGTCTTCAGCAAACTGTTTGCGGGCTTTCTTGTGTATAATCTTTAGAAGAGGCTTCCTTCTGGGAGGACAGCCATGCAGACCAATTTGATGCAGTGTGCGGCATATGTCTGAGCACTGACAGGCTGACCCCCAACCCCTTCAACCTCTGCAGCAATGCTGGCAGCACTCATACGTCTGTTTCCCAAAGACAACCTCTGGATTTGACACTGAGCATGTGCACGCAACTTCTTTGGTCGACCATGGCGAGACCTGTTCTGAGTGGAACCTGTCCTGTTAAACCGCTGAATGGTCTTGGCCACCATGCTGCAGCTCAGTTTCAGTGTCTTGGTAATCTTCTTATAGCCTCGGCCATCTTTATGTAGAGCAACAATT
Organism: Lithobates pipiens; assembly: GCF_037356315.1. Classification (NCBI taxonomy): domain Eukaryota; kingdom Metazoa; phylum Chordata; class Amphibia; order Anura; family Ranidae; genus Lithobates; species Lithobates pipiens. Next base: position 473,672,968 of record NW_027507764.1, read on the forward strand.
CTTTTTTTCAGATCCTCAGACAGTTCCTTTCCATGAGGGGCCATGTTCAACTTCCAGTGACCAGTATGAGAGAGTGAGAGTGGTAACACTAAATGTAACACTCATAACACCTGAAACCTTGTAACACTAGCAAGTCACATGACACCGGGGAGGGAAAATGGCTAATTTGACCCAATTTGGATATTTTCACTTAGGGGTGTACTCACTTTTGTTGCCAGCGATGATGGGCACCGATGAGGTAGCACTGACAAGTCTGCACTGATGAGGCAGCACTGATGGGCACTGATAGACATTAATGGCTGTGTGTTAAGTTATTTTGAGGGGACAAAAAAAAAATATCTAAAATTTTGAAACAAAAAACGTTTTTAGCTTCTGTATAATATTTTGCAGATAAGTATTTTTTCTTCATCACTGATGTGTGCTTATGAGGCTGCACTGATGGTGCTGCACGGATGGGAACTGATGGGCACTTATGAGGCTGCACTGATGGGCTTTAATGAGGCTGCACTGAAGGGCTTTGATGAGGCTGCACTGATGAACACTGTTAAGGCTACACTGATGGGCACTGGTGAGGCTGCACTGATGTGCACTGATGCACACTGATGAGGCGGAACTGATGAGGGAGCACTGACAAAATCTGCACTGATGAGGTAGCACTGATGGGCACTGATAGACGGCAATGATGGGCACTAATAGGCAGCACTGATGGGCACTGATTGACACTGTTGGGGCTGCACTGATCATCAGGACACTGATGATTAGTGTAAATGTCTCCTGTCACACTTTCCGGTTACCGGCTTTCCTTTTCTCACACTGTGACAGCGGATGAGGAAAGGAAAGTTTGTTTACATGTGGTCAGCTGTGATTGGACACAGCTGATAACATGGTAAGGGGCCACTGTGATTGGCCCTATACCGTGATCAGCTATGTCCAAAAGACACAGCAATCATAGAGTTCGCCCTATGCGTGCCCCAGGGGGCGCACAGGAGGCGTGTTTTAGGAGGACGTCCAGAACAACAAATGTAAAAAAAAAATTAATTGTCAGGTTCAGAATTTAATTTTGTTGTGTAAATTGCTTAGTCACCCATTGCTATCTATGGAAACAATAGGAGCACAGCTATGTTCTTTGTAAACTGTCTTATATAGAAATCTACTTGGAATTTTGCTGTATACATGTATTTACTTCAGATATATAACAAGACCTAAAGCTGAAGTCTGCACAGAAATAAAAGACGTAAAAGGAAAGCTTATCCAAACCCAAGAGCACAAATTGATAGTAAGGCAGCTTACCAGTCCTTAGATATGGTGGCTGCATTAGTTTTCATTTTTGCAAAAGAATTTGCCCCAGAGCCTAGTGAATGAGTTGAAGCCCTTCTGAATTCCATCACCCAGTCATGTGCAAGCAAAAATGCTGGTTTTTATTTATCCTTTTATCCGCAAAGTGAGACTTCACCACATTCATTAAGTACTAGGGCAAGTTTAATTTCAAAGCGAAACTTCTCTTGTAAAATGGACAGACAACTTACCTTTTTAAATAAACCCCTTTATGTTGACTTTGGGGTTGATTTACTAAAGGCAAATAGACTGTTCACTTTTCAAGGGAAGTTGCAAAGAACAAAATATCTCAGAGATTCATAGCAACCAGCCAATCGCAAATCAATGTAGTTGATTTCCTAAGAGCTTTGTTGGTATATTACACATCATAGCTGTTCGCTATCCAATTTTATTAACCACTTGCTGACCAGCCACCATCATTATACTGTACTGCGGCAGGTCGGCGTGATCCTGCGAAGCGTAGTAGCTGTACGTCTGTCCCTTTAAGCGGGATATCGCTCGCTGCACTGCAGGAGTGCTGATGCACGTGGCCGGCGGTTGCGATGACTGCTGGCCATGCAGTTGCGATGACTGCTGGCCACGCGGTTGTGATGACTGCTGGCCACTCAGTTGCGATGACTGCTGGCCACGCTCGCCTCCCCCCCCCTATACTGTCATCCAGGCTGCATGCTTGGTTAAGGGTCTGGTATGGATTGGGGGGGGGGCTCACGCCAATTTTTATTTTTATTTTGGCGTGGAGTTCCCCTCAAAATCTGTACCAGACCCGAAGGGCCTGGTATGGACTGAGAGGGGGGATCCACGCTGATTTTTCACTTGATCTTTAATCTACATTGTCGGGAGCTGGCAATAGATTACAGCTATGTAAAAAATAGATGGTGTTGCGCTCCACGCCAAATAAATTAAATCTAATAACACAATTGATAAATAATCGCATAAAATCTTGAAGACGCACTCATGCGATTAAAATTACTATTAATTATAACTACAAACTTTAGTGCAAAAAATTAATGCCAAGTGATTAATACAGTGCTCGGAGTAAAGCTAGTTCCTACTATTATTCATGAATGAAGGAACTAAAATGATCTACACAATCGTAATAAAGTGCCAGATAAAAACCGCAGCTCTTAATAGAAATACTTCAAAAGAATCGTGACATCAAACAAATCTGTGTCAGTCCATGAAAGTGCATCCAAGTGCCAGCATGTATGCAAAACTTATATATAAAAAAACATATATAATAAATACACAAAAAAAAATAAAAAATATATATAGAGCGGTGTGTGAAAAGTATGTATCACAGAGTACAAAGACAATAGTCCAACAAACGTGATTGCTAAAAGTGTCTCTAAATTAACATAAAAAACTTAGTAATAAAGTTCATGCAGGAAATGAAATAAATCCACGCTGTGCTATGTGAAGAAATTAATCCTGTGAACGACCCCGGGATAATTCCACCAGTGATCTTGCAGCTCCTTAAACGTGGGTGCTCACACACTGAGTGCAGTGGGTACCTTACCTCACTGCTGTCAGTCAGACAGCAATATGCTCCAATATAGCGGTTGTGTCCTCAAATGGGATGTATGTCCTCAGTGGGTGTAGGGGTACTCCAATACTTTGCGGTGTATGTCCTAAATGCAGTCTGGGCGCCCCCAAAACTTTTCCTCCAGATACTCCGCAAAGGATCGCAAGTCAGACCTAAGAAAGAAAAAAGGGGGGCTCCAATAGTGAAGTACGTCACACAAAAACTTTATTATAAAAGGACCAAGTCCTGGGTACTCACATTTATGCAGTAAAATTCAAACGTTTTTTACATCTAACAAACAACGAACGGCTTCCTCGTTCGTACCCCGGACGTCACTTCCGGTATCCTCCTAGGCCAATCCTACGCATATCGTCATTGATCACGTGACTTCATCAGGGACTGATGAAGTCACGTGATCAATGACGATATGCGTAGGATTGGCCTAGGAGGATACCGGAAGTGACGTCCGGGGTACGAACGAGGAAGCCGTTCGTTGTTTGTTAGATGTAAAAAACGTTTGAATTTTACTGCATAAATGTGAGTACCCAGGACTTGGTCCTTTTATAATAAAGTTTTTGTGTGACGTACTTCACTATTGGAGCCCCCCTTTTTTCTTTCTTAGGTCTGACTTGCGATCCTTTGCGGAGTATCTGGAGGAAAAGTTTTGGGGGCGCCCAGACTGCATTTAGGACATACACCGCAAAGTATTGGAGTACCCCTACACCCACTGAGGACATACATCCCATTTGAGGACACAACCGCTATATTGGAGCATATTGCTGTCTGACTGACAGCAGTGAGGTAAGGTACCCACTGCACTCAGTGTGTGAGCACCCACGTTTAAGGAGCTGCAAGATCACTGGTGGAATTATCCCGGGGTCGTTCACAGGATTAATTTCTTCACATAGCACAGCGTGGATTTATTTCATTTCCTGCATGAACTTTATTACTAAGTTTTTTATGTTAATTTAGAGACACTTTTAGCAATCACGTTTGTTGGACTATTGTCTTTGTACTCTGTGATACATACTTTTCACACACCGCTCTATATATATATATATTTTTTTTTTTGTGTATTTATTATATATGTTTTTTTATATATAAGTTTTGCACACATGCTGGCACTTGGATGCACTTTCATGGACTGACACAGATTTGTTTGATGTCACGATTCTTTTGAAGTATTTCTATTAAGAGCTGCGGTTTTTATCTGGCACTTTATTACGATTGTATAGATCATTTTAGTTCCTTCATTCATGAATAATAGTAGGAACTAGCTTTACTCCGAGCACTGTATTAATCACTTGGCATTAATTTTTTGCACTAAAGTTTGTAGTTATAATTAATGGTAATTTTAATCGCATGAGTGCGTCTTCAAGATTTTATGCGATTATTTATCAATTGTGTTATTAGATTTAATTTATTTGGCGTGGAGCGCAACACCATCTATTTTTTACTTACTATCACTTTGAGGGGAGGGTTTGCACCTCTGTCGGTGTTTTTGCTGCAACCACACCAGCCTGCTTAAATTCTACCATTATAGCGCGAGGATAACCCACCATTACCAGATTACAGCTATGAGCAAGTTTAAATTAATTTTTTTCCTTTAGAAATTTTATTTTGCTGCAGCATTGTTCTATACATTGCATAGATGCACTATTTTACAGGCAGACTAAGGGGAAAGAATATTTCATTTTTATTGTTTCACTTTAAGCATTATTAAAATTACTGCTCCTGAAAAAACTGTAAATTTTAAAACTTTTTTTTACATTGATACATGTCCCCTGGGCAGTACCCGGGTCACCATACACTTTCTATGGCAATAAGTTGCATATAAGCCTTTAAAATTAGCACTTTTGATTTTTCATGTTCGTGTCCCATAGACTTTAATAGGGTTCAAATGTTCGCTCAAACTTTTTGCCTGTTCGCATGATCTGGTGCGAACCGAACCAGGGGGTGTTTGGCTCATCCCTAGTGTGGAGGCCTGGAGTGGGCATAAGATGGCGGAGGTTTCCACCTCAGCAGGAGGGATAGTGCTCTAGCAGGACAGGAGCAGAGGTGGGGATTTGTGATCTTGGTGCCAAAATCTGGCCAGTCTGTATGCAGATACGGTGCTATAATTACAGTATCTCAGAAAAGTGAGTACACCCCTCACATTTTTGTAAATACTTTATTATATCTTTTCAGAGGCGGCTCTCTAATTAGGCAAATTAGGCGATTGCCTAAGGCCCCGCAGTCTTAAGGGCCTCGCAATCGAGTAATTTGCCTGTAAATAATCCGGTGGCAGCAAGTGCGGGGAGCGGGACAGTAGAGTCCTCTAGGTGGCGCAGCGGCTGGATGACAGGCGGCATGAGGGCGGCATGTCCATGTGGGACCCTCACTTGAGCTTCTCTCTTGTGCCGCTCACCAGACCTCTCCTCCGCACCTGCCTCCTATTTGGTTCTGGAGTCGGAGCGGGGTGTTTCTGAAAAACTACCCAGCTGGATAGTCCCACCATGAGTGTGAAGAGGGAGGAACTCTTATGCTGCCGACCAGAGCAAAGGTGAGTGCCCATGCCGTGCAGCCTTCCCTGTGTGCCTGAATAGGAGGAGCGGTGGGGAGACTGCACATAGATAGTGGAATTGATTTTTACATATTAATCCATACAGCCGCTGAATGTCTGCAGGGAGGAGAGGAGGAGAAGTGATCATTCAGCGGTTGCATGAAGGAATATGGAAAAATCAATTCCACTATCTATGTGCAGTCTCCCCACCGCTCCTCCTATCTAACTTTTTCTGCATCCCCGTTCTCTCCGGCCCCTCCGTGCGCTCCCTGGCTCCGCCCCTCCGTGCGCTCCCTGGCTCCGCCCCTCCGTGCGCTCCCTGGCCCCACCCCTCCTGCTCTCCAGCCCCCTTTGTGCTCCCTGGCTCCGCCCCTTCTTGTACTCCCTTTCTCCACGCCTCCTGCTCTTCAGCCCCTCCCTTTGCTCCCTGGCTCCGCCCCTCCTGCTCTCCAGCCAATTCTTGTCCTCCCTGGCTCCACCCCCATTTCGCCAGCACCCCCTGCTCTCCAATTCTTTCTGCTTCCCCTCTCAAGCTCCCCCCAGCACTCTCCACCCCCCACCCTTAGTACTATCTGGCCCCCAGCACTCTCCACCCTACACCCCCTGCGGCTCTCTCTTGCCCCCATCTCTCTCCACCTTCCACCCCCAGCACTCTCCACCCCCAGCACTCTCCAGCCTCCACCCCCAGCACTCTCTGGCCCCCAGCACTCTCCAGCCCCCACCCCCAGCACTCTCTGGCCCCCAGCACTCTCCAGCCCCCACCCCCAGCACTCTCTGGCCCCCAGCACTCTCCAGCCCCCACCCCCAGCACTCTCTGGCCCCCAGCACTCTCCAGCCCCCACCCCCAGCACTCTCTGGCCCCAGCACTCTCCGTCCCCCACCCCCCAGCACTCTTTGGCCCCAGCACTCTCCGCCCCCCACCCCCCAGCATGCAATGCCCCCCACCCCCCAGTACTCCCTGGCCCCCAGCACTCTCCGCCCCCCAACCCCCAGCATTCTCTGGCCCCCAGCACCTTCCAGCCCCCACCCCCAGCACTCTCTGGCCCCCAGCACTCTCCAGCCCCCACCCCCAGCACTCTCTGGCCCCCAGCACTCTCCAGCCCCCACCCCCAGCACTCTCTGGCCCCAGCACTCTCCGCCCCCCACCCCCCAGCACTCTTTGGCCCCAGCACTCTCCGCCCCCCACCCCCCAGCACGCAATGCCCCCCACCCCCCAGTACTCCCTGGCCCCCAGCACTCTCCGCCCCCCAACCCCCAGCATTCTCTGGCCCCCAGCACCTTTCAGCCCCCACCCCCCAGCACTCTCTGGTCCCCACCCCCCAGCACTCTCTGGTCCCCACCCCCCAGCACTCTCTGGTCCCCACCCCCAGCACTCTCGTCCCCACCCCCCAGCACACTCTGGTCCCCACCCCCCAGCACACTCTGGTCCCCACCCCCCAGCACTCTCTGGTCCCCACCCCCAGCACTCTCTGGCCCCCAGCACTCTCCAGCCCCCACCCCCAGCACTCTCTGGCCCCAGCACTCTCCGCCCCCCACCCCCCAGCACGCAATGCCCCCCACCCCCCAGTACTCCCTGGCCCCCAGCACTCTCCGCCCCCCAACCCCCAGCATTCTCTGGCCCCCAGCACTCTCTGGTCCCCACCCCCCAGCACTCTCTGGTCCCCACCCCCCAGCACTCTTTGGTCCCCACCCCCCAGCACACTCTGGTCCCCAGCACTCTCTGGTCCCCAGCACTCTCCGGTCCCCACCCCCCAGCACTCTCCGGTCCCCACCCCCAGCACTCTCCGGTCCCCACCCCCCAGCACTCTACAGCTCCTCCCTGCTCTTTTCCCCCCCAGGGACTGCAGACAGGGACAGATCTCTAGATCTCTCTCTCCCCCTTTCCCTCACCCTCTCTTTCTCACCTCCCCCTCTCTCTCTCTTACCCCTCTATCCCCCTCTATCTTTCTCCCCCCTCTCTCTTACCCCCTCTCCCCCTCTCTCCCTCCCCCCTCTCCCTCCTACCCCCCTCCCCCCCCCCCTCTCTCTCTCTCTCTCTCTCTCTCACCACACTCCTCTCTCTTACCCCTTCCCACCCCTTCCCACCCCTTTCTCTCTCCCTTCCCTTCTCTCCATTCCCTCCCTTCTCTCCATTCCCTCCCTTCTCTCCCTTCTCTCCCTTCTATCCCTTCTATC